>NW_006399755.1:28639661-28670245 GCF_000299155.1 Elephantulus edwardii
TGTGTGTGTGTGTGTGTGTGTGTGTGTGTGTGTGTACCAGAGAAGATTTCCCCTCCTTCTCCAGCAGAGCATCTGGTGGATTTGAACCGCATACCTCTGGGATTGCACTGCAGCTTCTTGCCACTAGGCCACCAGAGCTCCCTTCCTCATTAATTTTTTTTTTGTTTGTATATTTTTGCTTCATCAACTTGGTTAAGGCCCATTTTCTTTCTGTCTTGTTGCTCTAACAAAACTAGAATGTCATAGATTTTAATAAAAGGGAATATAGTGAAGAATATCTTGGGCAATAGCATTCTAAGCAAGAAGAGTAAAATTTCAAGAACTCAGGGATGAATATTCTATGAGGATGAATGAAGCATAACCATTCAGTCATGTTACTTGCATGGACCCTTTCTAATATCTTGCATTTACTTGTGCCTAAATGGAAATAGCAGCACCATCATGGATGGAAAAGAGATTGAGGTAGTTAGCTATTTCAGCTCAGCTCCGCAATCAACACTCTTGGTCCCAGCAGCCATGAAATCAAAAGAGGAACTGCACTGGGGAAGTCTCCTGTCAGGGACCTCTCCAGAGTGCTGAGGGGCAATGCTGTCAGTCTAGAAAGCAAGGTGTGCCTGATCGAGGCCAGGGTCTTTGCAATTGCATGATGTGCATCAGAGAGCTGGACAATGATAGAAAAAGAATTGATGCCTTTGACTTGTGGTGCTAGAGAAGAGTACTGAACATACCATAGACCATAGGGAGAACAGATAGATCTGTCTTAGAGAGGGTGAAACTAAGTTTCTTCTTGGAGGCAAGGATTTTGAAGCCCCATGTCACATACTTTGGGCAAGTGGCCAGGAAGGACCAGTCCTTGGAGAAGGACATAATGCTTGGAAGGGTGGAGGGAGACCCAAGATAAGGTGGATTGACAAGATAAATGAAATTAGGTGTGTTGGAGTCAATGAGACTGGCTCAGGATAAGGCAGGGCTCAGAGCTGTTGTACATAGGGTTGCTATGAGTTGCAGGCAACTCGACAGCATGTAACAACAACAATAAATATAATAAAATTTTAAATTCTACAAAAGTTTGATCAGTCTTGGCTCTCAGGAAGAAAAGCCATTCACATATTAGGAGTTAAAAGGAGGATGTATGCATGGCATACTGACTAATGACTGGTCTACTAATAAAAAGGCTAGCCATTTGAACTCTGCAAGAGAAAGATACAGCAGTTGTCCTCTGTAAATATTATGGTCTTGGAAAAATCTATGGAACAACTGTGCTCTGTGCCAACAACCTTAATTCAAAGGTTATAAATTGGAATTGATTTAATAGCAACAGTTATATGGAGCAGAGTATGGAAGAAGGATGGTAGACTAGATGAGAATGTGTGAGAAGGAATTAGCTCAGATTTCCACACATTGTGGGGGAAGGTGGTTGGATTCTGTTTTAATGTAGTGGGAAACCACTGGAGAAATTTAAGGAAATAACATTTCAAAGAAAATGAAGAGCTTTAGAGCACTGATGGTCTAGTGGTAAGAAGGTGCACCCCAGTTTCAAAGGTGTGCTGTTCAAATCCACCAGCTACTGTGCAGGAGAAGATTGGGCACCTTCTTGTGTGATTTACTGCATCTGAAAACCCACTGGAAAGTCAGCTATGGGTTGGTTCTACTTGAAAATACACAACAACCACCACCACCTATGGTGTAATTTACAGGGAATTACACTGTTGATAAAAGTTATGCATCTTTATGGTTCAAATCCATTAGCCACTTGCTGAAAAAAAATGGACAATATCTTACTTAGAGCTTCAGAGACCCACTAGAGGGCCATCTATGAGTTGATTCAAAGACAAAGGTTTTTTGTTTTGATATTTTGTTGTTGGCTTGTACTCAATATCTCATATACATTGTGTTTCATTCATGTAAATTGTGTTTTATATAATCTTTCATTTACATTGTGTTTCATATAATAATTAATACACAATGTATTTGATATAATTAATTACTTTTGATCTATGCCTATTACAGGAAAAGAATTGATGCCTAATCCCTCCCTCAATGAGAGAAAATTGGGCGACAGTCTCCTTACTTCTATAATCCCTCAGTCTATGAGAGAAAATTGTTTGGCAGTCTCCTCACATTAAGATGTATACCCTTGGAAAGCCAATGGAGATTTACTGTAAGTCAGATAGATCTACCTCCATGACAGTGAGTTTGAGTTTTTTTGAATATTCATCAGTCAAGAACGGATTAATAAATTGTGGTTTTCAGAGACTTTAAGAATACTGCCTACCTTTTCTCCTGCAGAACAGCTGATAGATTCAAACTATACGCCTTCTTGTTGGCAGCTCAGTTCTTACCACCAGGCCACCAAATCTCTAGTCAGTGACTGTTGTGATTTTGTGTTGTAGAGTCAGAACTGACTCATAGCTGACCCTTCAGCAAGTTCACAGAAGCTGCAAATCATGGTAGAGGAAATTACCCATCTTAATTTAGTGTATCAATGATTTACAGTGTTTTATGGCATTCTTTGTTCATTTACACAAAAACCTGGGCTTCTAACTTTGGAAATAAGAATAATAATAGAATATCAGTCTAAGACTTGCTTTGCTCTCCCTGGTATTGTGTTTAGCAAGTTCCCTTCATAAATCTGAAAGGGTGATGAGTCTAATATGTTAAAAGTATTGCAATTAAAATTCTGTACAAGTGCCTAAAGATATTAAAATAAAAATTTCATGACATTATTTTCAAGCTTTTAAAGCAAGCTCTTTTACAACACATAAAACTAAATGCAACCGTTTATTGAAGGCCTGTTATGAACCAGACACTTTACACCTATTAACAAGTTTAATCTTTATAAAACTTTTATGAAAAAAAGGTAGTCTTATTATTCTATGTTTCTAAAGCTTTGGGGGATTAAGTTTTCTTATCTGAAAATAAGAATAATACTAGTTAACATGGTAAAGACCTGTTTTGGGGATACAAGTACATTTTTATCAAGCTGGTACATGTGGAACATTTTAATGCCAAAAATAGAAGCTAAAAAGAAATGAATATTGTCTGAGAAAAATGATGTGAAAAAAAAGCAGACTTGAGTGAAGGACTCTAATTCTTATCTAGAAATAACACTTTTATTGAACTACAGATATATACTGTGGCACAATTTTAAATAAATTGCTTTAATGTGTAAAAATCCAGTGTAGGGAAACCAAACTGTGATTAAAATTTAAAAGGTTTGATAAATAGCTTTTAAATTAATTGTGTGTGTGTGTGTGTGTGATTTCTAGAAGTTTTCTGTCTTGCAGTAGAAACTTTAGTCCAAATAGTCATCCATTTTCATAGTCTTTTAAATATTTTCCAGTTTTAGGTTTGAGCTGTAGAAAAACAAACTGCACAGAAATGCCAATGCAAAAGTGCGTAGTTAAGTATAAAAATTTAAGTGCTCAGGATCAAAAAGAATAAGATCACTGCTATGAAATGAAAAGAGACTCATCAAAGAAAAAGTAGCTGTGGCTAAAGACTATGAAAATATAAAGGGATTAACATATGTGATAATAGGCTAATTAAACCTTAGATTTTCACTATGATGATTTTATAGCATCTTCTTCTTGTTGCCAGTTTGGAAGCTGCCAGCAAATATTTCCTTAATTGCAAAAGGATACAATACGTGTTCCGTAGTCTCATTTGTAGCATTTAATGCAGACATTATTAGGATATTCGGTGGAGACTGAAAAGAAACTTATTATTTGAAGTGCCTGGGGGATGGCAAAGAAGGGAGAAAAAGAACGTGGTTTAAAACAAAATTCAAAGCAAATCCTCAGAAGAAAATATTTGACTAGGATTTGTACAGAAAAAGTCTACTTGTCTTGATAGACTAGCCTGCCCCTGTAATAAAACCTCCCAAAGTCAACAGTTCATAAAGTCTTTTGTTCTAGTAAAAGGGTCTTTAATTTTTAACACAAACTCACACTTTGGTATGCATGGGCTTAAGTAAAATTAGAAGACATGTATATAATAGGATTTAATGGATTATCATCTGCATTTTCCAAAGATGTCAGCTTCTCTCAGCTCTGATGGAGTAGCACTTAATGTAAATTTAATTTGAAGTGATGTATGGAAGGCTTGAGGTGGTACTCCGTGATTCCCTAACTGCCTGGAGAGCCTCTGTGGGTAGCATCTGGATTTGGCGGTTCCACATGCCCAGCAGCATCTACTAACTAGGATTAATGAGGTAGCCTGTTCACCAGTGATCCAAAGGAGGTATGCTACATTTACTCCCAACAATATGAATAGGAGGGCGAGTTTCCTTTGGGGGCACATTGTATGATGAAACTTAATGATGGACTTGATATTAGGTGTAATAAATATACTAGATTGAAAGCACTTTTGCTTTGTCAAATTTAAATGTTATTCCATCATAAAATTGTGTTTGGTGGGTAGGGGTGACTCCAAGAGTTTAATACACGTGTGTGAGGGAGTGTGTGCGTATGTGTGTTGACAGTTTTGTAGCTAATTGTCATTAACAATTTTATGACATGAAAATTGTGAATCTCGACTGCATTAAAAAGCATTCAGGATTGTTTAAAATCAAAGTTCACATTTAGAAGTTTTTAAAGTATGAAAGCAGTTTGTTGCTAGCTCTGTGTGTGTGTGTGTGTGTGTGGGTGTGTGTGCGCGCGCGCGTGCACGTGTGCCTGTGAGAGAGGCAGAGGGAGAGGGAGGTGGGGTTGTAGCTGTGTATTGGGTAAATCAGAGACTGCTGAGTTAGGCAAAACTTCTTAATCCATTCTCGACTCATTTAGGCATCAAAATTTTATTTTGTCTCTGTGTCTAACCGAGCATTGAATAAAATCGCAGCTAATTTCAAATTCCCTTTGTCATCATGGTTTTCAGCCAAAAGTCTATAATAAATGGTCAGAAGATGAGCCGAGACTGAATGAATAGTGAGTGGTATTCATCAGCCAAACATAGAGTCCAGATCCAATTATATGTATTCATTAAGTGATAATGATATCATGGTCTTTAACTAGGAAGAAAAGAGTGTAATTGAATAATAACAGTTGTACAATCCCAAAGGAACACACTTTCCATCCCAGCCCAGCGACCCTCGGGGATGATGCAGGATTGATGGAATTCTATTACTCTTTGATAGATTTATTATGAAAGACTGAGTGGACTTGCAGCGCTACTTTGTCACTCACACTAATCAGTATCGTAAGGGCCCCGAGCGGGCAGGCTTTTGTATCCCTTTGACAAAGACAAGGTTAGGGGAGGATGACAGACACCCAGACCTTTACAAACCCATACTGCAAGATAAAATGGGCCAGCTGAGCTCTAAGCTGGGACAGAATTTTAATTTGTTTATCAATGGCTCTCACATGTGCAAGACCATAAGGATATTTGTCAGAGGAGTAACACTGAGGCTAAACTCTTTTGTTTGGCAAGTGGAGCTTGGAAAAATATTTATTGAACTGTAAAAAACAGGCTAAATGGGGGGGAAAAGGCAAATGTCTAAAGAGAAGGGAAATAGTTCACATTACTATACATATGATTGGAGCCTAACAGTTTATTTTGAGTTTTTTAAGAAAGACTTTTATTTTAATCGTTAAAAAAATAACAAAACCTCCAGAACACCCAAAACACAATAGGGTATGGGGACTGCTATAGGAGCACCAGAACAATAATGGGATTATTTTTTCACTTCTCTGATTTTGGAAAAGAATCTAAAAATTATGAAGAAAACAGTTGGACATTTTTAAATGGGGAGATGGGTGTTAGTTAATTCAGTTTTGTTTGTTTGGTGCACAGTTGTAAAACTTAGCAGCAAAAAGCAGCCCCATTTGCCAAACATGCTTTTTATATAATATAAAAGTACTTTTTGTGCCTGCCAGCAGGGTTCTATCAGTGACAGCTTTTCAAATTTAAATGCAGCTTGCTCTCTCGTGTCTCTGGTCAGAGCCCATTGGATTTAGGAAACTAGGTAATTTGTTGTGCTACTGATCAGAGCAGGAACTCAGGCAGCTAAGACTGGCAGCCACCAAGCCCGCCTAGCACGGTGGCTGCCAGGGTTTATTTTTTGGTTATTGTTGTCGAATGATCCTTATTTGTAATCTCTTTTTCTGCTTGAGATCCCCCTTTATTTTTCAGAATTGTGGTTTGCATCGCAAGAGAAGCCTCTGAATTCAGAGGTTGGACAGCCCTGGGCCGAATGTTCCTGTCCATAAAAACAGAAGCCTGGCCCGGGCCACTCTCTTGTGTGCATTGGTAATGCCAGCTACTCTCTGTCGGTTTGGTTTTGTTTCTTGTATCTCTGGGAAGGCAGGCGGACAGCACGGTCACCTGTGAATGCAGCCTCCAATGGCTTAGCTGCCTTGCTGATGAATGTGCCCCGGGTAAGCTACAAAGGGATTACCAGCGTCCCCGGCAGCTAAACGTGATTTTCAAGAACAGGAAGGATTGCTTCAAATGGTTCTCCTTGAATTTCATTTTACTATTTTGCGTGACAGAGCACAGAGCCGATGGATATGAACACATTTAACGACAATGACCAATGCAGTGCAGTCTCCCAAAACCTGGAGCTCCACTCTGTCTCGTCTTTGGATTCTGTTTCCTCAGTGTCTCGCTTAGCCAGTGCAGCTATAGTAGAAATATCACCAGTAGATTACTTTAACAAACAAGAATATATTTTCAAATGTGTTTCCTCATAATTTAGGATGTGGTAAGTCTTCGTATAGGATGTCACCTCTGGAGGAAGGTCCTTCTTTCATGCCTGGGTTAACTTTCATGTGGAGTGGCACTATTCTTCTTGTCTCTTTTCTCTTTCACTAGCTTGTTGTATTTCTTTTATATTTCAAAAGAGATAGATTTTAAAACACCCAACACTGATCCTGATTTACCAAGGTAACTGAAAATCCATGCTGATAACCATCGGCATGGAGGTTGGTGTCTACAGTGCATACTTTTTTCAGGATACCAGTGAACCCACGTAGCACTCAGTACTGGACATCCTCCAAAGAGGTCAGCTAGGAAAAGTGGACACCAGATACCAGACACTCTGGCCAGCAGGCCGCTGATGTTAATTCATTCCTTCTAGAAATGGGCGCAGAGTGCAGGCTAACTTAGACTACTTGCTTGAATGTCCACTGAAGTTACACAAACCAGCCCATGCTGATTGTGGCAAAACTACATTTATTTTGTTCGTTCTTCCACAACGTAAGCCATCTGAACAAAGCCAGACCTTGATTGAAGACTAATTAGAACTTGTAAAAAATATTACACTCAAAAGCAATTGAGAGTTGAAATTTAATTTAACAAATATTCAGGTCACTAGTACATGTTATGAAGACCGTGAGGTGTTTTAGGTTGTTGGTTTTTTTAATTAGGAAAAAATGATAAAGTTATTATGAAAACTATTTTTAATGTTGTTGTTGTTGTTAGGTACCATTGAGTCGAGTACAATTCATAGCAACTCATTGAACAACAGATCTGAACCTTGTCCTATCCTTTGCCATTGTAAAAGAAGATTAGATTAAAAAATCCTCCCTGTACTGAAATGTAAGCAGACTTGAAAGTACCAGCTCCCATTTTCTTATTGGAGTGTGATGTTACGGAAAGAGAATGGGGTTTGTAAAAACAATAACTATTGTTTATTGTTTTCTATGTGCCAAGTATGTTTTAAAGAAGCCCTGGTGGGAGTTGTGCTAACCTAAAGACCATGCCTCTCTGGCCCTTCCAATTCACCAGCAGCTCTCTAGGAGAAAGAAGAGTGATCTACGCTTGTACAATTTACAGCCTCAGAGACCCAATGTAAGGTCTACTATGACTTGGTTCCAGCTTGATGACAATATGTTTGAATCATTTGGGTTTTTAAAAAATACTTTTCTAAAACCATCAGTTTTCCATTTAATCGTCAAAAAACCCTCTAAGGTAGGAACTATTATTTGCCTCATTATAGAGATAATAAGTATGCACATCATAACAAACTATGGCAAACATTGACAAGAATGGTAATCTTTGAACATCTAATCCTGCTCATATGAAACTTAAGACTAAACCAAGAAAGAAGCTATTGTTCAAACAGAGCAAGGGAACACTGCATAATTCAAAATCAAGAAAGGTGTGCATCAGGGCTGTATCCTTTCTCCATACCTATTCAATCTATATGTTGAGCAAATCATACCAGAAACTAGACTCTATGAAGAAAAATGTGGCATCAGGATCAGAGGAAGACTCATCAACAACCGATGTTAGGCAGATTACACAACCTTGTTTTCTGAAAGTGAGGAGGACTTGGAAACGCTTGCTGTCGAAGATCAAGGACTACAGCCTTCAATATGAATAACATCTCACTATCAAAAATAACAAAAGTTTTCACCATCAAGCCAATAGGCAACAATATCATAATGGATGGAGAAAAGATTGAAATTGTCAACAATTTAATTTTACTTAGGTCCACAATCAACTCCCTTGGCACCAGTAGTCAAAAAATCAAAAGACATATTGTATTGAGAAAGTCTACAATCAAGGACTTCTCCAAAGTACTAAGGAATCATGACGTCAGTTTGAAAACTAAAGTGTGTCTAATTCAAACTATGGTCTTTTCATTCATTTTTACGTTTCTGAGAGCTGGACAATTAATAAGGATGACAGAAGAAGAATCAATACCTTTGAGTTGTGGTATTGAAGAAGAGTGCTGAATACCCCATAGACTGCCAAAGAACGAATAGATATTTTGGAGAAGGTGTAGCCAGACTATTCCTTGGAGGTAAAAGAGATAAAGCTTTGTCTTACAAACTTTGGGCATGTTTTTTTAGGAGAGGCCATTCCTTGGAAAAGGATATCAATCTTGGAAAGGTGGAGGGTGAGCAAAAGAGAGGAAGACCCTCAGTGAGATGGAATTAACTCGTTAAGAATCTTGCTCCACTTACAACCAGGAGAGAACAAAATAGATGAATGGGACCTTCTAAGAGTCAAATCCCTATGTACATCAAAAAACCTTCTCCAGCAGTGTAAAAGGAAACCCACAGACTGGGAAAAAATATTTGGTAATGACATATCTGAAAAGAGACTCATATTTAAAATGTATAGTATATGCCATCACCTCAACAAGGAAAAGGTAAACAAACCAATCACAAAATGGGCACAGGGTATGAATAGACCCTTCACCAAAGAATACATTCAGATGGCAAATAAACATGTTCATCTTAGGTTACTATGATAGCAAAGTTCAACAGAGCAACAACAAATGTTAGTGGAGAGACTGGAACTCTTATTCACTGCTGGTGAGAGTGTAAAATGTTGTAACTCGTATGGAAGGTGGTATGGCACTTTCTCAAAAAGTTGGAAATAGAAATACCATTTTACCCAGCAATTCCAATAGTAGGAATATTCCCTAAAGAAACCAGAGCTGCCACCCAAACAGATATATGCACTGCGTTGTTCATACTGGCAAAGAGGGAGGAGCAACCCAAGTACCCATCACCAAATGAATGGATAGAAATACTATGATGTATTAACACAGTGGAATACAATGAAAAACAAGGTTCTCACAAAATATTACACAACATGGGTGACCCTGGAGGACATTATACTGAGTGAACTATCTCAGTCACAGAGGGACAAATACTGCATAACACCAATGTTATAAAACAGGACTGACATGGGGATTGGGGGAAAGTAAGAAAAGAGGGGAGACATAATGAACACTGCATTAGAATAGGTAAAGGAAAGAACTGTTTAAAAGGAACATATGATTAGTCATTATTTGTATTACAACAGACCAGAATAACAGGTGCATAGCAAAGTCAGCTGGGGGAGGGGTGGAGAAGAAAGAGGAAACTATATAACAATGACTGAATATTTTTTAAAAAAGTGAAGTGGAAGGGAGCCCTGGTGGCCTAGTGGCAAGAAGCTGCACTGCAATCCCAGATGTGCCTGATTCGAATCCACCACCTGCTCTGCTGGAGGAGGGACAATCTCCAGTCAGATCTGATTTGACAGTACAATGCACAAAAAATAATAAAATTTTTAAAAAGTGAAGTGGGAGGTGGGTAGGGAGGAAAATGTGCAACAATGAATGAATGAAAAGGAAAAGCCAATTTCTTTGCAAACACTTGTTAAGATTGCCAAAAAAAAAAATCTTGCTCTAATATTTTCTGCCATGTGTTTGCTATATCTCCTCGGGAAAGCCACTTAATCTCTCTAAACTCAGTTTTCCTTATTTTTAAAATGGAGATTATATTTATTAAGCTTATATGTGGAAGTATTTATAAAAATAGAATCCCATATATAACTAGATAGCATTATGATAAAAATATAATTCCAAGTAAAGTGAGTATCAAAAAAGTTGTCAAATTCTTTTGAAATCTCATTTTCATAATAATACAAACCTTCTCACGACTCTGCCGTGGCTGCTATCTATTGCTTGTTAGATTCCTTAGTGATGCAAAGATTAAGTATTTGTCTGCTAACCTAAAGGCTGACTTGAATCTATCTAACGATTTTGAGGGAGAAAGACCTGGTGATCTGCTCCCATAAAGATTAGAGCCTAGAACTCAGAAGCCTAGAAGGGGTGGAACAGAAGGATTAACAGAAACAAAAAAGACAGGGAAGAAGTCGAAAGGGTGTGGTTATTTTATATGAATTTCAGTTAATGTCATAAATGTGTAGAAATTGTTGAATCAAAACCAGTTTGCTTTGTAAACTTTCATTCAAATAACAATTGAAGGGGCAAAAAGAAAATATTACAGCTTAGAAAACCCTGTGGAGTAGTTCTACTCTGCCACAGGTATTTGCTATGACTCAAGATTGACTCCACAGCACCTAACACAACACTACCCAGTAAAGCAAGTCTGGAAAGAGGTCTGGTCATTCCTAATCAATTCAGCCTGTGGCCTCTTTGGAACAGAACTCTTTACTTTTCCCCTTTTTTGGAAGATTTAATAGCAATCCTCCAAAGACGAATCTCTGGAACCTGTGACTATGATAATTTGTGTGTCAACAGGAATTCTATAGATGTGTTTAAATTAAAGATCTTGAGATGTAAATTTTTCTGGATTATTTGGGTACGTTCAAGGGTTTAACCACAAAAGTTTTCATCAGAGGGGATCAGAAGTTGCAGAGTCAGTAATAAGAGATGTGACAACAGGAGTAAGAGATTGATAATGAAAGGAAGGCTCCATGAGCCCAGGGATGCAGGAGACCTATACGCCCAAACTCTTTACCACTGAGGTGATTGCAACTCATAGCAACTCCATGTGTCACAGAGTAAAACTGCTCCTCAGCTTTCCTGGCTTTAATCTTCATGGAAGCAGATCAACAGGCATTTTGTTTGCAATGTTCCTGGGTGGGTTAGAACCACTAACCTGTGGGTGAGTTGAGTACAAAGCATTTGCACCATTCAGGTGACCTCTGTTGAGCATCGTCAAGTTGATTCTAACTTACAGTCCCTCATAGAGTTTTCTAGGTTCTGATCTTTACATAAACAATTGTTGTTGTTGATTGCTTTCTAATCGAACATGAGTCATAGTGACCTTATGAACAAAAAGCCTGAACCAAGTATTTTTTCCCCCATGGAGCTTATTGGTGGATTTACATCACCAAACATTTGGTGAGTGGATGAACTTGTTCCTTACTGATGTATGGAAATATAGCTGGCTTTTATGTGTTAATTTTGTATGTTGTAGCTTTGCTGACTTTATTATCTGTGAGTCCGTGTATGTGAACAGATTCTTTAATGTTTTCTAGTTATAAACTATCACACGTGTAAGTGAGTAGTGGTAGTTTTTCTTCTTCCCAGTTTTGATGACTTACTATTTATGTCTCTTGTCTGATTACTCTGCTCCTGAACTTCTGGACTATCCTGACTAGAAGTGGTGAAAGTGGACTTTGTTGTCTTATTCTTGAAATTAGGAAAAATCCTTCCCGTATTATTAAATATTCATGTTAGGTATAAGGGCTTTTTTCCACTTCTAGATATTTTTTTCACGCTGTAGTTTCATCTAAAATCTATTGTTGTTATTGTTGTTAAGTGCCATTGAGTTGTAGACAACCCATAGTGACCCCATAAATAAAAAGTCTTAAACACAAAACTTTCATCTTTTTGCCAAGTTCATAGAGTGTCCAGAGGCAAGCTTTTTTTTGCAGTGGATGCCTTTCCTGCTTCCAAGCTCTTTTAATTTGGGAGATCCACAAAAACCAGACGGATAGTCAAAAGCCTTTTTAAATACAAGGCCAAATCCAATCAGCTCACACTCTGTTGCGAGCAAGAACCACACGCTAGTCTCAACTCCAAACCAGCAAATACATCTCAGAATCTGGCTGTTTCTGGGTTAAAGGATGTTCTGGTCCTACGTAACAAATCTACCACACATACTTTCCCAAAGAACTAACAGACCACTTGACCATATACTAACACATATTCCTCGTTTATTAATTCAATCTTTAAATACTCGGTGAGCACTGCTTAGGTTCTGGGGACACAAGCTTTCAAAAGGCATATCATCTAAGGAAGCAACAACTAACTCATCAATCTAGCTATGAGAGATGTGAAGAGGTAAGAAAATGTAGGAGAGAATGTGATGTATCCAGAGTGGACAGGGAGGCTTCATGGTGGAGATGGTGCTTGGGAAAAATCTGAGGAAGCGGATGGCGTATCTTTCTCCCTAGTCTGTTTTAATTTGGATGCTAAGCTTTAGAACAATATCTGACAGACAAGCATCTAACCCAAAAAGCTGATGAGAGTATGCAGGTAACATATCACATATGAATGTTTAGGGAGTCGAAAATCAATAAGCCTTTGCATCCACGGTTTTATAGTTTGGCCGTGGTGGTAGTTACTGTTTATTTCACTCATCTTCCTTCTAGATATTTTGTTTGGGATAGTCTGTTTTAAAAACAGAGCTCATGTGTTCATGCTTATTGCTTAGTTGCAGAGATGGGTTTACCTTGAAACTAAAGGCAGATTTACTATGAAGCCAATAAAACACATGTCTTGAATGGCTCTCTTCCAAGGCCTTGCACTTAATGTTGTATTTTTTAGTTTTGTATTGTTTTTCCTTAAAAAGCGTCCCTAGAATTCTATATGCTTCATTACCAAAGCTCATCTCTTCCTGAGTAGTGGCTAATTAAGCATACAAGCTTTGCAGTCTGACTACCAGGGCTCAAAGCTAGCTCTGGCATTTACCAGCTACATAGTTTTTCCTGTGTCCTAGTTTTCTTAGTTGTGAAGTGTAATTGATAATAATGGCACTCATCTTATAGGGTTATTAAGAGGATTAAATTACATTAATATTATAAAATATCCATAAAGTATTATTAAGTATTATTAGTTATGAAGATGCTTAAGATGTTTCCAAGGTCACAAAGTAGAATAGTTAGGGGAGTTGGCTAGACTGGAAGCTTCACAGAAACCAGAACCATTTTGCATTCTCAGAACCTTAAATAAATGTATTTTGTATTCTGAAACTACTATGCTAGATTCTTATTTTTTTTTAATATTTTTTATTTGTTCATTTATTTTCTTATCTACCAGCTGGATTAAGATTATAACAATTAATGTTTTTAAAGTGTAAGATTATTCAATCATCAAATAAACCTTTTTTTAGTCAATAGTAGATGCTCAATAAATATTCTGTTCTTTGAATTTAATCATTACTGGTCTGTCTGTCCAAATGCAAAATAACTGAGCCTCTTCTGCTTAACTTTTTTTTTTTTGGTGGTAAGTACAAAATATGCTTTTACATGTTGAGAAATCTATTAACTACACAAATAGATTAATCAATAGTGCATAGGGGTAACACTGTTGTTTTCACCATCAAAAAGTTATTAATCATCTACTTTGCACAAGCACTTGCTATCTAAGATATAATACAGGTAGGATCAAGAGAAGGAAGACAGAGAATGCTTGGTAATATGCCAGAAGGCATTGATTTAGGAATCAGGAAACTTTACTCTCAGTTTATGCTTTTATTAGCTCTGTAATCTTGGCCAAATCATGGCTTATTGGGTAAGGAGTTGCACTGTTAACTCAAAGGTAAATGGTTTTAATTCACCAGCTGTTCTACAGGAGAAAGATGAATCATTTCCTTCCATTTCAGAGGTGATTTATAGCTTCTGAAAGCCCTCTGGATGGTCACCTATGAGTCAATTATAATTCAATTACAATTCAATGACAATTTAATTTTTTTTGTACTGACCTTTAACCTTAATTCTTTGAAAAACATCTGGAAAAATTTGTCCCTAAGTCTTGAGGAATTACCTTTGCCCCAGTTTTCTACTCCAGAGTGTTTCAAGCAGGAAGATGTAAAGAACACATTCGAGAATAGACTACTGAAGGATTTTATGGACAAATACTGAGTGACACAGGAAATACTATAAGAAGATGGAAGGAATAGATAGTCACTGATCAAAAAAAGAATTGGCTGGCATTGGACCGTTTCAGGAAGCAGCATATGATTAAGAGCCAGTGGTACTGCAGAAACTAAGGGAGTTCATGACAACAAGAATAACTTTGCAGGAAATACTGACGGAAGTCGTTATTCACAGAGAAGAGGATGGGTCCAAGTAACCAGTAACAACAGAAAGAAGGGAGGAAAAAAAGAACCAGCGGTACTGACTTTGGACATGATTCCCTCTTCATTCTTCTAGTCTCAACTGAAGTGTCATCACCACAAATAAGATTTGTCTTGTCACTTGCCAAAGACTGCTGCCTCTCCTACCCCAAATCTCTGCTTCATCTCTGAAAATTAACCCACTGACACTGAGTCAGTTCTGACTCCTAGTGACCCTCTTTCAGGTTTCTGAGACTGTAATTCTTTGCTGGAGGAGATTGCCCTTTTTCTCCTGCACAGAGAGAAGATTCTAGCCATTAGTCTTTAGGTTAACAACTCAACGCAATGATATAAACTAAGTAATTATATAAGATTAAAGTGCTCTTGATCCAAACTATGGTGTTTTCAGTTGCTTTCTATGAATCTAAAAGTTGGACAATAAATAAGGATGAAAGGAGAATCATAGATGCCTTTGAGTTGTGATATCGACTAAGGGTATGGAATATCCCAGGGACTGCCAAAAGAGCAAAAATAAGTGCGCAGAAAGTATGACTGGGATGCTCCTTGGAAACAAGGATGGTTAAACGTCGTCTCACATACTTTGGGCATGAAGAACACCATGCTAGGTAAGGGAGGGGGTTGGTGTAGGAGTGGAAGACAAGATGTATTGACATGTTGACTGTACTAATGGGCTTAAGTATGTTGGAGATGGTAAGGATGACACAAGGTAGGGTAAGATTCAGACCATCATTCATTGAGTCACTATGAGTTACAGTCAGCTTGACGACACATAACAACAACAACAAGAAGTCAATTTTGTAATTCATAGAGTCCCATTGTCCTAGGACTAGTGTCCTATGAATGCTGCCTTTATATAGTGGATTTTACATTTTGAAGTTCTTTGGTTCATTCCAAAAAGCTAAGAAAATAACTACCACTCCCACCCCAATTATATGTGTCATAATAATCAACTCACTCGCTTCTCAATATTTTTTAAAAAATTATCGCATAGTGAAAAATGTTACTGTTCCATAGTGTGTGTCTGCGTGTGCATGTGTGTACATGTTAATGTGGGAATATGTACAGGTACAAGTGCTCTTCTTGGAGCAGACATAGCTACTCAGCACACACTTCACCTTTCCTTGTGTCCGGGTTGCCACGTTTTTTATTCTGAATAACTGGAATGAAAATGTTTATTTTTATCTTAAATGAAAGAGGCTGCATCTCCTTGGCACAGCCCTTCCAGAGTGCTGCCCACTTGCCTGCTTGCCACCAGTTGGCATGGCTACAATGGTGGGTTCTGGGGTTACGGTTCTCTGTGTTACAGTTGATTTTTTCCCCTCCTGTGCTGCCTAATATAAGGCAGTGTGTAGAAAACCCCTGGCACTATTTTCTGGCGATAAGTGTATTGAATTTTCCCAAGAACTCTCCGGGTCTGTGAAGCACTCTTTATTATTTTTTTTGTGCCTCCATAACTTCCTGTATTTGCCACACTTAACATTTTTTCTTTGTGATATTGCAGATCTTCTATCCCTAGCACACAATCACCACTTCCTAATCCAGAGGACATGTCAATTATATTTATCAAATGAATGCTTTGTGACTAGTTTTCATTTTCTAGGTTTTTAACCTTCCTTTGGTTTTGACGTCTACGTTGACATCTATGTCAACAGGTATAATTAAGTAAAAGGGGTATGTGTTACTTCACCTTTCAGAGGGAACACTCTCCCTACAAGACCGATGGCTCTCTCTGACTATGCATGCAGTACAGCTTGCCCATGTAAACCTCTTGCATTGTTTGGAAATTCTATCCAATGCCAAGGATCTAACCACCCACAAGCAGGCACATTGCTGTCCAAACAGATGGGCAAAGGAGATAGGCAGGCCAAAGCCCATGGATGAACATGAAATGAATTAGTGCAGTGAAGCCAAGGGTATTGGAAATGAATGTACTTGCTGTGTAGTTTCCAGCATAAGGATGGACCCATGTGGATGAGGCCTTGACAATGAACAGCTAACAAAGGAAATGATAAGATGTGAATGTGAGTGCAATGGGGTGGATGCTTTAACAGGTTGATGGAAGGCCCTCAAAACAGGAGGTACCTCTGAAATGTTCAAGTCAGTGCTGCAGAGAGAAATAATGTTATTTTTCAGCTTTGTCAGTTTTCGGGTTTTAAGATTCTTAGAGTCAAAAGAATGACAAAGTTTACCTGGTTCAATAATTACCCATCTTCATTCAGCCAACAAATAATATTTCTGGTGCAATGACCATGTTCCAGGCACCAGATAGGCAAACAGTCAAGTAATACAGTCCACGCCCTATACGAATTATATAAGGTAGTTGACCTGAAGTAATCTACTAGCCAAGTGCTCAATAAATGTAACTACTATCATCATAATGATTATGAGTTATTTCCTTGTTCTTTCCTTAAAGAGTTGTATATATTTTTGGTGGGCTAGTCCGAAAGGCTCTGAAGTTCAAGCTGTTCTGAAGCCACTGGTGAAAAATAAGGCCCCAGGAGTCTACGAAATACTTATTAACCTTTCTGTTTAGCCAATTGTTTAACCATGTGTCCTTGTACAAGAGATAAAAGAAATATCTCAAGAGTCTAGAACAAAATTATGCATTTAGTAATTGTTGTTGTTGAGTTCCATCGAGTCAGAACTGACCCACTGCTGAGCCTCCAGTAGGTTTTTAGAAGCAGTTAGTCACACGAGAGATTGCCCATCCTTCTCCCACGGAGCAGATGGTGGATTCAAACCATGTACATTCATGACTACAGTGCAGGTACTTACCGCTCATTAGTGTTCAATTAATAGATTTCCTTTCCCCCTTAAGACTCTGAAGTACTTTCCTCAGTACAAAGTTCTTTATACATTTATAAGTCGGCAGCCCCTTCTAAAAAAAAAAAAAGATTAGGTCTCTTAAGAAGAAGGAAATTGATATTTGTAAATGAATGGAATGAACAAATGAATAAATTTTGCCTCTTAACCTTTTTTATTATGAGAATTGGCGAAGATTTCTCCAGCAAAAAGTAGAAGTTTATCAACAGGTCTTATAGATGAAGACGAAGCAGATTGCAGACGGTCCATATAACGTAAATGCTAATTTTTTGGAATCAGAAACCCAAGTTACCTGTAGCGAAAAGTCCAATTTCTGCTACTTGCTTCACAGATCCGAACTGAGTTCCAACAAGCTAATGTCCTAAGATCCATGTGGAAGCCTTTGAAAGGAAACAACCAGGAAATGACATTGCAGTGAATCAGCAACTGAGAGAGGAGTAACAAAATAACAAAAGCTGTGATCAGTTTTTAGTTGTTTTATTTTAATGCGATTTTGTTGATTTAAGCACAGCCACTTTTAGACACCGAACTTTGTAGAAGTTCCACACACCGCTCCCCCTCTAACCCCATCTTCCCTTTCTTCTTCCTTTCAACCTTGCTTTCCTTTATTGTGGTTGGGATAATTTATTTTTGTTGTTGTTGTAATACTCAATAGTGTCTATGTGTACAATTAAGTGGTGTTACCTTCTTCAGATTGTGCAGCCATTCTCACCCACCTTTTCGAATTTGATCCTCTTATTAATTTATTGCGCTTTAATATATAATCTTTTGAGTTGCTTGTGTCTATTTGCTTGATCTTTAAAAGAGCACACTTTAAACAAAACCATTACCTTCTTATTTTAGATTCTGACTCATTTTAATATTCTTCCAACAGTCTTTGTCAAAGACATTCGGGATTGTAAATATCTCCTAAGTGTTTGTTAAAACCACAATTTCCTGGGCGTTCACCTCCAGAATCAAAACTCCAGGAAGCACCATTTATATGCAATGTAATGTGAATGGTGCCCCCTGGTGTTGTTCAATGTGGCAGCAGTCCTTACTTTGAATGAGGATTTTGGGTCCTGGGGCCAAGATAATTTGCGTGTTTAACAAACACTTAAGAGCCACTTCAGACGTATTAGCATTGAGAACTACTGTCAACATTCAAAATAAATGCCGTTGTTTCCTCCAGGGGAAGTGGGTTTGTGTAAATCGTGTGTGATGGTAGGAGATTATTGGCAGAGAAGTGGGCAGAGCCAAGAGAGCGTTCTATACACATTCACCTTGTCACTGAATAATAATAAGAACATCATGACTAGCATTTATTGAGTGCATTTATTAATGCCAGACAAAGTGCCAGGCACTTCACAGGTGCTGTATCCACACAGTAACTTCAAGGAAGTTAAGCATTACTATTACCACTATTGTCCCCCATTTTCCAAATGGGTAAAATAACATAATTCTTACATCTCGTATATAATCAGTACTGTTGTTTTAGTTGTACATGTGAAAGAACTTGTGAAAGCATAAATTCACTGCCTCACTACCTAGTTAAGAACAACAGCACTAAAGAGAATGATGATTGGAGAATGAAGACTAGGGTAGATCTGAGTAGATCTATGTGTTCATGAATGTGTTCAGGAAAAGTGCGTTGAGGAAGAGTTAATTTATTGGGACAGTTTTTTCTTTTTCCCCAAAAGAAGAGGAAGAAATGGTTTTTCTTATTGTGTCCAAAATGTAGCAGTTGTAAAAAAGTTCGGTGTTGTTTTTTTTTTTTTTTTATCAGAGTAAAGGTTTACCAATTATAATGATTTTTCGTATGCTCCTTCACAATCATTTTGTTCGATAACTTATTGACATTTATTAATGTAATTAGTTAATGAAAATGTTTATAAGCCAATGTATTGCTGTTCCCTTCACCCAACTTTACAACATTCAGCAGGTTATATAGAGTTAGTTTACATAAGATAAATAGCCCATTATTATACTTCTAGCCAAAAAGAAAGGATCCTTCACTGTCCAATGGTAGAGCCACTGAGCTGCTGACAAAAAGGTCGGTGGCTACTCACCAGCTATTCCTGGTGATCTGTTGCGGAAATGACTTCAGTCCAGAGAACTCTATGGAGCAGCTCTACTTTGTCCTAAACAGTCAGAGTCAGAATCAGCTCAGGGCCACACAACATCAGAAATGTCTCCTGAGTAGATTAACAAGCAAATTTTTGGGATCTATTACATTTATAAATTATGGACTACGGCAATGCATGCCCTGGAAGAATCCTTTCTGATAGGCAAGTTTAACCAGAATCTAAATAATACTAATACTTAGGAAAAAGAATATTTAGAGATTTAGATTTTTCTCCAAACCCTTGCTCTTCTTACTAGGTTCAAAGAACACTTGGGTTTGTTTTTTTTTTGTTTCTTCCCCCCACCCCTTACAGTTAAATGCAATAGAACAATCATATGAGATGAAAAGAGACGGTGTGGACCATTTCCAAGTTTAGACCATAAAACCCTCTTCTGTTCCTGCTCTCCATTCCTTTTAATTCTTGTGCTGACTGGACCGGGGATCCATGGGGCAAGCTTGGAATCCTTTTCCCAGATGGCAGAGCTTCTTCAGCCTGAGTCCTTGAAGGACCCTGTGGAGCAAAATCAATCTGACATTAATTCCCTTCCTAGACTGCTATGTGAGAAAGGATGAACTTCTTGATTTTAAAGTCCCTAAATTTTGAGGATGAATTTTACTGCCATTCCATCCATTTAACAATTACTTCATGGTGAAGAATAATTTTTACTCTTTGGTCAATCCTGTGCTTTTATTACAGGTATTAATCCATGATTATTTTACCATGCCTCCCCCCTTGTTTGAAAGATCTCTAGTTTAAAATTTACACTTACCTGAAAAAACCCATACACAACTTGCATGGTTTTCTCCCTTCCTGCTCTAAGACTTCCTTAGATGTCACCTTTTTCTTTTTTTTTTTGTTATGCTTGTAATTACTTATACACAAAAATGTTCATTCATGTACATAGTGGTTTGTTGTGGTTTTTTGCTCAATACATGTCACCTTGTTAGTGAGACCTTTTTCAACACCCCTGTTTAAAATCTCACCTTCTCTCAGTTGACTCTCACCTTTTCCTTGGAACACTTGGTATAAGAGATATCAAAAATATTTTAATTTTTTTTTCCACTAGCTATGTAATAATCTGTAGGCTTCCTTAAGATTGTGCCTTTTTCCTCTTGAAAAATAGTAGACATTCAATAAATGTTTATTTATTTAGTATTGTAAAATAACTGTGTGTGTGAACATAAAAATAAGTACAGAAGAGAGAAGCACGGTTTAGAGCTGTGGTTCAGAGGGTGACTCTGCATCATAGTTGATTGGAGGGCACTGTTAGATGAAAAGAACAGTCTGCAGGCTACCATCTCTTTTCGTTAAGTAATAGTTCACTCTTAAAATGATTTTTTAGTCTTGAATAAATTGTAATTAATGTTATGAAGCAAAATGTGTATGAATAATTGAACAAAACCCAATTATAGTTTACAAACTTAAGCTGAAATTAAAATGTAGGAAATATTTATAATTAATAGGAAAAAAATTTAATTTTATTATATAAGACTGTATTCATTATGACAAAATATCTTTCTTATTAAAAATCTTTTCCTGTTAAAAAACCCAACCCAAACCAACATTTCCTTTTACTAGAGAATGTGTATGCATTGTAAATAATTTGGAAAAAATATAGAAGGTTGTAGAGAAGAAAACATATAATACATGATTTTTAAATCCAGTGTTCAAAAATAACTATTCTTAATGCTTGGTGTATTTCTTTGTAGCTTCCCCTCACCTCCCCACACCCAGGAATAAGTTTTATTTTTTATAAAACAAGAAGTATACAAAAAAAACCCCCAGCCAACACCCAAACCAAAACACAAAACCAGGAAGGATACTGTTTGTGTTTTTATCTTGTTTTTTAAAGGCAATATTTAATCTGCCTTTATTCTATTGTATATATCTATGAACCTGGAGAGAGGATGAAAGGCACCCAAGTGTCGAGAACTCTCCTTCATAGATAGGGTCGCTATGAGTCTTCTGCAACTCCACGGCACCTACCAACAACAACAAAATATCTATTGTTACAGCTCATAATTTATTATACTGTTTTCTTATTTTTTAGACATTCATATTGGTTCTGTTTTAAATTGTTCCTAAGTTTGTTATTATAAATAAGTCTGTAATGAAAATGCTCTTAAAGAAATATTTTCTGAAACTGAGGTATAATATTCAGTCCTTAAAACAGAATTGTCCTTACAGAAATGATAATGGGAATTGTTGGCTAAAGAATCTTAAATGTTTGTTTTCAGTTTTTACTGTGAATGTTTTTAAGAAAAAACAACAGGAAAGGAGAGTAATATAACAAACCCCTCTTTGTGATTTGCTTAAGAATGCTGTTGGTGGTTGTTTACTCTGGTGAGAGGGAGCTCAGGTGGCTGGTGCCTGGAGAACTGTGCTTCTAACCCAACTGCTGCATCTTCACACCTTTCTGGTGTTTAGAATTTCTCAGTGGCTCCCTGGGAGAAAGATCTCCTCCTGTGCTATTTACACCTTGGAAACCTGCTGCCGGGTCAGCTGTGAGTTACTTTGGGCTCAATGGCAATGAATAAATCAATGGGATCTTTACTGGAATTGATCACTGGGTCAGACTGAATGACCAGCATTTTAGTTAGCAGGCAAACTCTTAATAGGGCTTCTTTAAAATCTTAGCCATACTGTGAAGTTTACATACTCCAAGACAACAATACAACCATTATAAAATGTTCATTTCTGCCCCCTCCCCCCCATTGTCTAACAATCTTTTAACGGTAAGTGATTGAAAAAGAATTAAAGTCATGTCATATTTTGAATTAATGGTTATGTCTTAAGTTTCTTTTAAAAACTTTTAATATTCCTCTTCTTTCTCCCTCACCGGCATGTCATTTGTTGAAGAACACGAGGAATTGATCACACAGAAATTCCTACATTCTAGTTTTGTCTGTCTCATTTCTCACAGGGTCATCTCATATATTCTTTTATCCACATGTTGAGTGTGACTTTATACAAAAGTATTTCTGCAATAATAGTATGCATAAGAATTACCTGAGAGCCTGTTAAAACACAGATTGCTGGGCCTCACTCCCAGAGTTTCTGATTCAGTAAGTCTCGGTCAGTGGAAAATTTGCATTTCTGAAATGTTTTTATTAGATGCTATTAACTTTACCATATGTTTTTAGATAGTAATTACACACACACACACACACACACACACACACACACGCGCGCGCGCGTGCGCGCGATTGAATTGGATCGACTGGCGAAGGAGATTGCCTCTTCTTCTCCAGCGGAACATCTGGTGGATTCAAACCTCATGCCTTCAAGATTGCAGTGCAGCTTCTTGCTACCAGAGCTCCCTTTTAGTTTTACATTTTAAGAGCGCTCTGGCGGCCTAGCCCACAGGTGTAGGGTGTTGTGCAACTAACCTGAAGTGCCCTTTGCTTAGTGCTTCTGATTTGAGAGGATTCTTAGAATTTGTTATCACTCTGGTAGACTGTTGGATTTCTGGTCAACTACTCTTGTCTTGTCACTGGAGGCATTCATGTTTTTATGATTCAGAATAGGTTTCAGTGGAGCTTTCAGATGAAGGCAGGCTATGAATCAAGGAATCTAGACATGTTGTATTGGTAAAATCTTCTCTCAAGGGTGCTAAGGAGCAACTATGCCAGTTTAAAGACTAGGTCCACCTAAGTGAAGCCACTGTCTTTTCAATTACTTGCTATGCATCTGTAAGTTGGACAATGAATAAAGGTGGTGTTGGAACACTGCCTATCCTGTGGACTGCCAAATGAACAAAAAAATGTGTCTTGGAGAAAATGCCACCAGATTGCTGCTGAGAGGCAAGGACGATGAAACTCTGTCTCACATACTTTAGCACACAGTCAGGATGGACAGGTCCTTGGAAAAGCATGGTCCTTTCTGTGTTTGGTGGAGGGTCAGTAAAATAGGGGAAGACCGTAAACAAAATGGATTGACACAATGACTGTAACCAAGGGCTTAAGTATATAAAAAACTGATGAGGATGACGCAGGATAGGGCAAGGTTCACAGTGTCACTATGTGTCATAGTCAACTCGACAGCACATAACAACAGCAACAACAACAACAACGATGAATCTAGTTCTGCAAATCACCCAGTAAAATTCCCATGGATCATAAAACTCTGATCCTCAATTGATCATGGGGCTGGTGCAGGAATAGGAGTAGTTTCCAGGTGCTTATAGAGTTGTCAGAGGTTGAGGGCTATCTTGAAGCTAGCTTCTTGTTACTGGGTGCCATCAAGTCAAGTATGAGTCACAGCAACCCTGTAATCCTGTGAACAACAGATCTGAACTTGGCCCTAACTAGCACCTCTTCACCATATCTGATATGCTTGAGCCTGTTATTATAATCATTGAGTCAATCTATCTCGTTGAGGGTCTTCCTTTCTTTCTCTGGCCTTTCCTGACATGATGTATTTTTCCAAGGACTGGCCACTGCTGACAACATGCTCAAAGTATGAGAGACGATGTTTCACCATCTTTGCCTGTAAGGGGGACCCTGGTTATACTTCTTCCAAGTCACATTTGTCTAACAAACAGCTATTCCTTGCATTTTCTTCCAGTATATACGACCATGCAAGGATTACTTTTATTGCATGTATGCAATATTTATTTGTTTTTGTAGTTGACTTTTTTATTCCCATGGGGTTCATTTGTGTGTTTTTGGAGGAGTGTTTCTTGGGTGGCCAGTTTGCAGAGTACAATAGGAGAAGAGAGCTCAATGGAGCCCCTCAATGCCTGGATTTACTGTTGGAAAGACAGTGCGGTATACATGAGATGACTTATCTGTGAACCATGGAAACGTTTTGAAAAGGTAAAGCAGACAATACACTGAAGAATCATTTGTCATAAGTAATTGCAGGCAGTCAAAAAGAGCTAGGAGAGTATATGAATCATGACGTAAGAACTGTGAAGGGCAGGCATTTGAGTCCAGTCAGCGGCTATTATTGAACAGGCTGGTCCTTGAATGAGATACAAATTTTATGCCAAGAGGGGCAAGTCTACAGAACAAATCATTCTGGTTTGTGTCCAAACTTCTGTAATACAAGAAATATTTTTCATCGATCTTTGCTCTCTCATTTTCCCCCTCTCATCCTGTCTTTTATCTTTATCTCTTGGGCATAATAAACCATAGTATCTGCAGGTGTGGAAAGTTTGGCTTGTACAATTTGCATGGGCTGCTGAGGATGTGAAATAGAGCCCTAGCACAGCACTGACTGAACTAAAAATCTGTTATTAATGCAAATGATTAAAGTGCCCCATTGCTAATTGAGAGGCTGGAGACTCAAATCTACTCAGATGCACCATGGGGAAAAAAGGCCTGTGCTTCTTCCCCAAAATGAATCCTGTGGGACACAGTTCTTTGGTACTCAGTGGGTCACTACGAATTGAAGTGGACTAAAGAACAACTGCTGAGTTTCAGCATGACTCAAAAATTACACATAGATGTCAAACTCTAAATCTTTGTTTCTAATTGCCAAATAAAAATGCAACCAGTTAATGACAGTACTTTAATCATATTCTAATCCCCAAGAAAATGATGATCTACAACCAGGAGAAGATAGATGAATTGGACTTTCTAAGAATCAAATCCCTATGCACATCCAAAAACTTCTCCACAGGGTTAAAAAGGAAGCCACCGACTGGGAAAAAGTATTTGGTAATGACATGTCAGATAAGGGACTTATATTTAGAATTTATAAACTACTTGAGCACCACAATGAGATAAAGGTATATAATCCAATTGAAAAATGGATACAGGACATGAACAGACACTTCTTCACCAAAGAACACATTCAGATGACCAACAAGCACATGAAGAAATGTTCAAAATCCCTAGCTCTAAGAGAGATGCAAATCAAGACAATTATGACATCTCATCTGACCCCAGTAAGAATAGCAAAATTTAACAGAACAGCAAGCAACAAATGCTAGTGAGGTTGTGGAGAAACTGGAACTCTTATTCACTGTTGGCGGGAATGTAAAATGGTGCAACCATTGTGGAAAGGGTGTAGCGCTTTCTCAAAAAGTTGCAAATAGAGATAACATTTGACCCAGCATTTCCACTACTGGGAATATACCCCAAAGAGACCATAACTGACATCCAAACATATATATGCACACCCATGTTTATCACGGCTTTGTTCACAATAGCAAGGAGTTGGAAACAACCCAGGTGCCCATCAACAAATGAATGGATAGAAAAGCTGTGGTATATTCACACAATGGAGGGACTCATGCAATATTATTCAAAATTGGTGACCCTGGAGGACATTATGCTGAGTGAAATACCTCAGTCACAAAGGGACAAATACTGCAAAGTGCCACTGTTGTAGAATGGGACTGACATCAGGGTTGGGGTAAGACTGAGAAAAAGTGAATAAATTATGTATACTGTATTGAAGCAGATGAGGGAAAGAACAGATTAAAGGTGATATATGATTGGGTATTATGGTTATTACAAGATTCCAGAATGCAGGTTGCATAGTGAAGTGTACTCGGGGCGGGAGGGGGACTGGGAAGTGGGGGAGGGATTGTATACCAATGAAGGAATTTTTCTTTTTTCTTTTCAAGGAGAGGAGCCAACTGGAGAAGAAGTATAGGCAGAGAGAAAAGGGCAATAATGAATGAATGGAAATCCAGAGTTTCTGTAAATCTTCCTTAAAATTAATTTAAAAAATGATGAAAAGATCTAATTATTTTGCCTGTTTTAATATTTTATACTGGTTTGCATACAAAATTTGTATGTATTGTATAATATATTCATATATACTGTTTAATATATATTCCTTCATTCACATTGTGTTTCATACGATCATTCTAATAAATTGTGTTTTATAAAACTAATCACCGTTGATCTATGTCCATTATCACCCTGTCTTTTCAGGTGCCCACTGGATCTTTCCTAATTCCTTCACCTTCTTCCTCTGCCCACCAAACTCTGCAACCTTGTGATTTCTCCCCTCCTCACCCTTAGACCCCCTGCCTCTCCTCTATCCTCTTTAGACTTTTATATGCATCTAACCATGGAAACAGCTCAGATGTTCAAATGACTGGATTGGTACGTTCACACAATGGAATACTTACTATACAGCACTCTGGAGCAATGATTTTGAAAAATACCATATAACTTCGAAGAGGATAGAAACCATTATGCTGATGGACTTACTCAGTCACATAAGGGCAAATACTGCATAAGACAACTATTCTAAAAATAGAAGAAAGGATCTACTCTTAACAAAGATTGTGGATTCTTGGCACAGTGAAAACCATTTAGGATCTAGCTACACCTGTATATCTCAACAACCTCAACATTTAAGTAAATATTGTGTTAGCAAAAGGAGAGAAATAGGGAACTCATCAAGTAACTTCTGTGATGTAACTCCTAAATAGATTTTGTTTTATGGACTGCCAAATAAACAAACAAGTCTGTCTTGAGGAAGTCCAAACAAGGGACTCCTTAGAGTCAGAGACGGTGAAACCTTGTCTCACATACTTTGGACACATTGTCAGGAGGGGTCAATCCTTGGACAAAGACATCTTGCTGGGAAAAGACATAGATTTAGAGAGGAAGATCATCGACAATATGGGTTGACCCAATGACTGTAACGATGGATTTGAACAAGAGGAGGAGATTATGAGTATGGTACAGAATAGGGCCAAGTTCTGACTTGTTCATAGGGTGGTTGTGAATAGTAGGTAACTAATGACACCCAACATCAACAACAATATCCTCAAGTTGTTATTTGTTTCATTTGATGGGAAAATAGAGTTAGAGAAATGGAGTAACTTGCCAGAACTCTTGTGACCATTTAAATGGATGAACTGGATCAGACTAAGACCTATATTATTTCAAAGCATACCTGAACCCTTTTCTCTACAGCCAAATATCAAAAGTTCAGAAATCTAAGTTCATAACTTTCCACTAGGAAACCATACTAACTGTCCTTAGAGTCTATTAAAAGCAACTATTTTTTTCCCTCTTTGGCAAATGAAAGAGAATTTTCTGTTCTTTTAGCTATGCTGTTAGGTGCCCTTGAGTCGAGTACAACTTATGTTGTTGTTGTTGTTGTTATGTGCCATCGAGTCGTTTGCGACTCATGGTGACCCTATGTACAACAGCCCTAAACCCTGCTCTATCCTGTGCCAATCGCACTGCATCTGACACACACATCCCGATTACCCCAGTCACTGAATCAATCCACCTCATAGAGGGTCTTCCCCTCCTGCGCTGTCCCTCTACTCTACCCAGCATGATGTCCCTCTCCAAAGACCTGTCTCTCCTTGCAACATGCCCAAAGTATGTCAGACGAAGCCCCAGAATCTTTGCCTCCAAGGAGTAGCCTGGTTTAACCCTCTCTAGGATGGATCTGTTTGTTTTCTTGGCAGTCCATGAACTCTGACTTGTACCGTACCATCCTCATGATCTTGGACACATTTGAGCACATTGCTGCAGTGATGGTGTCAATCCATCTGGTTAAACATTGTCCTCTCTTTTGCCATCCCTCCATCTATCCAAGCGTGATGTCCCTCTCCAAGGAATAGCCTCTCTTAGCAATATGCCCAAAGTATGTGAGATGAAGCTTTATTTTCTTTGCCTCTAAGGAACATTCTAGCTGCACCTTCTCCAAGACGTATCTGTTTGTTCTTTTGGCCATCCATGGAATATTCAGTGCTCTTCTCCGACACCACAGCTCCAAGGCTTCCATTCTTCTGTCACCCTTATTAATTATCCAGATCTTAGATGCATAGCAAATGATTGAAAAGACCATGGTCTGTATCAGGTGCACCTTAGTTCTCAAACTGACATTATTGCTCCTCAATAACTGAAAGAACTGAATTTAGCTATGACAGAATTTAATCTGTTAAGATAAATTGGTGAGCAAATTTACTTTAGTACCATAGAGGTTTTGTATTGAATAATTTATAGATACACATATATTTTCTCAATAAATGCCAATTAGCAACAAAGGAAAGGATATTACATTTTTGAAGTGATAGTTAACATTCTGAACCATAGAATTAAAGTGTTTTGGAATTCAATTCAATGAGTAGCTTATTAGTAGCTTAATTGGACCCTTATTCATTGTCTAGCTTTCAGATGCATTGTTACTGTTGTTGTTATGTGTCACTGAGTTGCATGCAATTCATTGCGATCCCTATGTACAATAGTTCTGAAGCCTGCCCTATCCTGAGCCAGTCTCACTGTCTCCAACATACTTAAGCCCATTACCCCGGTTACTGTGTCAGTACATCTCAACCTGGGTCTTTCTCTCCTGTGCTGTCCCTCTACCATACCCTTCCAAGCAAGATGTCCTTCTCCAAAGATTGGGCCCTTCTGGCCACGTGCTCAAAGTATATGGGACAGTTTCAAAATCCTTGCCTCTAAGGAGCAACTTGGCTTATTTTTCTCCGGGACACACTTATTTGTTCCCTTGGCAGTCCATGGTATGTTCCAGACTCATCTCTAGCACCACAACTGAAAGGCATCGATTCTTCTTCTGTCATCCTTAGTCATTGTTTAGATCTCTGATGCATAATAAATAATTGCAAAGAGCATGGCCTGGATCAGTCTCATGTTAGTCTCTGGACTGATATCATTCTCTTCAGCACTTTGGAGAGGTCCTTGACAGCACATTTCTCTAATGCAATTTGTCTTTTGATTTCCTGACTGCTGGTGTTGATTGTGGAACTGAGCACTGAAATTGTTAACAACCTCATATCTCTTCTTCATTTGTCATGATGCTGCCAGTTGGCCCAGGGGCGAGAATCTTTGACTTTCTGAAGTTGAACTTCAATCCATATTGAAGACTGCAATCCTTGACCTTCTGCAGTAGCTACTTTAAGTCCTCCTCAGTGTCAACAACCACGGTTGTATCCATCATCTGCCTAACACAGATTGTTGATGAGTCTTCCTCCAATCTTGCTGCCAACATTATTCCTCATAAAGTTCAGCCTCCTGAAGAATCTGTTCTGCATACAGATTGAGAAGTTATGGAGACAGGTCACATCCCTGATGCACTCCTTTTTTGATTTTGAACCATGCAGTGTTTCCTTGCTCAATTCTGATGACTGCCTCCTGGTCCAAGTACATGTTTTGCATGAGCACAATTAAGTGTCTTGGGATTCTCATTCTTCTAAAATTGCAGCCCTGATGCTTAGCAAGTCATAATTTGTTATTAGTTGCTTTTGAGTTGGCACTGATTGTGGCAACCTTATATATCTTACATAAACAGAACAAACTTTCCCTATACAGTTTTGTCTTCATGATCTTTTACCTGATTGCTGTGCCTGTTGTGTCTGCCTTACCACTGGTGTTTCCTTTGGTTTTGTTGACCTCTTACTTTGTAAAAAATCAAAAGCAAAATCCAAACCCATTTTCCTTCAAGTTGATTCCAGCTCATGGTGACCTTCCACTGGGTTTCCAAGGCTGTGTAGATCTTTATGAAAATTGGCTACCTCTCTTTCTCCAGTGAGTAGAGATTCACAGACCTTTCATTTAGCAGGCCAAATGTAATGCATTATGCCATCAGGGCTCCAAAGTAGCACCTCAGTATGTCAGACTGTGTCAAGCACTTGAATTATATTATCCATTTAATCTTTTTCTTTTATATTGATTTGCTTACATAGTTCATATACATGTGTTTCACAGTATTCTTAATTCACACTGTGTTTCATAAAATCATTCCCATGCATTGTATTTTATAAAATTAATCACCAGTGGACTATGCCCATCATTATTATGTCTTCTCAGGCTTTAAAATCGTTGCTCTTGAGTGCTGCATATTTTTCCATTGTGTGACTGTACCACATTTTCACAGTTCATTGAGTGGTGATTAGATATTTGGGCTGTTTCCATGTTTTTGTGATGGTGAATAATGCTTCTATGAACATTGGTGTACAAATCTCCAATTGAGTCTCAGTTCTATTTAATTCTTAAAACAACTTTATATTCATTGCCTAGTTTTTTAATTGATGTGAAACAGCAACTTCTCCAAAGTCATTGTTGTTGTTGTTGTTGTTATGTGCCGTCGAGTCGTTTCCGACTCATAGCGACCCTATGCACAACAGCCCTAAACCCTGCTCTATCCTGTGCCAATC
>NW_006399755.1:28671900-28672971 GCF_000299155.1 Elephantulus edwardii
CTCCTCGCACATTTCATTGTAGTATTTTGCTTTGTCATTCCAAAGTGTAGGTTTTATTCAATGTTATAGAAATATTTCCTTTGTTACCTGTACCTTTCAACAAATCACGTGAATAGTATTCTCTTTTTGAGACTGAGCTAGTATAGGTAACACACATCCAACATTTTCCACCTCCAGTTAAAATAGTCTAGCTCTCACTTTAAAAAGTACTGTCATCAAATTGATTTTGATTCATAGTGACTTTTCATCAGTTTTCTTAGGCTATCGAAAAAGGAAGATACTACCCGTCTTTCTGAGATGTGCAATATTTGAGAAGATGGTTTGCCTGTGTTGAAGAACAGGAAACTTAGATTCAGAGACTCATACTTCCAAATGAGCAGATGGTAGAACCAATATGTGAACATTTTTTTGTTGACTCTACTGCTATGGGCACCCTGCAGGTTTTGCTTTCTTCTACTCCATGAAGCTGTTTCCACCTTGCGTGTCACAGTAGAGCTGTGCTCCTGTGGCTGACAGGGCTTTCAGTGACATATTCTTCAGAAGCTGGTCCTCAGGACTTTCCTTCGAAGTTCTTCTGGGTGAATTAAAATTTCCAGCCTTCAGGTTTGCAGTTGAGTACGTTAGAGTGCTATCTGCAGCACTCGTGAGCCCTGAGGATTGTCATAGGATTGCTTTTCAGACACTTTCTTCCTAATAAGTCTTTTGAAGACTATATAAGTGTATGTATGTATGTGTGTTTTTGTGTATATATACATACATATACATATATATTTATGTATGTATATATATTTATATTTTCTTGGCCAACTGACTGGAAGAGATCTATATTTATTCCCATTCTAAAGAAGGGTGACCCAACAGAGTGTGGAAACTCTAGGACGATATCATTGATTTCACATGCAAGAAAGATTCTGCTGAAGATTATCCAAAAATGACTGGAACAGCACATCAGCAGAGAACTACCAGAAGTCCAGACTGGGTTTAGAAGGGGTCGTGGTACTAGGAATATTGCAGCTGATCTTAGATGGATCTTAGCTGAAAGCAGAGAATACCAGAAGAATGTCTATCTGT
>NW_006399755.1:28674226-28675772 GCF_000299155.1 Elephantulus edwardii
TATATGACTGAAGCACAGCCAAAAGAAAGTCAAAGGTGGAGATTTGAAGAGGCCTTTGAACCACCTGCCTCATCCAAAACTGCAAGTCAGGGAGTGACAACTGAAATGGAAGGAAAGAGCTTATCCCAGACCAGCCAACTACACTGGGATTTTGTTCTGGATCTACAGTCAATGCCCAGAGAAGCAGCAGTCAAGGAATCTAACAACATATCACACTGGGAAATGTTCTGCAAATGGTCTTTTGTTTTAAAGTCTAAGTCTTTCTTTAAAGTGATAAAAGCAAAGATGTTATTTCCATGACTTAGGCATGTGTGGCCCTTAGTGAAATATGAGGTTGTGCTTGGAAAGATAGCCATGCTCCTTTTATAGGCACTTTTCAGCTTTCACTGTGAGCCAGGTTAAGAGCCACTTGTCACCTCTTGTCACCATTTCATTTAGGTAACAGCTAGTCTCTCAGGGGATGTCAGTGGTGAAGTTTATTGTTGCCATATTCTTGTAAAGTTCTGCTTCCCTTCTTATAGAAAATCCGTGTATCATGGTGATTCTTCTACTTGGGGTTTAAATGTCTGAGAATCCTGATGTAATGTATTAATGAGGGAGGCTCTGGCAGCATAATGGGAAGGAATTGCACAGCTAACCCAAAAGCATACAATTAAAATCCATCAGCTGCACCTTGGAACAAAGATGGCAATCTCCTGTGCAGTTTGCTGCCTCTGCAAACCCACTGAAGGGTCAATGCAAGTCAGTTTTGACTCAGCTGTACCCAGCAACAACAGAAATTGTCCCATTTATCACTAATAACTCTGTTATGGGTTTTTGTGAAAACTCCAGCATCCATATTAATACTATTTCAGAGAGCTTCATTTACTCAGTATGGGTTTTGTTGTTGTTGTTTCTGGGTGCTGGGGAGTCATGTACAACAGAGGAAAGCCTGCCCGATCTGATGACATTTTCATACGCTCTACGGTATTGAATCCCATCATTCCAATCGCCGTGTCAGTCTCATTAGAGGTCTTCCTATTCTTTGCTGTCTGTTTTTCTAAGTATGATATTCTTTTTCAAGAATTCAACTGTCTTAATAACATGCCCAAAGAATATGAAATGTTGTCTCATGATCTTGGCTTCCAAGGAGCACTCTGGATTCACTTCTTTGAGACAAATTTGTTTGTTCTTTTGGTATATTCAATATTCTTCACTAAAGTTACAATTTGAAGGAATCAACTCTTCTTTTGTCCCCTTATTCATTGTCAAAATTTCAGAGAGCAATTGAAAATACCATAGCTTGGATCATATGTGCCTTAGACTCTAAACTGACATTCTTGCTCTTCGACACTTTGGAGAGGCCTTTGACAGCAGATTTGCCCAGCGCCACGCAGCTTTTCATTTCCTGCCTGTTGCTTCCATGAGTGTAAGTTGTGGGTCCTAGTAAAATTAAATTATTGGTATCAATCTTTTCTCCATTTACCATGCTGTTGGAAGAGTTTACGAAACACCTTTTATGTATCAGATACTGCTCCGGAGGCTAGGAATACCTCAAGAACCCTGT
>NW_006399755.1:28677122-28683101 GCF_000299155.1 Elephantulus edwardii
CTTCAGATTTCAAGAACCCTAAGAAATAATAACCCTTTGTCTTCCTGCAGTCTATTTGGAGCTGCCTGCAGCTATGGGGTAGATAGAGAGTAAGCATATAGTAAACTATATAGGCAATTTTATGCCACAGTGGTCAGCTGCAGAAAGCCTGGAGGTTCAAATCTACTAGCTGATCCACAGGAGAAATATGCAGCAGTTTTCTGATGTTAGTTTTACAGTCTCAGAAATCCTAGGGGCAACTGTATTCTGTCTAATAAGGCCTCTATGAGTATCTTCTTCACTTTCTCCTTTTCTTTCTTTTATCTTCTATTTTTGAAACAGAAGAGTTAAAAGATTTTGTGTATGTCCTCATGAAACATGTAGCTAACTGAAAGAACCAAAGAATTCCTAAATGGGACAAATTGAGAGCAATGTGTCAATGACAATATGAATAAACAATATTCTTTAAGAGGAACAGGTTGGATGGATGGTTAAGATGGAATGTGATCATTTAGGCAGTATTTCTAGGAGACAGGTGTATTTTGAGATGGATGGAAGGGACTTCTAGCAGAAAGAAGAGTCACCATTAGAGGCAGACTTTAATAAAACATGTTCAAGGATTTGTAGAGATTAGCTTGGATGGAGCAGAAAAATTTAGTTGGATGAATGACCTTGGAGAAATAATGCAGTGGGAGAGTGTAAATTGAGTGTAAATTAAAAATGTAGAATACTGGCTTAAGGGGGTTAGATTTTTTCAATACTTTATTTAAAAATTCGAGAATAGAACTTGGAACTCTCTGAATCTTAGTTAAGTTACTGAACCATGTTGAGTAAAGGAATGACCTCTTTAACCTTACTAAAATTCAGAAACTACTGTTCCTAGACTTCTGATTTATTACATATAAATCAGAATATAGGATATGTTCTGAGACAGAGAGAAGGAGAGGAACAAAGACACTATAATGCATATAATCTACTTTGGGACCATTTACATTCACTTCCTCTCCTTAGTATTTACAGGCTCACTTTATTTTTTCTCTCATTAGTGTTCTTCTCAGTTTCATGTTTCTTCTATATTAAACTGACTATCTTTGAAGTTACAGCAAAAGTTCAAGATTGAGAAATATCTTTCAAAGAACTGAAACAGAGAATTTAGACTGGAATGCCCTTAACCTCTACCTAAATGGCCCTTATAACAGAGCAGTAATAGAGTTCTTTATACTTCAACTCCCACTTATTGTGGTCTTTATGTCTCAGCCCATTCATTTCATGCAGTCTCTGAGTTGACTTTCAATGGACCATCTGAACAGCTTTGCACACATCCCCTCATTGAGCACATTTCATGTGCAGCTTCCCAAGAGGGGAATTCTTTCTTCTTGGCTACATGATCCAGGCTTATTTTTCTCCAGATACACCTTAAAATATCTTATTTGTGGGTGTTCTAAATTTTTATTTCTTTCTTGTTTTCAAGACTGTTTCTACTATGGGTGTGCTATTCATTGCCATGGTGCTTGTGACAATGATAGAAAGGTAAAAATACTCAGTGGACACTTTGGGTTTACTTACTGTTTCCATCTGTATTACTGCTGATTTGTGGAGGTTTTCTGGCTGATGACACGATGGAATGAGAATAATATAGGGAAAAATTCCAAATAAAACTCTACTTAAGCAATAATTTCTATAGTATACCCAAATAATATTTAATGATAAACATAAAAATATTATGTTAGACAAGGATATATATTACTCTAGATTGACCTCCATTATATGATGATGTTGTTGCTATTGTTTTTGTGTGCCATCATGTTGGAACTGATCCATAGTTCACCATCCAATGGGTTTCCACAGATTAACTGGACACACGAGAGGAGATTGCCCCTCCTTCTCCCATGAAGCAGCTGATGGATTTGAACCATGTGCCTTTGGGATTGCAGTGCAGCTTCTTACCACTAGGCTACAGAGTTGCATGCTGTTACACACCATGGAGTCACATGGGACTCATAGTGGCCCTATGCAAAATAGCTCTGAACTCTGCCCTATCTTGAGCCAAGCTCACTATTTCTGACATATATACCCCCATTATTCCAGTTACTGTGTCAGTCTCAACCAGGGTCTTTTTCTCCTGCACTGTTTCTCTGCCCTTCCAAGAGTGATGTCCTTCTCCAAGGATTGGCCCCTCTTGGCCACATGCCCCAATTTGGAACTTCAACATCCTTGCCTTCAAGGAACAACTTGGTTTCATGCTATTTAAGACAGACCTGTTTGTTCTCTTGGTAGTCCATGGTGTGTTCAGTACTTTTCTCCAGCACCACAACTCAAAGGCATCGATTCTTCTTCTGTCATCCTTAGTCCTTGTCCAATTCTCTTATGCATAGCAAATAATTGTGAAGAGGATGCCCAGAATTAGGTTCATCATAGTCTTTAGAGGTGCATATTCGTGAAAATATTGCCCAAAGTAAGAGATATTAAGTTTTACCATCCTTGCTTATTACAACCACTCTGGTTGCATTTACTTCAAGACAAATGTACATTGATAATGGTTATTACTTTTATAAAATGTAATGTATAGGACTAATTGTATAAAACACAAATAAATTGTGTGCAACACAATGTATATGAAGGAAATACACTGTATATGATTTTTTCCCCCTTGTTGTGTACCATTAACTAGGAGCTGACTGACACAGGAGGAGATTGCTGCCTCTTCGCTTCTTCGCCAGTGGAGCATCTAGTGGATTCAGACCACCTGTCTTTGGGATTGCAGTGCAGCTTCTTGCACTAGGCCACCAGAGCTCCCTCACTGTATACAAATTTTGTATACAAACCAATAGAAAATAAATTTAAAGCAAAATTTGTACTTTTAGCAAGTAAACATCTTTCTAGAATCTACTTTCAGACAGGATTCACCTGACATCAGCAATGATATCCCTTGTGTCATGACCTCTTCAGAATTTAGCTTGCATTTTTAGCAATTCCCTGTTGATGTACTGTTCCAAGTAATTTTAAAATAATCTTTAGTAAGGTTTTACTCTCTCAGGACCTGGTGGGTGGGCCTTTGTATCTAAAAGTGGTTGGGCTCTGACTAAGTTTCTAGTTTGGAAGCTCAAGTGTGAAGTAGTTAGATTCTGGAAGGTAGATTCTCTTGAATTAGTTGAAACTATTAGGTGTAAACTGTTTGGTTGGTTTTTTACTTCATTCACAATCATGTGTAAGCTGACTGGTTGCCTGCATTTAGCTAACCATCAGCAGTGGGCTAAAGCTTCTTGATTAAGTCAATCAGGACCTGGTAGGCAGGTCTTTGTATTTTAAAGTCTCTTGGGCCCAAGGGCCTCTGGTGTTAATTGTGTTTGGGAAGAACATTGTTCTAAGTGGTACAGCACTTGTCTGTCAGTTTGTTGTATTGAGATAACTCAGGGTTGCTGTGATCTTGAACAGTGCCTGTGGCACTGGTGTGTCAAAAGCCATAATGGTTATTCATAGTGGACAGGATTTGGTAGAGCTTCCAAATTAAAACAGGCTTAGAAGCAGGATTGACATCAACTTCTTAAATGACAGGCCTTTGGAAACTATGAAAATCAGAGAAATGACAATAATTATAGAGTTCAGATCTTTTGTTCATATGGTCACTATGAGTCATAGTTAATACAATGGCACTTAACAACAACAGCATTGTTTTACTTGCATTTGATAGTAACTATATTGTTTGATAATTTCCTCATTCTGGTAGATTATCTTTTGGGAACAAATATGAATTTTTTTCCAGTCATCAGGCCAGGTAATTGTTGGCGGAGACTGGTGACCACATCCAGGGCTACATCTATTTTCTCAATCACCTCAAATGCTATCCCGTTAATTCCTAGGGGCTTGGTTCTTGCCAGCATTCAGGGCAGATGGGATGTCTTCCTTCATTATTGTTGGTTCTTGATCATATGCTACTTCCTAAGATGGTTCCTTGGCAACTAAAAGTCTCCTTGGTACAGTGAATATTTGTATTTCTCCCATTTTTCCCCCTTTTAAAAAAATTTGCTATTAATTTATTTACAAAATTCAAATATATTGCTTCATGAAAAAAATTCTTTCAATTTCCCTCACACACAACCTATCAAATTGTACAACCCAATGATTAATCCTCCCCTTCCCTTGCACATCCACATCCCTCTGCTTCCAACTTCTTCCACCCCTCTTGGATCCTTATCAAAGAATGGTTTTATACAATATTTATCCTTATGTGACTGAGTTAGTTCACTCAGCAGAATGCTCTCCAGTCCCTCCCAAGTTAGGCAATAATTATAAAATCATTGCTCCTGCGTGCTGCATAATAGTCATTATGTGAAGGTTCCATAAGTTCTCAATCCGTTCATTTGTGGTTGGGCATTTGGACTGCTTCAATGTTCTTGTGATGGTGAATAATGCTGCTATGAACATTGATGTACAAGTCTCTATTTGTGCCTCAGTTCTAATTTTATCAGGGTATATTCCAAGTAGTGAAATAGCTGGGTCATATTTCAACACTCCTTCTTTATGCTTGCTTTGACTTCTTTTCATCCTAGTGCAAAGCTTCAGAGTCTCTTCTAACATCTATTTTGCCTTATGCTACCTGACTATGGAATGAGGAAAAAGAATGGAAAAAAGAACAAATATTATTTTTGAGAGGACAATCTTTGCTACCTACTACCTATTCATTTACAGATCATATTGGATATTATAATACTGATTTTTATTTAGGAAAATATGTTTTCCATGTTGTTGTTGTGTATCAACAAGTCAGAGCCAACTCATAGTTGTCCCCCTGGCTGGTTTTCGGAGGCAGTTAATCACAAGAAAGGAGATTGCCCATCCTTCTTCCGTGGAGCAGCTGCTGGGTTTGAACAAAGTGCCTTCAGGATTACAGCTCAGCTTCTTGCCACTAGATTCTCCCTAAATAATGAAATTTTAAAATTTCTGTTAATTTCATTCTAATTCATAGCAACCCTACATGTGTAAGATTGCTCTATGTTTCATAGGGTTTTAGGGGAATGATTTTTCAAAAATTGATAACCAGGCCTGTCTTCCAAGGCATTTCTGGGTAGACTTGAACTTTTATCATTTTACTTAGTAGTACAGTATAACTATTTGTATTACCCAGAGACTCTTTATTTGGGGTTTTTTTTTGAGACTCTTTATTCATATTGGTAGTTAACATTTATTAAGCACCTAGTGGCAAGAAACTGTGCTGCAATCCTGAAGGCTCACAGGTCTAATCCACCAGCTGTTCTGAGAAAGAAGGATGGGCAGTCTCCTCTTGTGAAACTAACTGCCTCCGGAAATCTACCAGAGGCTTAGCGATGGGTCAGATCTGACTCGATGGAACATAACAACAACTTCCTATTCATAGGCATACAATGAGTATTTGTTAATGCAATCTATGCACAAACTACCAAAACCAGAGATGAAGAAATTGAGGATTTTACCATCTTTTTCAGGGAATTCTGTTGGCCTAGGGTTAAGGAGCTGTGCTGCCAACCCAAAGGCATGTGGTTCAAATCTACTAGTTACCCCATAGGAGAAAGGTAAGTAATCTCCACCTGTGTGATTATACTCCACTGAAAATCTGATGGAATATCAGCAATGGTTTGATTATGGCTCAACAGTACATAGCAACAACCAACTTTGCAGTCTGAATTGAATCAAACGTGTACTCAAGGTGGATTCATTGAATCAGGGGAGCTTAACACTGATGAATGGGAACTTCTAAAGATTAAGTCCTTGTGAGCATCAAAAACTTTTCCCTATAAGGGTAAAAAGAAAACCTACCGAATTGGAAAAAAACATTTGGCAATACCATGTCCATTCCAAAGAAAGTTGACCCAACAGAGTGTGGAAATTATCGAACAATATCATTAATATCACATGCAAGGAACATTCTGCTGAAAATTATCCAAAAACGGTTGGAACAATATGTCAATAGAGAATTGCCAGATGTACAGGCTGGATTTAGAAGAGGTTGTGGTACTAGGGATA
>NW_006399755.1:28688210-28689578 GCF_000299155.1 Elephantulus edwardii
AAAAAAAATACCAAAATGGATGTCAGGAGGGACTCTGAAACTTGCACCAAAGCACAAAGACCAAAACAAAGGGAAAAAATGCTGAAGTAAAAGAGGGTAACAGACTAATTCAAAGGGCAGGTTGAGGAGACAAAACAAAGGAACTGTGCAAGGAAATCAAATGGAAAGAACATGTCCAAAATGTCTCAAGTTGAAAGAAGTGAAAAACAAATTCAAGCCTCAAGTTACAATATTGTAGGATTTTATAAGGAAAAATCTTGAATGATTCAGGAAGTATTACAGTAAGGGGGAAGGAATATGCAGAGTCACTGTACCAAAAAGAATTGATTTACTCTGAACCGTTTCCAAAGAACCATATGATCAAGATTTAATGGTAATGAAGTAAGAAGATCAAGCTGCATTGAAAGCACAGGTAAAGCATAAGGTCCCAGAAATTGATGAAATACCAATTGAAGTGTTTCAACCAACAGATGTAGCCGTGGACACATCCAGTAGCCTATGCCAAGAAATTTGGAAGACAGACATCTACCTAGTCAACTGACTGGAAGAGAGCCACATTTTTTTTCCATTTCAGAAAAAGGTTATGCAACAAAATGTGGAAATTATCAAACATTATCATAACTATCACATAAAAAAATCTTATTGACAGATCATTATAAAAACAGCTGAGACAGCACATTGACAGGGAACTGCTGTAAGTTCAAGCTAGATTCAGAAAGGGCTGCGATGAGGCTAGGGCTGAATGAGGAGATCTGAAGGTCGAGAATGCAGTGTAGACACCTGAGCTTCCAGCTGATGTCAATTTGAGCCTAAACATAGAAGACTGGAGATGAGGTGACCAGAACCCAACACGATGAAGACAGGATGATCTATGCTGTGAGCTATATGTCGATTGCTGCAACCTGATGACTTGCTCTGGACTGGACTTTGCTCGTGGATGCAGATGCTCAGAGCTGCCAAGTTGAACAGAGGGTTCTTCTGCTAAAAGGACATGCGTGTTCTCTAAGAGCATTGGTTTGATAGGGTTGGAAAATCAGAAATTGGCTATCTAAAAAAGGAATATTAAGGCATGAAGCATGAAGCAGCTGGCTTACATTTTCATGAAGGAAGTTATTAGTAAGATGATTTTTTTAAAGGAGAGGAAAACACCTCACACTATGTTGTTGTTATTAGGTGCCAGCGAGTCATTGATGACTCATAGTGACCCTATGAATGAGAGACCTGAACACTGTATAACTTTCATCTTTTCTCCACATTCATAGAGTTTCTGAAGGCAAACGATTTGAGAAGTGGATGCCATTCCTTCTTCCAAGCTTGTTTTAATCAGGGAGCTCCACCAAACACTGTCAACCATGGGTAACCATTATC
>NW_006399755.1:28690898-28712660 GCF_000299155.1 Elephantulus edwardii
CTTAGTGGCAAGGATTGTAAAACATTGTCCCACATACTCCGGGTATTTTGTCAGGAGTGGCCAGTTCTTGGAAAAGAACATCATGCTGGGAAAGGCCAGGAGAGCCAGAGAAAGCAAGAACCCCAACAAGATGGATTGACACAGTGATTGTAACGATGAGCTTGAGCATATCTCAGTTGGTGAGGATGGTGCAGGATAGTGTAATGTTCTGATCTGTTGTTCGTAAGGTCACTATGAGTCTTAATTGACTAGGTGACACCTAACAACAACAGCACTGCCTGCTTTAGTCCAGCATTTCCCAGGGTGTAAATTTATGGTCCTCTACTGTCTCTGAAACAATTTCAGGAAATCTGCAAGTTCAAAACAATGTCTAGTCACTTCTGGTGTCTAACTGATTCCCAGGATGTAGTCAAATGGACCAAATTACCAGAGCCCTGAAGACAGTCTGAAATATAAAATCATTCTCTACTCCACCTGCACTGGTCAAGCAGCTACTAAGAATAAAGGCTGTGTCTCCAGATACCTGGCAAACAAATTCAATATTGCCTTGTGAACGAAATGCTTTCCCCCCATGCTTATGAGTGTAGTTGGGGAAAAGTTTTAAGACTGAGTTGAGACTGTCAAGACAGTCAAGACTGTCCTATGAGACTTGAGAGATTCCATGGAAAAATGTGCATGTCATGAAGGAATCTATGTTTTAGGAAGAAGTGGCTGTTGAGATTGCCAAGGAGATGGAGAAACAAGAAAAGCACTTGAAGAAAGAAAAGACTGGTTGTAATTGCACTTATATGCTCAGAAAACAACAGTAGTACTCTGGAGGAATGTGAGGAGACAGGTGAGAAACCCAAAAAAAGGAAAAAGGAAAAGTCCCAGAAGGCTTCACAGGAGAACGAAATGGAAGAGCTGTTTAGCTATGCTTTTCTTTCTTTCTTTTCTTTTTTTTATGAATTTCAATGAACATTTACAGAGATTTTGGATTTCCATTCATTCATTGTTGCACTTTTCTCCCCATCCACCCCACCCTCACCCCCGTTTGCTCTTCTCTTTGAAAAGTAAAAGAAAAATTCCTTCATTGGTATAAAATCCCCCTGCACTCGCCCACCCCCAGTATACTCCATTCTGCAACCTTCTCTCCAGACTCTTTTGATAATCATAATGCCCTATAATATATTGCTTTTAAACTGTTTTCTCCCTCATCCATTTCAATGTCGTATACATAATTAATCCAGTTTTTCTCATTCTTACCCCAACCCTGATGTCAGTTCCATTCTACATCAGTGGCACTATGCAGTTTTTGTCTTTTTGTGACTGAGATATTTCACTCAGCATAATGTCCTCAAGGGTTACCCATTTTGAATAATATTGCTTGAGTTCCTTGTTTTTCAATGCAGCGTAGTATTCTATTGTGTGAATATACCACAGCTTCTCTATCCATTCGTTTGTTGATGGGCACTTAGGTTGTTTCCAACTTCTTGCTATTGTGAACAAAGCCACGATAAACATGGGTGTGCATATATCTGCTTGTATGGTGGTTATGGTTTCTTTAGGGTATATTCACAGTAGTGGAATTACTGGGTCAAATGGTATCTCTACAACTTTTTGCGAAAGCACCACACCACTTTCCACAGTGGTTGCACCATTTTACACTTCCACCTAATCCACAACATAAACAGTCTTCCAAGTATCCTGAAAAATCTACAACCAGGAGAAGATAAAATAGATGACTGGGACCTTCTAAGAATCAAATCCCTATGCACATCAGAAAACTTCTCTAACAGGCTAAAAAGGGAAACCACAGACTAGTAGGAAAAAGTATTTGGTAACGGCATGCCAGATAAGGGACTTACATCTAGAATTTATAAAATATTTGAGCATCACAACAAGATAAAGGTAAATAATTCAATCGAAAAATGGGCACAGAATATAAACAGACACTTCACCAAAGAAGACATTCAGATGCCCAACAAGCACATGAAGAAATGTTCAAAATCCCTGCCTCTAAGAGGGATGCAAATCAAAACAATTATGAGATATCATCTCACCGCAGTCAGAATAGCAAAATTTAACAGAACAGCAAACATCAAATGCTGGAGATTGTGGAGAAACTGGAACCCTTATTCACTGTTGGTAGAAGTGTAGCTATGCTTTTCTAAGCCCAAGAAAAAGAAATCTTTCCAACAAGTTGGTTGGTTGTGATTTTGAGGAGATAACTGTAAGCACAAACATCCCCTAGAGGAAGAATTCTTCCCCCAAAGAGGAACGAGAGGGTCCTGAGCAGGCTGAAAACCATGTCCCCCCCCCAAAAAAAAGAACTCTCCCAAGAACTAGTCAGCTGCAGACCTAAAGAGGCTGTAAGCAACAAGAGCAATAGCACTGAAAAGAAGAAAAAAAAATATAAAATGCCTCCTAAGAAGATTAGAATGGACATTCCCTGGGGGGCATGCCCAAATGGTTCCCAATAAAAATAAATGCACACACACACAAACAACCATTTTCATAATAATACTAAGATGTAACTGAGTGCTGTCAAGTTGGAACCAACTCATAGCTGACCCTCCAGCAGGTTTTCTGAGACAGTAGATCACACAGGAGAAGATTGCCCATCTTTCTCCTGCAGAACAGCTGATGAATTGAACCACATTTCTTTGTGCTGATGACACAGCTTCTTACCACCAAGCCATTATTGTTGTTGTCATTAGGTGCAGCTGAGTCGAGTATGATTCATAGCTACCCTATGAACAAAAGATCTGAATCCGGTTCTGTCCTGTGTTATCTTCACACTTTCTGACACACAATAGTCCGTTGTGGTAGTCACCATGTCAATCCACCTGGTTGAGGGTCTTCCTCCTCTTTTCTGGCCCTCCACCCTTCCAAGCATCATGTTCTTTTCCAAGACCCTCCTAGCAACATGCCCAAAGTATGTGAGATGAAGCCTCATCATTCTTACTTCCAAAGAGCTCTCTGGCTGCACCCTCTCCAAGACATACCTGTTTGTTCTCTTGGCCGTTCATGGGATGTTCAGTGCTTTTCTCCAATACCACAGCTCAAAGGTGTCAATTCTTTTCCTGTCATCCTTATTCATTGTCCTGCTCTCAGCATAGAAAATAATCAGAAAGACTTTGGCCTGAATCAGATGTACCTTAGTCTTCAAACTGAAATCACTACTACTCAATAACTTGGAGAGGTCCCTAACTGCTGATTTCCTCAGTGTAATACATCTCCTTATTTCATGACTGCTTGTACCAAGGGTATTAATTGTGGATCCAAGTAAGATGAAGCTGTTGACAGTTTCAATCTTCTCTCCATCATGACACTGCCTATAAGTCCAGTGGTAAGAATCTTTGTTTTCTTGACATTGAGGTGCAATCCATACCGAAAGCTGCATTCCTTGATCTTCTGCAACAAGTGCTTCAAGTCCTCCTCACTTTCAGCAAACAAGGTTGTGTCATCTGCATAACACAGATTATTGATGATTCTCCCTCCAATCCTGATGTCACACTCCTCCTCACAGAGTCCAGATTCTCAGATAATTTGTTCAACATGTATATTGAATAGATATGGAGAATGACTACAACTCTGGCGCACTCCCTTCCGAATTCCAAACCATGCAATGTTCTACTGCTCTGTTGGCACAACAGCATTTTGGTCCAGCTTTACTTAAAAGCTGGGTGTAAACTCTTTGAGCATTTTTTAAAATTTTTTATTTTGTTATCAAGTGTAAGTTGATTGGCAGTTTCTGATTTCATTAACAATCACCTGTGGTGTTAATTGTATTTGGAGAGAACATTGTTATAAGTGGTATAGCACTTGTCTGTCAGTTTGCTGTACTGAAATAACTTGGGGTTGTTGTGGTATTGAAATCTGTACCACTGGTTTTTCAAATGCCATAAGGATTATCCATGGTGGACAAGATTTGTAAAACTCCCTGATTAAGACAAACTAGAAAGCAGGATAGGCCATCTGCTTCCTAAATAACAGACCTTTTAAAACCCTATGAACATTAAAGAAAGAGGATAGTTACAGTAGTATACTGGGAGAGCCGAGATTGGAAGTAATTTGAAATGAGGAAAAACAATAACAAATATTGCATAACAATTGAAAGATGGAATGCATGTAGCTTAAATGTTGGAAAACTGGAAATTATGTAAAACGAAATGGAATACATGAATATTGACATACTAGACATCAGTGAGATGAGCTGGACCCAGCTTTGGCCCCTTTGAAACAGATAATCATATGTTGTACTATGCAGGGAATTAAAAACAGAAGAAGAATGGTATTGTATTCATAGTAAAAAAGTAAATTTCAAGTTCTATCTTGAAATACAATGTTGTGAGTGATAGAATAATATCTATACACATACACAAAGACCAAGCCACTAGAGCTTCTCTAATACTAAGATCTTATTTGGTTTTCAGAAAACTGTGTGGAATTTTGCCTCAATAGTATAAAAGCAGCCAGTGGTAGTTATAAGACAGCTGGTGACTTAAAATGAACCAAGCAGTGGCACCAAAGCATCATATTTATCATCATCATCATTATAATTTTTTGCATGACTGTTTAAATTTTCCCCCCTTTTATTATTTTTTGTGTGTGTGTCCCGTCAAATTGGATCTGACTAGTACAGGAGGAGGTTGCCCCTACTTCTCCAATAGAGCATCTGGTGGATTCAAATCATGTACATCTGGGATTGCAGTGCAGCTTCTTACTCTACGCCGCCAGAGCTCTTTCTTTTTGTATGATTTTTAAATAAAAGCCAGTTTCATTTAAGAATCAATACCCTTGATGTAGCAATAGAAAGTACTGGTTTTGTGAAACTATACCCTTGAGTAGATACCTTTTAAGTCTCCTGTTGACAAAACGGGAATTAGAAAGTACTTCAGATGATTACCTTGAGGGAAACTCGTGTCATTGAGTAGCCACAATTCTCACGGGACACCATTTTTAATGGAAAGAACAATTGACAGGTAAACTGCTAATTCAAACTTGGGGATTTGGCAGACATTTTCTTGAAAATGCATGAAGTGAACCTGTCACTGGAAGAAGGCAAAACAACTGACAATATTTGCCTCCCATGATACAATTTGACCTTTCAAGTGAATATTAGAATTTTGGAACATTTTATCTGTCACTGTGAAATTGATAACTAATGATTTTGCTGATAGCCCCCCCCCCAAATTGCTTAATGAGATGTGTCCTTATACATACTATACAGGAAAATCTGAATAACTCAGTAAACCAATATTTTCCAAATGTTGTCATATATTGATATTTTCCAAATGATCAATACATTACAATATTGTGTGTGAGTAAATGATACATTAAAAATGTAAGATACATCAGTATTTCTATAAGTTTTAACTTCTAATACCATAAATATTTGTAGGTAGAACTAACATCTAGTATTGTAAACATTTATAGATGGAACTTACATAAAGAAAACATCCTTGGAGGTTTCAGTACATTTAAAAGGGTTCTGAAAGGAAAACGTCTGAGAACTGCATTTTTAGATGCTGCATTAAACCATTAATATGTATAACCTTGCTCAGTCTTACAACTGTTCTAAATATTCATATTCTACCCTTAGTCTCACTTTATAAGAGAGGAAAAGAGTTTGAGAAAGTTGAATAACTTGTCCAAGATTATACAAGTAGGAAAGGAGAGGAAATTCTGAAAAGGAGATGAGACTGAAAACAAATGCAATAAATAATTTGTTTTGAATGGCTGAGAGTGGAGGGGTACCAGGAAAGCAAGTCAGACTTGAACAGTGAAGGCTGAAGGAACTCTTGGTGATGCAGTTATAATGAATTGCATTGCTAACCCAAGGGCTGCCTGTCTGTATTGTTGTTGTTGTTATGTACTGTCAAATCACCTATGACTCATAGTGACACTATGAACAGCTCTGAAGCCTGCCCTATCACTGAGCCAATTTCACGGGCTCTGACACACCTACCACCATTGTCCCAGTTACTATATCAATCCATTAATCCAACTCATCTGGGGTCTTCCTCTCCCACACTGTTCCTCCACCCTTCCAAGCACGATGTCCTTCTCCAAAGACCAGCCCCTCCTGGACACATGCACAAAATATGTGAGTCAGCTTCAAAATCTTAGCCTCCAAGTAGAAACTTGGTTTCACCCTCTCCAAGACAGACCTAGTTACTCTCTTTTCAGTGCACATGATGTTTAAGACTTTCTCCAGCACAATTCGGACACCGATTCTTCTTCTGTCATCCTTAGTCATTATTCAGCTCTCTGATGCATAATTCACAAGTACTTGTGAAGACCATGGACTGGATTAGGTGCACCTTTGTCTCTAGACTGACATTGTCACTTCTCAGTACTCTGGAGAGCACCCTGACAGCAGATTTTCCCAGTTCAATCCATCTACTGATTTCCTGACTGCTTGTGCCAAGAATGATGGTTGTGGAGCCGAGCAAGCTCTAATTGTTAACAACTTCAATCTCTTCTCTTTCTATCATGATGCCGCCAATTGTCCCAGTGGTGAGAATCTTTGTCTTCTCCCCCTGCCCCATTCAAGTAGCAGTGACCTGCTTGGCTTTACTTTTTAGTTCTTTTTTTTTCATCTTTAAATATGTTCATGAGTTCTGACCTCACATGTACACTTTAAGAAATCTAATTTAAGTAAATAATCCGTGGTAGACTACATTTTATGCACAAATGTATGTACACAGGTACAAAAATACATTACTTCTTTTAAATGGAGAAACAAAATTTCAATAAGTAAATCATTAAATATTATATGCCCATATGTTGCATGTCAATTTTTGTCTTCGAGCTTTAATCCATATTGAAGGCTGCAGTCCTTGACTTTCTGCAGCAAGTGCTTCAGGTCCTCCTCAGTTTCAGCAAGTAGGGTTGTGTCATCTGCATAATGTAGGTTATTGATAAGTCTTCCTCCAAACCTGATTCCTCTTCATAAAGACCAGCCTCCTGAATAACCTGTTCTGCAGCATTTAGACTTCACCAGTGGCTCCTAGGGAGAAAGATCCACAGCCTCTTTAGTTTGATCTACATTCTAGGAAAGCCAGTGGAGAGTTGCTATGAGTTGTAACCAACACATGAGTGAGTGTGTATGAAGGTTGACTTAATAGAAAAGTAGTTTAAGGTAGAGGAAACAGCGTGAGTAAAGACTTTGTGAGTGAATGACCTAGACGGCAGTTCTTAACATTTTCTGTGACATGACCCTTTTGACAATCTGATGAAGTGTACTGAATCCTTCACAGTATAGTGCTTTTAAATGAATAGACCCAAATGTAAAAATTACAAAATTATAAAAAGGTCAATCAAATTGATATCTAGTAAATGGGCAGAATCAAATGGATGAGATTACAAAGAGGTCAATTACATTGAAATATGTTGTGGTTGTACAGTTGAGTCAGAACCAACTCACAGCTGACCCACCAGTGAGTTCAGAGGCAGTAATTTTCCAGGATGAGTGATCCTTCTTCTGTGGAGCAGCTGGTGGGTTGGAACTTTGTGCCTTCAGGATTGCAGTGCAGCTTCTTATCACTAGGCCACCAGAATTCCCTAAATTGTCAACTAGTTCTTAAAATAGGAATGATGAAACAATAATATTTGCGCATGTTTATTAATGCACTAAAGAGATCTAGAGGATAGCTCTTAGCATGTTGTACAATTAATTAAAACTCTTTGAGTCTCCAGGGTTTTAAAGTTACCAGCTACTCTGAGATAGATAAGTAATCTCTTTTCATTAAAATTTAAAGATTTCAAAACCTGAAAGACACTATGACTCAGTATTCACAGGCAATGAGTTAAGTATTAATGTATTAAATAGCAAAATATAGTAAAGGTATAATAAGCAGGAATATGCAAGTCACAAGCACACACACACACACACACACACACACACACACACACACACACAGAGCAAGTTGTCAGATAAGTACTATATTCATAAGTTGTTGTTGTATACCATAAAGTTGTAATCAACTCATAGTTGACTCTCCAGCAGGTTTTAGAGGTAGTGAATTAAATAGGAGGAGATTGCTTCTATTTCTCTTATGAATCAACCAGTGAATTTGAACTGTGTGCCTTGGAGTTGGCAGGGCAACTCCTTACCACTAAATCACCAGAGCTATTCTCTTTTGGTAACCATTTGCTCTCAGATAAGAAGAGCTAGATGCTGCCAAACTCCTAGTACCAACTATTATTTTTATCAGGACCACAGTGTTATGTTGTTATGTACTATTGAGTCATCTGCAACTCATAGCAACCACGTACAATAGCTCTGAACCCTGTCCTATTCTGAGCCAATCTCATTGTCTCTGATACACCTGTCTCCAGTACCCCAGTAACTGCATTGCTCCATCTCATTCAGGATCTTCTTCTCTTGCTCTGTCCCTCTACACTTCCAAGCATGATGTTCTTCTTCACCAACTGGTCCTTCCTGACCATATACCCAAAGTATATGAGCTGATGCTTCAATATCCTTGCCTCCAAGGAGCAACTTGATTTCACCCTCTCCAGGATGGACCTGTTTGTTCTCTTAGGAGTCAATGGAATGGTCATTACTCTTCTCCAGCACCACAACTCAAAGTTATCAATCCTTCTTATGTAGTTTTTAGTCGTTGTCCTGCTATCTTGTGTAGCAAGTAGTTGCAAAGACCCTGGCCTGGGTCAGGAGCACCTTAGTCTCCCGACTGACATCATTGCTCTTTAGCAGTCTTGATATGTCCCTAACAGGAGATTTTTTTAATGCAATTTATCTGTTGGTTTCCTGGCTGCTGGTGCCAAGAGTGTTGATTGTGAAACTGAGCAAATGGAAATTGTTAACAATCTCAATTTGGGCCACTGTAGATGGGTTTTAATAGAGCAAATGAAAAGCATGGACCAGAACTCAAATTCCTAAAATAACCCGATTTACTTAACCAGTTGAGACTGGAGGATCCATCAAGACTATTGCCAGAGATAATTCTTAAGCCAAGACCCAAAATGTTCCCTTTTAACTAAATAATAGAGTGGATCATAAACTAAAATAAAAGGTATAGCAAAAAATAAAGCCCTAGGAATAGAGGGTATACCAATTGACATATGCTGCCCTGGATGTGCTCACCAAAGTTATGCCAACAAATCTGGAGAGCAACCACTTGGCCAACTGACTGGAAGAGATCTATATTTGTTCCCATCCAAAAGAAGGGTGACCCAATAAAGTGTGGAAACTTTAGAACAATATCATTGATTTCACATGCAAGCAAGATTCTACTGAAGATCATCCAAAAACAATTGGAACAGCACATCAGCAGAGAACTGTCGGAAGTCCGGGCTGGGTTTAGAAGGGGTCATGGTACTAGCGATATTGTAGCTAATGTTAGATGGATCTTGACTAAAAGCAGGGAATACCAGAGGAATGTCTATCTGTGTTTCATTGACTATGCAAAGGCATTTGATCGTGTGAATAATAACAAACTGTGGCTGACTCTGAGAAGAATGGGAATCCCAGAACACCTGATCGTTCTAATGTGAAACCTGTACTTGGACCAAGAGGCGGTCATTAGAACAGAGCAAGGAAACACTACATGCTTCAAAATTGAGAAGGGCGTATGCCAGGGATATGTCCTGTCTCCATACCTTTTCAACCTGTATGCAGAACAGATTATCTGGGAGGCTGGGCTCTGTGAGGAGAAATGTGGGGTCAAGATTGGTGGAAGATCTATCAACAATCTGTGTTATGCAGATGACACAACCCTGCTTGCTAAAACTGAGGAGGACCTGAAGCGCTTGCTGCAGAGGGTCAAGGACTGCAATCTTCAATATGGATTGAGGCTCAATGTCAAGAAGACAAAGATTCTCACCACTGGACCAATTGGCAGCATCAGGATGGATGTGAAGAGATTGAGATTGCTCACAGCTTTAGTTTGCTTGGCACCACAGTCAACACTCTTGGCACCAGTAGCCAGGAAATCAAAAGACGTATTGCGATGGAAAGTCTGCTGTTAGGGACCTCTCCAAAGTACTGAAGAGCAAAGGTGTCTCTCTGGAGACTAAGGTGTGTCTGATACAGGCCATGGTTTTTGCAGTCACTTGTTACGCATCAGCGAGTTGGACAATGACTAGGGAGGATAGAAGGAGAATTGATGCCTTTGAGCTTTGGTCCTGGAGAAGAGTATTGAATGTACCATGGACTGCTAAGAAAACAAACAGATTCATCCTGGAGAGGGTTAAACCCAGCAGCTCCTTGGAGGCAAGGATTCTGGGGCTTCGTCCGACATACCTTGGACATGTTGAAAGGAGGGACCAGTCCTTGGAGAGGGACACCATCCTTGGGAGGGTGGAGGGACAGCGCAGGAGAGGAAGGCCCTCTATGAGGTGGATTGATTCAGTGACTGGGGCAGTTGGGCTGGGTGTGTCAGAGACAGTGCGATTGGCACAGGACAGAGTAGAGTTTAGGGCTATTATACATATGGTTGTTATTAGTTGCAAGTGACTCGACGACACATAACAACAACATAACCTATGAGTACTGTGAATCTTGAAAAGAAAATACATGTTATACCAAATGGTCTTTAATTCCCCTAAAACAAAGACTAGATAGTAAGAGGCCAGGGAAACTAAACTATAGGAAAGGGAACAATCAGAATGGAATGAATGTGAATGTTGACATGTCGTGGAAAATTTAACCATTGTCATTAAATAATTTGTATAGAAATTATTGAGTAGGAATTTTTATGTAAACCCTAACCAAAAAGAAAATATTTAAAAAACTAAAAATGAAAGAAATTTAATCTAGTTTATACATTCTTAACCTGGAACTTTTGCACTATTAAATACATTTCAGTGGAAAAAAATTATACCTTTATTTTCAGTAATTCCCAAGTGAAGCTTAGTATTTTGTTCAGTTACAAGTATTGTTGTTGTTGTTATTATGTGCTGTCAAGTTGCTCGTGACTCATAGCAACCCTATGCACAATAGCCCTGAAACCTGCTCTATCCTGTGCCAACTTTATTGTCTCTGACACTGAATCAGTCTATCTCATCGATGGTCTTCCTACCTTTCTCTGTTCCTTTACACTTTCAAGCATGATGTTCCTCTCTAAGGATTGGTCCCTCCTTGCAACATGCCCGAAGTATGTCAGACAAAGCTTCAGAATCCTTGCCTCTAAGAAGCAGCCTGGTTTCACCTTCTCTAGGGAGAATCTATTTGTTCTCCTGGAAATCCATGGTATATTCAACACTCTTTCCAGCTCTACAGCTCAAAGGCATCAATTCTCTTTGTATCATCCCTAGTCATTGTCTAGCTCTCTGACACATAACAAGGAATTCCAAAGACTATAGCCTGGATCAGGCACACTTTAGTCTCCAGCCTGCTATCATTGCTCTTCAGTAGTCTGGAGAGGTCCCTGAGCGCAGGCTTTCCCAGTGCAATTTGCCTCTTAATTTCACGGCTGTTGGTACCAAGAATGTTGATTCTGGAGCCAAGCAAACTAAAGCCGTGAACAATCACAATCTCTTCACCATCTATCTTAATGCTGCCAATTGGCCCGGTGGTGAGAATCTTTGTTTTCTTGATGGTGAACTTCAATTTATATTGAAGGCTGAAGTCCTTGACCTTCTGCAGCAAGCACTTTAGGTCTTTCTCAGTTCCAGCAAGTAGAGTTGTATCATTTGCATAACACAGGTTGTTGATGATTCTTCCTCCAATTCTGATGCCACATTCCTCCGCATACAGCCCAGCCTCCTGCATGATCTGTCTGCATATAGATTGAAAAGATATGGAGACAGGATATACCCCTGGTGTACACCCTTCCCGATTTTGAACCATGTGGTGTCTCCTTGCTCTGTTCTGATGACTGCTTCCTGGTGCAAGTACGGGTTTCGCATAAACACAATCAAATGTTCTGGTATTCCCTTTCTTCTAAGAGTCAGCCACAGCTTGTTGTTATCCACACAGTCAAATGCCTTTGCATAGTCAATGAAACACAGATAGACATTCCTCTGGTACAAAGTTGTTTATTTTGACAATTCATGAGACAGTATTTCCCTCCCAACATTACAATTCAAAGGCATTACTTCTTCTTTAGTGTTTCTAATTCATTGTCCAACTTTCATAATCCACAGACTAGGTAAAAAAAAAACCCTTAAAATCACATTTTTAATGTATTAAATATTTCTTAACTTTATGGAAAAGTTTGGGTCTATTTAAGCTCAGAAGTGATTGAAATTAGCTCTAAAATTATATAACTTTTTTGAATGCTTTAGATATTGAAATGTTGAGTTATAGCTATGTGAATATGTATTTTTTAATAGTGTTCTTAAGAATATAGGATATAGTGTAGCATAGCTCAAGTATTCTACAGTCTGCATGAAATATGTAAAAAATTATAAATTTTGGGAGAAAAGCTATTAACCTGGTTAGAGTGAAATTTTGCACTTTGAAAACTCCAACTTTTCATTATACACTTTCTTTTTCATTCCAGCTCAAACTAATCATCCTTTTCTCGGACTTCTAAAGACATGTTCTAACTACCATCAGTTCAATATTGAGTCCTTTCATAGATCCTCTTCCACAAGTGATTATAAACTCCTTTTTGTGCAAAGAACACATACATTATTTTCTTTATAGTACATGAGTTCCTGGGTGGCACAAAATGTTAGGTACTCAACTACTAGCTGAAAGTTTAGCAGTTCAAACTCAGCCAGAAGCACCTCAGAAGACAAGTCTGGATTTGCTTCTGAGGGATCACAGTCTTGAAAACCCTGTAGAGTGACTCTTCTCGGCCCAGATGGGGCTACCAATAGTTGGCATCAACTAAATGACAATTAACAATAACAACAGTGACACTTGCAAGCACAAGCACTTTGATTAGTGGATGAATTACTTATAAAATAGTTTGAAAATGTCCATTTTCAATCAAGGCATCATGTCCAACATTATTTGGTATAGCTGTAAATCCTATTTGCTTTACATTGTTAATGTCAGGAGAGTTGCTGCTTTTACGACTATTTACATGGTAACCAGGAATTATTTCTGCTGTCACATCTTGACAGTTATTTAAGGGACATATAGTATTCTTCTTCCCTAATTGAAAGCTGAAATGACCAAAGAGCTTTAAATCAGTGTGACTATTTGCAGTGATCTCTGTCCAAGCAGCGCACAGTTTCCTTCATATGTGTACAGTCTTTTGCCATTTACTGTCTTTCATTCAAGTGATAAACATGATTTGAATGCCTCCTATGTGTTCACTCTCCTCAGAACTCACTGCCATGGAGTTGATTCTTACTCTGAGTGACCCTCCATCAGGTGACTGAAGTGGTTAATTTTAACAGGAAGAGACTGCTCATCTAGCCCTAGGGGTTTGGACAGATCAGTTCACTTGTGGGTAATGCAAAAGTGAAGTTAGTGAAGGAGAGTGAAGGTGTGGTGGAGCTTTGCAAGATATTTGGCTTACTGAGCCTTAGTGTTCACTGAAAGCTATAGTTAATTAAGAGCTAAAAGGGCGGGGAAAGGCTCAGAGAGGAGGGATTGTGAGCTACGATGCTCACAGATAGTCCCCTGGGGGCAAGTGGGCATTGCCTTGCTGCTTTGTAGGGGTGTGTGGTATAAGAAGGGAGAGTTATTGTTTGTTGTTGTTATGTACCATTGAATCAGAACCGACTCATAGCTGACCCTCTAGCAGGATTTCAGAGGTAGTAAATTAGATGAGAGAAGATTTCCCATCTTTTCCCCATGGAGCAGCTGATAAGTTCTAAATGCGTGGCACTGGCTTGGCAACAAGCTCCTTACTGCTAAGCCACCAGAGCTCCCACACTGTGGGCTCCAAAAGGGATTCATTCTAAAGGGGTGAGGCATTTATTATTTCTGATTTGGTTGCCTATAAAACTGAGAACCAGTTGCTCTGAAGGTGATGCTAACTTTTGGCAACCCAATGTGTGTCAGTCAGAGTAGAATTGTGTTTTATTGAATTTTCAATTACAGATTTTCCAAAAATAGGTCACCAGGCTTTTCTGACAAGGCACTTTTGAATAAATTCAAATCTTTCTCCTTTTAGCTAGCACTCAAACACATTTACCATTTACCATTACTCATAGATTCTAATCCATAAGATAGATGTTCATATGTTGTTGTTATGTGCCATTTAGTCACCTGCAGCCCATAGTGACCCTATGTACAATATTTCTGAACTCTGTTCTATCTTGAACCAGTCTCACTGTCTCCGACATACCTACTTCCATGACCCTAGTTACTGTGTCAATCCATCTCATCTAGGATCTTCTCCTGTGCTGTCCCCTCACAGTTCCAAGCATGATATCCTTCTCCAGTGACTGGTCCCTCCTGGTCACAAACCCAAAGTATGTGAGACAGAGCTTCAAAGCCCTTGCTTCCAAGGAACAACCTGATTTCACCCTCTTGAGGATAAGCCTGTTTGTTTTGTTTTCTTGGCAGTTCATGGCATGCTTAATACTCTTCTCCAGCACCACAACTTGAAAGACATCAATTCTTCTTCAGTCATCTTTGGCTATTGTCCAGCTCTTTGATGCATAGCAAGCACTTGCAAAGATCGTAAGTAGCATAGTCTCCAGACTGACATTATTGCTGTTTAGCACTTTTGTTATGTGCCATCGAGTTGCTTGCGACTCATAGTGACCCTATGTACAACTTCTCTGAATCCTACTCTATCCTGAGCCAGTCTCACTGTGTCTGACAAACCTACCCCCTTTACCCCAATCACTGAGTCAATATAGCTTATACAGGATCTTCCTTTCTTGTTCTTTCTCTCCACACTTACAAGCATGATGTCCCTTTCCAAGGACGGGTCCTTCTTGCACCATGCCCAAAAAATGTCAGATGGAGCTTCAGAACCATTGCCATCAGGAAGCAGCCTGGTTTAACACTCTCCAGGGTGAACCTATTTGTTCTCCTAGCAGTCCATGGTATATTCAATACTCTCCTCCAACATCAGAGCTCAAAGGTATCAATTCTCCGTCTATCATCCCTAGTCATCATCCAGCTTTCTGAGGCATAGCATGTAATTGTGAAGACCAGGGCCTGGATCAGGTGAACCTTAGTCTCTGGACTGACATCATTGCTCTTCAGTACTCTAGAGAGGTTCCAATGCAATTAATCTTTTGCTTTCCTGGCTGCTGGTATAAAGATGTTGATTGTGGAGGTAAGCAAACTAAAACTATAAATCTCAATCTCTTCACCATCTATCATGATGCTGCCAATTGGCCCAGAGGTGAGAATCTGTTTCCTTGACTTTGAGCTTCAATCCATATTGTAGGCTGCAATCTTTGACCCTCTGTAGCACATCTGTAGCAGATGCCTTAGGTACTCCTCAGTTTCAGCAAGCAAGGTTGTGTCATCTGCATAACGCAGGTTATTGATGAGTCTTCCTCCAATCCTGATGCCACATTCCTCCTCACAGAGCCCAGTCTTCTGGATGATCTGTTCTTCATATAGATTGAAAAGGTATGGAGATAGGACACATACCTGGCATACACTCTTCCCGATTTTGAACCATGTAGTTTCCTTGCTCTGGTTCAAATATAGGTTTCACATAAGCACAATCAAGTGTTCTGGGATTCCCATTCCTCTTAAAATTAGCCTCAGTTTGTTATAATCCACATAGTCAAATGTATTTGCATAGGCAAGAAAACACAGATAGACATTCCTCTGGTACTCTGCTTTTAGCCAAGATCCATACAACATTAGCTATAACGATGGTGAATATTTTTATTATCTTTTCTATTTATTATCTAAATAATACTATTTTTAGCATATATGGTGAGTGATTCTTATCATTAAGGTATATTAAATATTATGATTATTATAATTGTGGTTGCTATCTACAACCATTTATTCAATGCTTACTATATGACAAACACTCTTTGAAGAGCTTTATGTGTATTAACTTATTTAATCCTAAAAACTCTTTCTATATTATTGTCTCATTTTACAGATATGGAAACTAAGTTAAAAAGGCACAGAACTGAGACTTGATGTCACAGACATACCAATATGTTTGTTGTTGTTGATTGCCTTCGAGTTGAGAACTTCTCATAGCAACCCTACAAACAAAAGGCCTAAAGCCTTTCTATAACTATCATCATTTCTCCAGGTTCATAGAGTTTCCAAAGGCATGTGATTTAGGAAGTGAATGCCACTCCTGCTTCCAAACCTGTCTTCAACTGGGAGATCCATCAAACACTATCCACCATAGATAACTATTATGGCATTTGACACCCCAATGGCACAAGGTTCAGCATCACAGCAAACCCAGGTAATCTCAATACAGCATATTGACATAAGAGTACTGTACCACTTAGAAGAATGTTCTTCCAGAATATATAACAACCAACTTTTAAATACAAAGGCCCTCCCCAAGGTCTTGTTGACTCTAAACAAGAGACTTAAATAAAAACAACCAGCATAGTATGGTTTTGTTTTTATATGCCATTTAGTCACCTGCAATGTTTAGTGACCCTATGTTCAGCAGTTCTGAACACTTCCTTGTCCTGAGCCAGTCTTACTATTCTGGCACACCAACCCCCATTGCTCCAGATACTGTATCAATCCATCTAATCTGGGGTCTTCCTCACTTGAGCATTATGTTCTTCTCCAAAGACCAGTCTTTCCTGGTCACATGCCCAAAGTATGTAAGACTGAGCTTCAAAATCCTAGCCTCCAAGGAGAGGTGTGGTTTTACCCTCTCCAAGACAAACCAATCTGTTTTCTTGGCAGTCCATGGTATGGACTCAAGACTCTTCTTCAACACCACAACTTGAAGGCATCCTTAGTCATTTTCCAGCTCTCTGAAGCATAACAGCAAATTGAGAAGAGCATGGCCTGCACTAGGAACACTTTAGTCTCTATATTGACATCATTGCTTTTCAGCACTCTGGAGAGGTCCATGGTAGCATATTTTCCCAGTGCAATCCATCTTTTGATTTCCTGACTGCTGGTGCCAATATGGTACCATATATATTAAAGAAATGAACATGTGTAACTGGGAGCCTTGCTGGCTTCGTTGGTAAGGAGTTCACTGCAATCCTAAAGGCAAGTGATCTTAACCCACCAGCTGCTTTGCAGGAGCAAGATGGGCAATCTTTTCTCTTTTAATGAATAGCCTCTGAATATTAACTGGAGGTCAGCTCGGAGTCATTTCTGACTTGATGGCATAGAAGAACAGCAACAACAATGACAAAATGTGTAACATGCTCATCACATAGTTGTTGTTGTTGTGTACTGTCGAGTCAGAACCGAGCCATAGCTGACCATCTGATAGGTTTTCAGAGGTAGTAAGTCTCATGGTTGGTGATTGTCCATCTTTTTCCCTTGGAACAGATGGTGGATTCAAACTACATATCTTTAAGTAGAAAATATAGCTGCTTACCACTAGGCCACTGCTCCCTTGCTTTTTGGTTAAAGCACTTAAATGACATGAAATCTAATGAAAGGAGACAATATCCTATAAAAAAGGACTAATGCTTCATTCACTTATCCGAAACTGTTTTAGTGGCTCAAATGCAATTTAAAAGTTTATAAAGAGCCCTAGAAAACAAGAGCAGGAGGGAAGAGAACCAAGGTTATTGAAAACCTCTTCAATTTCAAGTACTGTGCTAGGAACTTTACATAAGGTTATCCTTTGACTTCTAAGGATGATCCTTGCAAGGAGTTTATGATCATCCCTTTTTGTGAATAAGCAGCTCTGGTGGTATTGTCTGTAGGGAATTGTGCTGCTCTCCCAAAGGTTATATCACTTTGGTGATTTGAAACCACCAGCTAGCAGCTCCAATGGAGAAAGAGGGGCAGTCTCTTCCTGTATAACTGAGAGCCTCCAAAACGCAATGCAGGGTCTGCTATGAGTCAGTTCTTGCTTGACAGTAATGAATTTGTGATCCAAGGTTAAGAAAACTCATGTGAGGAACGGATGGTGTTTGAGATCGACCCTAAAGTCTACAATGCTGGTGTCTTCCCTACAGACACAAGAACTGTGTGTAAGAAATTTGATTCTTGGAAGTTTCCAGATCAGGAGTTTGGCGAAGAAAGCAATGTTGCTAAATGATAGTGAGACTGAGTTTAACTGGCAAAAATGTCTCCCTTTTAATCTGAATTTTAATTAATTTAATTTTAATGCTTCCTTGTTTGAATCCTTCGTAGCTAAATTAAGCAGCATTTGCTGGACTGCTAATCCGTAGATTATGCATCTCTTAATCAATTTGACCATAATTAGGTTGAGCTCACAGATCATCATTCCAGGAATAATGATCGTCTTTGGGAGGCAGGAAGAAAAGCATCAGCATGTTTCTTTGCTATTTCTCACCTTGCAACCACACGCCTTGCCTTGAATGAGAGGCAGAAGAAGTAAGGCAAAGGACTTGATTCTGATTTCCTGTCTACTGGTTCTATGACCAGGGGACACGTACAAGCCTAGCTATACGTATGCACTTTGATTTATTTTTCCCTTTCTGAATCGACTCCTTATTTGAAGCAAAGGAATAATATTGATATTATTTGCATCCTGTTAGCATAATATTGATGCCTTGAAAGATTAAGAAACATAACGATTTTCTCAGTTAAGTGTGTCTTCATTTATATAACTTCTTTCATCTGAGGAGCTGAAAGCATTCTGTATGGGCATTACCTCAGTCTTAAATAATAAGTGTGACAGGGTAAAAGAAATTCTTGCAGCTCCAGCCAATTACATGGGAGCTCAAGGGATGGGGCCAATGGGCCTACCATTCATCACTGCAACCCTGGTGCCTAGTACAGGGGACTTAATTAATTCATGCTGCTGAATTTGTCTCATCACCTGTAGAAATCAAATCTTTTATAGGTCATAATCAGGTCTGATGTTCACCACCTTGCTTCCTACCCTTCTTTATTTCCTATCACTCCTGGTAATTTGAAAAAGCAGAATAAACAATGAAATAAAGGAAAAAAACATCACACAAGGGTTTTCAGATTAGTGTTAATAAAAATCCCCAAACCTCTCATTGCCCTTAGGTCAGAATCAACTCGTTTGAGTTTCTAAGGTTGTAAATTGCACAATAGAAGACTACCTACTTTTCTTCCTTGGAGTTAATTGTGAATTTGAATGGCCAGGAAAACATGACTACCAAAATGTGTAAGCTGATCTTAAAATGTGAGGCTGCTCCTATTTTACACCTCAAAGAGAAGTGTGTATTTGTGGTTGTTATTGTGCTTTATCTTAAGCTATTATTATGGTATTTTTGTGCAAAAGCTGTTGCTTACTATGAAGTTGCTTTCTTTCAAACATTATTAGTTCAACTTTAGTCACCTCAGTTTCCACCAATTCTATACACAAATATGTTCTTAAAAAAAATTCACTGTCTTAATAATTTCTGCCATTTCAAGTTTGTCTTTCTCTGCCTATAGACCTTGTGCACTGGCCTGCTAATCATATAGGTCAGCACTCCCAAGTTTTCCAGATACTACATGGGGAAAGAATGGACAATCTCCTCCTGTTGATATTTCCAGTTTCAGAAATTTGAGGGTGGGTTTCTATGAGTTAGAAAGGACAGAGTTGCAGGAGTTTAGCTTGGTTTGTTTTTCTTGGCTCCATAGACCTTAGTCTTAATCAGCTTTGTTCTAGTACCATCTATATCCTACAGTGTGAGGGAATGTGAAGGCCATGAGTGTGTATAGGCCATGTGTATGATTTTAGGTGTATAAATGCAGAATACACATTGTTGTTGTTATTAAGTGCCGTCGAGTTGCAGGGGACTCATAGCGACCCTATGAAGGAGAGTCATCGACCCTTGGGTGCCTTTCATCCTCTCTCCAGGTTCATAGGGTTTCTGGAGGCAAGCTATTATGGAAGTGGATGCCACTCCTCCTTCCACGCTTGTTTAATCGGGGAGCTCCATCCCACTCTCAGTCTGCATTGGGTAGCCAACCATTAACGCATTTGACACATCCGTGTCACAGTGTTCAGCCTCACAGCAACCACAAGTGACCGCGGGATGGCAACTTGTACACCAGGGCTATATGACCTAGAGGAATGTCTGAACAAAAACAATGAAAGACTGGCTGGAGGGCCACAAACTAAGAGTCACCCACCTTTGTCTTGGTCACAGATTGACAAAAATCTAATTTGATCTCATGCTCAAAGAGTTGTTGTACATGTCCTTTTCCAATGTTATAGGACAATTAATTCAAAAGCAATCATTTTACAACTTTTTTTAAACCATGTAGTACTGTTCTGCATGTGAGAGGAGAAGTTATAGAAACATTTGAGGATTAAGTAGAAGTTCTTAGTCCATTGAGATATTCCTAGACATAGCTATAGTCTTCTGATCTAGCCTGAATCTACTTTCCAACATGTGAGACTTTCCAAAATCAAATAATATTCTTTATTGTTCTTGCGTTTGATAGGTCACTTTGATGAAGTAGCTTGAAACTATGACATTTAAGCAATATTATCTCATGGATAACCATTGTCTTTTTAAAAAAAAAGTAGAAATTTTTTATGCTGGTTTATATACAAAGGTCATATACATTGTTTTTTACACTGAATCTTTCGCATTTTCTTTACCCACTTCTCCCTGTACCCATCAAATTTTGGGACCCTATTATTAACCACCCTCCCACCCCGTGCCGCCCTACCTCCACCCATCCTCATGCCTCTGCCCTCTCCCTAAGCCCCCTTGTATCCTCATACATGTTCTGCAATAATGGTCTTAAACAGTATTTGTCCTTATGGGATTGAATTGGTTCACTTAAGTCCCTCCCAAGTTAGGTAGCAATTTATAAAATCATTGCTCCTGCATGTTGTATATAGTATTTCAGTATGTAAATGTACCATGATTTCTCAATCCATTCAATTTTAGTTGGACAACTGTTTCCATGTTCTTGTGATGATGAATAAGGCTACTATGAACATTGGTGTACAAGTCTCCATTTGTGCCTCAGTTCTCATTCTCTCCAGGTATATTTCAAGCAGTGGAATAGTTGGGTCATACACAATTTCTATGTTCAGTTTTTTTAGGAAACGCCAAACAGCCTTCCAGAATGGTTATACCATTTTACAATCCCACCTATCTCCTCACTTCCTCTCCACCATTTATTACTTGCTGTCTTGTTAAACTCTGCAACTGCTACTGGAGTGAGATGATACTTCATTGTGGTTTTGATTTGCACCTTTCTTAATGCCAGTGATTTGGAGCATTTCTTTATGTGTCTGTTGGCCATCCAAATATCTTCCTCTATAAAAATTCTTTCCATGTCTTTTGCCCATTTTGTAATTGGCTTATCAGTCTTTTTCTTGTGGAGGCCCTGTAGAGTTCTGTAAACTTTTGATATGAGATTTTTGTCTGAAATGGTATTGCTGAATGTTTGTTTTCAGCCAGGTTTTCTTTTCACTCTGTTGGGAAAAGTTTTTGATGCATATAGGGATTTAATCTTTAGAAGGTCGTATTTATCAATTTTCTCTATATTGTGCTTTTCTGGATATATTTAGCAGTCATTTTATAACACAGAATAGGCCACCTAAGCTAGATCTCAATTTGTCTCTGATGAACTTTATGGTTTGAGGCTTTACTCCAAGGTCTCTGATCCACTTTGAGTTGATTTTTGTGTATGGTATAAGATGTGGATCCTGTTTCAGCTTTGTGCAAATAGCAATTCAGTTTTGCCAGAACCATTTGTTGAAGAGGTTGTATTTTCCCAGCTGATACAGTTTTTTTCCTTGTCAAATATTAGTTAACCATAGATTGCTGGGTCCACTTCTGAGTTCTCAATTCTGTTCCATTGGTCTA
>NW_006399755.1:28713050-28727860 GCF_000299155.1 Elephantulus edwardii
TTCTTTCTTTCTTTTTCTTTCTATTTGGTTACTACCACTGTGTAGTAGGTTTTGAGGTTAGGGAGTGCTATGCCTCCCTCTTCATTTTTGTTTCTCACAAGTGTTTTGCTTATTTGGAATCTCTTTCCTCTTCTGATAAACTTGACAATTTCCCTTTTAATCTCCTGAAAAAATGAATTTGGTATCTGTATTGCGATTGCATTGAATAAGTAGATTGCTTTTGGTAGGATTGCCATTTTCACAATATTGAGTCTTCCTATACTTGAAAAGGACACATTTTTCCATTTCTTTTTATTAATTTTAATGAACGTTTACAGTGACTTTTGATTTCCATTCATTCATTGTTGCACTTTTCTCCTCCCCACCAAGGACAAACTTTGCATATAGCCACTATGTTAAAACGGGACTGACATCGGGGTTAAGGGAAGACTGAGAAAGAGGGGATAAATAATGTATACTGCATTGAAACAGATTAGAGAGAGAACTGTATAAAAGGGATATATGGTTAGGTATTATTGTCATGACATTTCCCCATTTCTTTAGGTCTTTTATTGTGTCCTGCAGAAATGTTCTGTAGGTTTCATTGCATAGGTCTTTTGTATCTCTAGTTAGGGTCACTTTCAAGTATCTCAATTTGTGGTTGGATATTGTAAATGGTATTGCTTTCTTGTTTCCTTCTCTGAGTTGATTTTATATTCTGCCACTCAACTAAATTGGTCTAGTAGCTCTAACAGATTTTTAGTTAAGTCTTTGGGGTTTTCTGTGTACATTGTCATATCATCTACATGTAGCGATGGTTTAGTCTTCTCTTTGCCCATCTGGAAGCCTTTTATTTCCTTCTCTTGTCATATTGCCTTAGTAAGCACTTCCAGTACAATACTGAATAGAAGTCATGACGGTGGGCATCCTTGTCAGGTCCTCTTCATAGGGAAAATGCTTTTAGTCTTTCTCCATTGAGAATGATATAGGCTCTTGGCTTGTATATATATATATATGTTTGTATATATATATACACATACATATGTTTGTATATATATATACACATACATATGTTTGTATATATATATACACATACATATGTTTGTATATATATATACATATACATATACATATACATATACATATATATGCTTATATTTATGCTTTTCGCTATTCAAAGTTTGCTGTGTGTCTTTATCAGGAAGGGGAGTTGGATTTTGTCAAATGCCTTTTCTTTATTAATTGCAAAGATCATATGTTTCTTGTTATTTGCTTTGTTAATATGGTGAATTACATTGACTTTCTTATGTTGAGCCGTCTTTGCATACCTGTTATGAATCCCACTTAGTCATTATGAATTATTTTTTGATGTGCTTTTGAGTTCTATTGGCTAGGATTTTGTTTCAGATTTTTGCCTCTATATTCATGAGAGATCTTGGTCTGCAGTTTTCTTTCCTGGTAGTATCTTTGCCTGGTTTTGGTATTAGAGTTATGTTTGCTTCATAGCATGATTCTGGGTGTGTTCCTTCTTTTCCATTTTTTAAAAAATAATTTAAGTAGAATTGGTGATAGGTTCTCTCTGAATGTTTCATAGAATTCAGCTGTGAACCCATCTGGCCCAGGACTTTTCTTATGGGTAAGTCTTTCTATGACTGTTTAATTTCTTCCTTTGTGATGCATCTTTTCAAATGTTCTATATCTGTCTTTGTCAATCTAGGTAAGGCATGAGTTTAAAGGAATTTGTCCATTTCCTCAAGGTTTTAGAATTTATCAGAGTATAGCTTTTCATAGAATTACAATACTACTGATTTAATTTCATCTGCTTCTGTTGTGCTGTTACCCCTATCATTTCCTAATTGAGCAATCTGTGTCTTCTTTTTTTATTTTTTACTTTTGTTAAGTTTGCCATTGGTTTCTCAATTTTATTGACCCTTTCAAAAAACTAGCTCCTGGTCTTATTGTTTGTTTCAATTGTTTTTTGTTTGTTTGTTTTCTATCTCATTGGTTTCAACTCTTGTCCTTATAATTTATTTTTCTTCTAGAGGCTGTAGATTGTTTTTCTAGTTGGTGAAGGTTTTGAGTTAGGTTATTGATTTTTCTTCTTTCTTCCTTTTTTAAATGTATGCTTATTACTATGAATAGCCCTATGAGGACCATCTTACCTGTATCCCAGAGGTTTTTGGTATGTGGTATTTTCATTTTCATTTGTTTCATGGAACTTTTTAATTTCATTCTTCATTTCTTCTATAACCCAATCCTGTTCTAGCAGAGAGTTATTCAGTTTCCACATGGGTGGTTTTGTAAGCTTTACCCTCACATGGTTAATTTCTAGTTTTATGGCATTGTGGTCTGAGAATATACTTTATATTTCATTGTGTTTTAATTTGTTGAGATTTGCTTTGTGTTTTAATATGTGATTAATTCTAGAGAATGTACCATGTGCACTTGAGAAGAAAGTGAATTGATTTTTAGTTGGGTGAAATATTCTGAATACATCTACAAGGTCAAGTTGGCTGATTATATAACTTATATCTTCTGTATCTTTGTTGATTTTCTTTTGGGCTGACCTATCCTGTGGGTGATAGTGATGCACTGACATCTCCTACCATGATTTTGGTGCTGTCTGTTTCATTTTTTCAATTCTGTTGTTATATATATTTTGCATGTCATTCATTTGGTGCATAAATGTTGATCAAGATTATGTCTTCTTGATCTAGTGTGCCTTTAATCAGTATGTAATGTTCTTCCTTATCTTTGAGGGTGATTTTCATTCTGGAGTCTATTTTATCAGAGATTAACATTGCCACTCCTGCTTATTTTGAGGTTGCCATTTGCTTAGTATATTTTTTCCCAATCTTTGCTTTAGAGTCTTTTTCTGATTTTTTTAGATGTGTCTATTATATACAACATATTGACTGCTTTGATTTTATCCATTCTGCTACTCTTTTTCTCTTGATTGACACATTTAATCCATTCACATTAAGTGTGATTATTGTCAGGCCAGATTTTGCCATTGCCATTTTACTATGTTTCTTTTCCTGTTTTTTTCTGGTTACTATGATCCATCCACTTTCTTTTGGCATCTCTGTGTGAAGGACATCACTTAAAATTTCTTGTAGTTTTGTTCTTGTTTCCATAAATCTCTTAAGTTCCTTCTTTTCTGCAAAGGATCTGATCGCCTTCATATTTGATAGAGATCTTTGCTGGATATAGGATCCTTGGCTGGCAATTTTTTTTTTCAACATCTGTATATGTCATCCATTGTCTTCTAGCTCACATGGTTTCTGCAGAAAAATAAGAACTTAATCTAATTGTTTCCCCTTTGTAAGTGACTCTTTGTTTTTCTCATGCTGCTTTTAGAATTCTCTTATCATCTTTGAATTTAGAGAATTTGACTATGATATGGCCTGATGTTTTTCTTTTTGGGTCTTGTCTACTTGGTGTTCTCTGTACTTCTTGAATGTGGATATACCTATTCTTCAAAATACCTGGGAAGTTTTCTTCTAATACTTCTTCCACAATTTTCTCAGTGATTTTCCCATCATTTCCCTTTTCTGAAATTCCAGTCATACATATGCTGTTCCTTTTTATGTCATTCCACATGATTCTAATGCTGGTTTGTTTTTATTTATTTTTTTTCATTTTCTTTACATTTAATCCCTGATTTTTCTTCTTTTATGTTTCCAGTGAGGTTCTTGTCTTCCAACTCACTGACTCCATGTTCCATATCTTCAGTTCTACTTTTTTGTCCTACCAGTGTGTTGGATACTTCTGCCATTTCAGTCTTAATATCCTGGACTGCATTTTCATGCAATGTTATTTCCAATACTCTATTGGCTGTAACTGCTCTGTCTTGTGATGAGTTTTTAGTTCTTGTATCTCTTTATTGATACTATCAGTTCTTTTTATCGTCTTTTGCACTTTTCCCCATAGCTATTCAAGTTGCTCACCATCAATGTATTTCTTCTGGATTGTTTGTTGTCTCTGGGGTGTTCACTTTCTTAATGACTTCCATTGTTTGCATCTTCTTCTGTAGCTGTTCGCATAATTCTACATCAACATATTTCTTCTGAATCTATCTAGGGTATTCATTGGGCCTACTTTTTTAGGAGAAGTGTTAGTTTGTTTTTTCATGATGACAGAGGCAGACTGCTGCTTTCTTAGCATTGTGTATATCTTTTCTTAGAAGATGTTAGGTTGTAACTATATAGAGGCCCTGAGGATGGCAATATTTTGTGAAGGACTTGTATATTTGTGATTCATTCTCAGCCTACCTTGATCTGTCCCAACTCCTTGTGCTTGAGCTTGAGGGGCCCCACATGGTGTAGCTAGACAGCAGTGTTTCCCCCAATGTACCTGAATGGCAAACCAGGAAACCTGTTACTCCCTTCTAGAAATGACATTTCTGCCTGACTAAAGTTGTGTCAGCCCTTTCCACTTGAGCTTAAAGGGCCCTGTGTGATGTAGTTAGACAACAGTGTTTTCCCTAAATTACCTTCGATATTTTCCTCCTGGCACTGGACAGTGGGAACAGCAACTGGGCAGTGAAACTGCAGCTCCTCAACCTGACAGGCGGTGGTTCTGTCGTTGACCAGGGTGTGAGTGCACTTGGGTTGGGCCAAAGCCTCTAGCCAATGCTGGAGAAGTGTTGACTGAAGGTCGCTTCTGGACTGGTCATGCCACACAGGCCTTGGTGTCTTGCAGCAGAGCGATGATAAGGTCCCCAATGGGCTGCACCTCCTCCATTGTCCTTTTATCACTCAACTTCCTGTTTACCAATGTACCCTACACTCCATTCTGTCATCTTCTTCTGAGAGCTCCTCTCCAGCCTTCATCTTAAGTCTCTGTAAGGAGACATGCGACTTAGGCTTGGCTAATAAAAAATATTATTTCAAATAAAATTGACTGCTGCAGTGGCTGAAAGAGGAAATACATGATTCAATCAGTGTTGATGAAAGGAGAAAGGAGTTTTGCTAAAATGTCTGGAAAGAAACTCACTTTTCTTGCTCCTGGAGCTACTTCAGTCATCTTACAAGGTGAGATTAGAACCAACACAGGAGAACTGAGAGACAAATCTGCATGCTGTTGGTTTTACTTTGCTCCTTGAACAAGCTGTGCAAGTTAATGCAACACTTAGCCTTTTTATTAAATGAAAAGTCAAGTTATTTTGGGTTGAGTTATATATCTTTATCTACATTATTTATTATGAAGACCTGAACATGCTTATTTATTATAAAGAGGCAAATACCCATGCAAAATGTGACGGTGTTTTCTGAATATTTGAAGGATGCTGGTATTACTTTAGTATTTTGTGTGTTACTAAAGATAGAACTAGGGTTAGTGGGTAGAGTGTCATGTGGCCTATATTTGTGGAAAACAACATGGAGAGAGTGAATAAAAGAAGCATCACTGCTTCCTCCCACCTTGTTAAAAACATTTTGAAAGTATCCAGGACAATGGGAAGTTATTGGATTACTATTTCTGAGCACGGTAGTATTTTAATAACAAATTTAATATAAATTTAGAATATTTTAGAGTATCCTTGGTGACACAATGGCTAAGCATTGGAATGTGCTTAAGTTAGTGTGTTTGAGCTAACTGGGATACCAGTGGTTTGAAGCTACCAGTCACCCTGGAAAGGAAAGAGATAGCAGTTATATATTTCTGAAGACTTACAACCTTGGAAACCCAATGGGGAAGTTCTATTCTGGGTCATGTGAGTTGAAAAAACATTATGGCGAAGAGTTTGCTTTTTGGCTTAGAATTCCTCAAACCCAAAAAGAATAGTTATTCACATCTCTTATTTCTCTTGACAAGTTTGGGCAGTGACCCATTAACAGATGACTATGAAATAATTTTGGGAGTTTGAGACTAACATTATCTTAATGTAACAGATGAACACATGTAACGAGAGTGAGTATTGCTTTTAGTAACTTTTTCTTTCTTTTTAGAAATAAAACATACATTTAAAGAGGTAGTATAGAGTAATAATTAAAAGCAAGGGCTTTGGGATTGGACTACCAGAATTCAAACTCTATGTCTTCCTCTTATTAAATGTTAGAAAAGATTAAATTAGATGATATAGGTAAGGAGTCGGGCACAAGACTAGCACCAAATGAACAATTAACAAATGATACTGCAGTATTGTTACTGTTATTGTTACCAAACTAGCCTTAGAGTCCATGAAGTGAATCCTATTGGTCTGAGGTGAAAGTCTAGCCTTGTTTTTAAGAGCTCCAGATTTTTCCAAATAAACTAAAACTTTCTTTACAATTTGTTGGGGAGCAAAAAAATTTTACCAGATGTTTTTTGTATCCTCTAGTGGGTCTTGAAGCTGTTACATTACATTGTTATCATCCAAAGTGCAAAGAAAATTTCTCCATTTGACAAAGGTGATGCTTATTCATTTTATATTGCCAGAATCTCCCAGAATACCTCCAATATCTGCTTAAATATTACTAAATATGCCTGATATATGGTCTCTTATATTTTAATGTTCTTTCCACTACCTAAAATTTCTCTGTCCTTTATTTTACAAAAGAATCTCTTTTGGATCTTAAGCATTGTTCTCCCCCTAAAAGACCCTAGAACATGCAGAAACAGGCTTGTGCATCACACCACACACACACGTAATACCATATTAATGACTTCACATTCTTTAGGGATATTGGCTGTTTTTAAGCATCTATTATATATCCTTGTCACTACACCCATGATTTCCCACTTTATCTCATTCAGAACCCATGGATGAATACCATCTGGTCCTGGTGATTTACTGCACAGAGTCCCTCAAGTTGCTTCGTACCTTTCTCCTCAGAGACTAAAAAGTCTCTGTCAAGGCCATTCTCTGCTTTGCCATAAAAAGTGTCCTTGGAATAGGAATTTCACTACTGTCTTCTTCAATAAATACTGATTCAAAGTATTCATTAAGCTGTTCCTCTCCTTCATCATTCCATTTAATATTCTATTCCTCCTAATGAAAGTTCCTAACATAACAGACATAGTCACCTTACTCAAATGCCACTGACTCTTTATTACTATTATTATTTGTCATGATGCTTTTATGTGCTTTGACCATTATCTCTTTGACTTCTGTTAGTTCTCAGCTGACATTGAGTTGCCATCACAGTGTGTGACCTATAAAGAATGTTCATTTTTTTTTAAAATTTATTTTATTATTTTGTATGTGTGTACCATCAAATCAGATCTGACTGACACAGGAGGAGATTGTCCCTCCTTATCTAGCAGAGCATCTGGTGGATTCAAACTACACACTTCTGGGATTGCAGTACAGTTTCTTGCCACTAGGCCACCAGAGCTCCAAGAATGTTCATTTTTAAAGAGTGTATTTAGAGGGCTTCATTTGTTTTTCTATTATAACGTGAGAGTATAGCATATCTAGAAAATGATGGGACATTTGGAAATGTAGGAAAAAGTTTGTCTTTATAAATAAATAGTCAAATAACCACCAAAAACTTTCTTTTACCTAAAACTCAACCTAACCCATATTCCTCCACTACCTTTGAATTTCATTCTGAAACATCGCTTATAAGATTTCCCTCTTTCATATTCTTTACTTCCTGTGTGTCACATTTTGGGAATAGTAATAAATAGCACCTCTCCTGTATTTTACACATAGTTTGGTCACTTCTTCATTCAACTTTAACTAAGAATATGTTATAAGGTATGTATTGTCTTGGAAGGCCCAGCTCCTCCAGGAGGATTCGAAGCATTTGCACTGTACCTCATAGCAATTTGTCTGAACAGAACAAAAGGATGTTGCACAGTCTGAAATCAGAAAAGTTGTGCATCAGAGTTATATCCTTTCTCCATACTTATTCAATTTATATTCTGAGCAAATCATTAGAGAAGTAAACAAACTATATTAAGAAAAATGTGGCATCTGGATTGGAAGACTCATCCACAATCTGTCTTATGCAGAAGACATAGCCTTGCTTGCTGAAAGGGAACAAGATTTGAAGCATTTACTGAGAAATACCAAAGACTAATACAACCTTCAATATGGTTTACATTTTAATATCTAGAGAATAAAAGTCTTTACCGTTGAACCAATAAGCTACATCATGATAGGTGGAGAAAAGATTTAAATTGTCAACGATTTAATTTTACTGGGATCCACAATCAATAACCATAGTATGAGTGCCAAGAAAGAAAACAAAACAGAACAAAAGCGAACCATGTTTGTTGCATTGGGAAAATCTGCTGCCAAGGATCCTTCTAAAATACTAAAGAACAGTAATGTCAGTTTAAAGCTTGAGATGTGACTGAAGTTTTGGTATTTTCAAGTGCTTCTTCCCATGCATTTGAGAGTTGAACAATAAGTAAGCATTGTTGTATTGGAGAAGAGTACAAAATATCCCATGGACGGTGAAAAGATTAAATAAGTCTATCATGGAAGAATTGTAACTAGTTGTTGTTGTTGTTAGGCGCCATCACGTTGAATATGAATCATAGTGACTCTATGAACAAAAGATCTAAATCCTGCTCTATCCTGCCCCATCCTCCACTTCCTGACACACAAGAGCTCATTACAGCAGTCACCATGTCAATCCACCTGGTTGAGGGTCTTCCTCTCCTTCGCCGACCCTCTATCCTTCCCAGCATCAAGTCCTTATCCAAGGAATAGCTCCTCCCTAGCAACATGCTGAAAGTATGTAAGGCAGAGCTTTTTTTTTTTTTTTTTGCCTCCAAAGAGCACTCGGCTGCACCTTTTCCAAGACATACCTGTTTGGTCTCCTGACCACCCATGGGATATTTAGTGTTCTTCCCAAACACCATGGCTCAAAAGTGTCAATTCTTCTTCTGTCATCCTTATTCATTGCCCTGGTCTCAGATGCATGGCTAGTGATCAGAAAGACTATGGCATGAATCAATCACACCTTAGTCCTCAAACTGACATCATTACACCTCAATAATTTTGAGAGGTTCCTAACTTCAGATTTTCCCAGTGCAATGCATCTCCTTATTTCCTGACTGCTGGTACCAAGCCGTTAATTGTGGATCCAAGCAAGATGAAGCTGTTGACAGTTTTAATCTCCTCTCCATCCATTATGATGTTGCCTATTTGTCCAGTGGTAAGAACCTTTGTTTTCTTGACATTGTGATTATAAGTAGAGTGCTCCTTAAAAGCCAGGATGGTGAAACTTCATCTCACATACTTTGGGCGTATTGTCAGTTGGGATTAGTTGTTGAAAAAAGAAAATATTCTAGGAAAGAAGGAGGGTCTAAGAAAGAGAAGAAACCCTCAACAAGATGGATTGACAAGTGATCAGAACAATGTACTTGAGCATATCACAGATGGTGAGGATAGTGTAAGACTTCAATCTGTTGTTCATAGGGTTGATGTGATCATAGTTGACTCCAGAGCACCTGACAACAACCACTACCACCATACAACCCAGCGGTTATATTCCTAGTTATTTAACTGAGTGAATTAAAAGCTCATGTTCACACAACTCACCCAGGAATGTTTATGCTAGTTTTATTCATAATTGCCCAAATTAGAAGCAGAAATATGTGCCTTCAATAGATGAATGGATGAATAAAATGTGGTTTATCTATCCTTTAAGTATTAATCAGAATAAAAGAAAATGTGCTATCAAGCCAAAAGAAGACATGAACCCAAACCCCAGGTCTATTTTCTGTTGAGTAATTTCAACTTTTCTTGCATGTGATCTTAGCGATACTATTCAACAATTTTCACATTCTACTGGATCATCTTTTTGGGGAATTGCAATAAATATCTTCCAGTTATTTGGTCAAGTAGCTGTCCTCCAGATTTCTTGGTACACCGGGTGAACACATCCAGGAATGCATCTGCTTATTGAAATATATCAATTGGCATTCCAGTAATTCTTGAGGTATTATTTTTTGTGTCAATTCCTTCAGAGCACCTTGAATTTCTTTCTTTCTTACCATTGATTCTTGATCCTATGCTACTTCTATGTCTATGGTTCTATGTCAGCCAATTCATTTTGGTACAATGATTTCTTATATTCCTTCCATCTTCTTCTTGGATCATTTAAGATTTTGCTCATGACATCTTCAACTATTGCAAGACAAGGCTTGAATTTGTTCTTAAGTTTCTTCAACTTGAGAAATGCAGTTCTTCCCTTTTGATTTTCTGACTCCAGCTCTTTGCATGTTTTGTCTCGTCTTTTATGAACTGCCCTTTCAAATCTTCAGTTCAACTTTTTAACTTCCTCATTTATTCCCTTTTTTTCTTGCTTCTCAATGTTCTAGAACAATATTGAGAGTCTCTTCTAACATCAATTCTGGCCTTTTCCCTGTCTTTGGAATGACCTTTTGTTTTCTTCATGGTAAACATTCTTGATATCATTCCACAATTCATCTGATCTTTGTTCATTAGTGTTCATTGCTTCAAACTGGTTCTTGAGATGGTTTTTAAATTCAGGTGGGATAGATTAAAGTCCAAATTTTGATTCTTGTAGATTTGTTTACTTTTCTTTAGCTTCAGTTTGAACTTGTGCATACGTAGTTGGTGATGTCCACACTCAATACCTGGCCTGGTTTTCACAGATGATAATGAGTTTCCCCAACTACTGTTTAATAAAACCTTTATTTTGGTTCTTTTTTCCAGTTCACATTGTGTTTCTTATGATAATTTCCATACATTGTATCTTATAAGATTAATCTCCATTGACCTATTCCCACAATTACCCCAACATCTCCAAATTCCTTCTACAGATGTAGTCAATCTGATTCCTACGTAGCTCATCAGATCAGGTCCATGTGTATAGTTGTTATTTGTGTTTTTTAAGAAAAGGTAATTGCAATTAACAAGCTATTGATTGTACAAAATTCTATCATTCTATCTCTAGCCTCATTTCTGTCACCAAGCCCGTATTTTTTTGACTACTGGTACTTATTCTCAACTTTGGTATTCTAGTTACCAGTTATTATTAATTAATCTTGTTTGTGTGTCCAATCTATTTCAAACTGCAAAAGTTGGTAGAAATCTTCTATTTCTTCTTCTTTGGCTTTAGTTTAGTATATGTATTTGAATGATAGTGGTATTAACAGGTATTCCTTCCATGAATATGGATAGAATCTTGTCATTCATAACATTATATTTCAGGATGGATCTAGAAATAGTCGTTTTACTATGCATACACATAGTATTTTCTTTGCATTTTTTTTCTCTCAACATGGTAGATTATATGATTGTCTGACTCAAAGTGGCCAATGTCAATCCTTTTCAACTCTCCAAAGCCTATATAGAAATATTTAAACATTCCATCTCTTTTTTAATAATGTTCCATTTTCTACATTCAAACTTCTTACATTCCTCATTCCAATTACTAGTAGATGTTTGCAACTAATCTTCTTCATATTTTGTGTCTTCCAATATGAGCTTCTCAGAGTCTAGTATTATATCCAATAGTCTAAGTGTGCTCTATTTTAGACATTGTGCTCTCCAAGGCCTGTAACAATAGTAATTTAATATAATCTTCAGAGTGGATTATATTTGGGGTTGGGGGTGTGGTTGGGGGATGTGCGGGGGGGATTGTGTACCAATGAGGGAGTTTTTCTTTTGCTTTTCAAGGAGAGGAGCAAACGGGGGGAAGGGGGCAGGGAGAAGGGTGCAACAATGAATGAATGGAATTCTAAAATCTCTGTAGATGTTCATTGAAATGAAAAATAAATAAATAAATTTATATTTAAAAAAATAATGATTTTCCGAATTGGATGGGGAATCTTTCTTCCTACTCTATCTTAATGTAGGAGCTCCAGCAGAAAGTGGAAATTAGCAAACAATATCACATACAAGCAAAATCTTGCTGAAGATTATAAAAATAATAAGAAAAAAGACTAGTAAAGTACATCAACATAGAACTTCCAGGAATACTGGGTTTAGAAGAGGCCATGGTACTAGGGATATCATTACTTATCTCAAATATATCTTAGCTGAAAGCAGAGAGTACCAGAAGGATGTTTATTTGTGTTTTATTGATTATGCAATGAATGACCTTGGACTGTGTGAATCACAACAGATTGTGGCTAACATTGGGAAGAATGAGAATCCCAGAACATTTTACTGCACTCAGGAGAAACCTGAAACTAACTGTTGTCTGAACAGAGAAGAGAACACTGGATGGTTCAAAATAAAGAAAGAGGTATGAGGGAGCTCTGGTGGCCTAGTGGCAAGAAACCGCACTGCAATCCCGAAGGCAACGGTTCAAATCCACCAGATACTCCACTGGAGAAGGAGGGACAATCTCTTCCTGTGCCAGTCAGATTGAATTCAATGGTACACACACACACACACACAAAATAAAAACAACAGTAACACAAAAGAGGTATGTCAAGGACACATCAGGAGCACGTCTCCATATCTTTTCAATGTATATGCTGAACAAATAATTTAGGAAACTGGACTTTATAAAGAAGAATGTGACATTGGGATTAGAGGAAGACTCATCAACAGGCTGAGTTATGCAGATGATACAACTTGCTCATCAAAATTGAGAAGGACTTGAAACATTTGCTGCAATTTTCAACATGGATTTCAGCTTGACATCAAGAAAACAATGGTCCTCACCACTGGGTTAATAGGCAGCATCCTGATAGATGGAGAAAAGATTGATGTGGTTAATGATTTCATTGTGCTCAGCTCCATAATTAACACCCTTGGCACCAGCAATCGGGAAATCAAAAGATCAGCCAAATTAGGAAAGTCTGCTGTCAGGGATCCCTCTAGAGTGCTAAAGAACAATGATGTAAGTCTAGAGACTAAGGTGTGTCTGATCCAGGCCATAATCTTCTTAATTGGTTGCTGTGCATTTGAGAGCTGGACAATGAATAAGGATGACTGAAGAGGATTCACTGTCTTTTAGCTGTGCTGCTGGAGAAGAGTATTGAGAATTTTGTGGACTTCCAGGAGCACAAACAGCTCTGTCCTTGCAAGGGTGAAACCAGTTTGCACCTTGGAAGCAAGGATTTTGAAATTCTATCTCACATACTTTGGGAATGTTGTCAGGAGAGGCAAGTTCCTGAAGAAAGACATCATGTTTGAAGGGTGGAGAGTCAAAACAGGAGAGGAAGCCCTTGGATGAGATTGAATCACATAGTGACTATGGCAATGGGGACAGGAGTGCCAGAGATGGTGAACTTGGCTTAAGCTAGTTCAAGGTTCAGAGCCATTGTTAATTGGGTTGCTATAAGTCATAGGTGTCTCAATGGTCATAACAGTAACAACAACAATAATTTTAACTTACAGCAACCCTATAGGACAGAGTAGAATTCCATAGTATTTCTATGGCTATAAATCTTTATGGAAGGTGATGATCACAACTTTCTTCTGTAGATCAGTAAGTGGATTCAAACTGCCAAGATGCTTATGATAGGAGGAACAGCATGTAAAGGTAAGAGAGGAATTTCTTTCACAATTGTTATATAAACCTAAATGTGTTATAAAATAATAAAGGCTATTAAAAAGTAGTTATAAGTGGATTAAAAAAAAGACCTGTAACTATGTAAGTCTTTGCAGATGTAATTAAGTTAAGGACATTGAGATGAAATCAACCTAGTTACCCTGCCCATTGTCATCAAGTGACCTTGTAGGACAGAGTGGAACTCTTCTATGTAGCTTAGTGGGCTTGAGTGTTCATGGAAGCAAATTGCCATATCTTTCTCCATGTACCAGCTGGTGGGTTCAGACTTCAGAATTTCCAGCTAGCAGTTGAGTACTTGACCACTATGTTTCCTTAGATTTCTCCACCAAAACCAAAACTGATTGCCATCAAGTTGATTCTGACACATAATGACTATAAATCTTTATGACTATCCCTCTTTCTTCTGTGGACTGCTGGTGGATTTGAAGTGCTGAAGTAGAAGCTCACTAGACTCTAAATCCAAAATCATGCATCCTGACAAGAAACAGAAGAGGAAAAGACATAGAGAAACGGAAGGGGAGGCCACGTGAAAATGGAAGCATTGGCTGGAGTGATACAACAAGCCAAGAATCACTAAGAATTGCAAATAGTGACCAGGAACTAGGGGAGCTGTAAGAAATTATTCCCGAAAGCTACCAAAAGGAATGAACCTTGATCACATCTTGGTTTTGAACTTCTGGTCTCCTGATCTGTGATGGAATACATTTTTCTTTTTTAAATGTCAGCTCTCAGCTCATTGTTGTCGAGCTGGAACAGACCCTCACATTTCTGAGGCTGTAAATCATGTGGGAGGAGATTGCTCTTAAGGAATTTCTTGTCAATTTGAACTCCAGAAAGATGTGGCCTTTATATTAACAGTGTAACTCCTACCAGAGGTCTAGGAAAATAATAAATGTGTATTTTGCTATTAAAAGCTGAAATTATAAATTGAGAGACCAAAATAGAACAGAAACAAATCTAAGAACTACCAAATTATGAAAAGCTTGCCACCAGTCTGATTCAGGCCATAATCTTTTTAAACACTTGCTATGCATCTGAGAGATGGGCAATGAATAAGGATGACCGAAGACAAATTGATGCCTTTGAGCTGTGGTGTTGGAGAGGAGCACTGAACATTCCATGGGTGACCAAAAGAAAAAACATGTCTTGAAGAGGGTGCAGCTGGTGTGATTTTTGGAGGCAAGAATGAGGCTTCACCTCACATACTTTCAGCATGTTGCTAGAAGGAGCTATTCCTTAGAGAGGTACATGTTGCTGGGAAGGGTGTGTGGGGGGGGTGGTCAGCAAGGGAAAGAACCACCTTTACCGTTGAACCAATAAGCTACATCATGATAGGTGGAGAAAAGATTTAAATTGTCAACGATTTAATTTTACTGGGATCCACAATCAATAACC
>NW_006399755.1:28734780-28736607 GCF_000299155.1 Elephantulus edwardii
AGAAGGATTGGCCACCCACTTCTGAAATAGCAGGCCTCTGAAAACCCTATGCACAACAGAACACACGCAGATTAACAAAAAGGGCAACCTAGGTAGAACCAGCAAGTATGGAAACACAAGGGAGGAGGAACAGCTGTAAGCAGACCCTAGTGATTGGTACATGGAATGTGAACACAAAGGTAGGTGCTTAAAATTCATCATCTGCCCCATGGGAAGAAGATGGGCAGTCTCCTCCTGTGCAGTTTACAGCCTCTGAAAACCTTCTGGAGGGTCAGCTGTGAGTTGATTTTTGACTGCAACACATAACAACATAAACATTAACGTAATTGTTGTTATGGTGTCATGGTAGACCTTTGAGTCAGGACCAACTCATAGCTGACTTTCCAGCAGATTTTCAGAGGCTGTAAATCACTGTGGAGGAGATTGTCCAGCTTTCCCCTGTGCACTGGAGGACGGACTCAAGCTGCTTGCCTTTGGGACTGCAGCTCTGCTTTTTACCACTAGTCCAACAGAGTTCCCTGAACAACAACATCATCACCATCATCGTCGTCATCATAATCATCACCACCATTGTATAATGATAACTGAGGGAGAAAGATGGACAGACTTCTTCAGGATTATTTACAGTTTTTGAAACCTGACAGATTATTTCTATGAATTAGAATAGACTCAAGGCAGTGAGTGATTTTACTTAACAAAATGCCTGACTCCATTCTTATGCTCAACAAATATTTTTTGAACACACACAATAAAAAGTATAGAGTAATATAACGTCTCTTTCTTTTTTTTGCTATCAAATTGTAAATGCTTACCATATTTTTGGTCTTTTTAGCAACTACTGTCCCTGCAAATTTTTTTTTTATGAGCATGAAAGCTTTGAAATAGTGTGAAGTAGAATAGTCTCACTATGTTGCCATCAGTCTGGAATTTGGAAAATGACTCGCAGAGTTAAAGAACAGTATTGGAATTATTTATTCTTTCTATGCCCCTTTATTGCATTCAATTTAGGGGAAATTATCTATTCTTGTTTAACAAGAAGATTGCATTACATATTCATGTAGAAAGAATTTTACCAATTTGTGGAAACTTTTCTCAGATCTTGCCACATGTTAGATGTCAGGCAATGCCTCATTTGGAGAGAGAAAAAACAACTCAACTTACTGTGATTTACAGCAAGGCTAGCTATTCTGAGTTGCCTTAGTAAAAGGAGAATGGAAGCCACATTTGTAAAATATCATAAAGGTTCGTCTTCTAAACAGCCTTTTATCTGGAAAATATATGTAGTCATTTGTCTGACTTAATAAGGAGATAAAGCCAGTTTCACTTATCTTAATTTTGCATGTAATGGATATACTAGATGTAATTTTGCAATGATATGTGACTGCTCTTTCATTAACAGACTGGATAATTGCCCTCTTGGAAAGGACCAACTTTATTATTTAGCACCTAATTTAATCCTGAAATAATCTAGATTTTTATTTGTAAGTCAGTGTGCAGAGCAATGGTTAGAAGAGGATATTGTCTACAGGGGACAATAAGGAGAAGCCGTGGATTTCTACACGGGTTTCCATATAGGAAGTTTCTGGGCGATCTCAAACTCAACTCATTGCCATCAAATCGGAACTTACTTATAGATGACTCTCCACCAGGCTTTCAGTGATTATAAATCACATGGGAGGATACTGTCTATCTTTCTCCTCCAGAGCAGCTGGTGGGTTAGAACCACCTGCTAGAAGTCCTAATCCACAACATAAACAGTCTTCCCAGTATCCTGGAAAAGCTACAACCAGGAGAAGATAACATAGATGAATGGGACCTTCTAAGACT
>NW_006399755.1:28737917-28740927 GCF_000299155.1 Elephantulus edwardii
GGTAGAGAGAATAGTGCAACAATGAATGAATGGAAACCCAAAATCTCTGTAAATGTTTATGAAAATTAATAAACTATAATTATAGAAAAAAAAAAGAACCACCTGCTTTTAGATTTGCATTGCAGCTCCTTACCCACTAGGCCATCAGAGCTCATTTTGGATAATAGGCCTACACATATCATGATTGCAGAGGTAGTTGAAAGATTGGTTTCCATCAACCCATTGGTCAAGAGCTGAAATTCTACTATCAAGAATTCCACTCAGAGTAGAGATGAAGGGTGACTGGAGAATGTTAGAAAAGCTTAATCAACAGCTTGGTGTAGGGAGGGCTGGGCTGACAAACGGTGGACTGAGAACCAAATTCAGCCCACCTTTTATTTTTATACAACCTATGAACTAAGAACAGTGTCTATATTTTTAAGTGAAAAAATATTTGAGGAAGACTGTTTCATGCTTTATGAAAACAATATAAGATTTAAATTTCTGTGCCTATAAATAGTATTCTATTGGACCTCAGCCACATCTATTAGCTTATATATAGTTGTTGATTACTTTTGTGCTAAAGTAGCAGACTTAAGTAATTGTGACAGAAATTGGCTCACAAAGGTGAAAGTATTTGGTCTTTTACAGAAAAAAAGATTGCTGATTCCTGGTGTAGTAAAAAGAGCATTACGCCTGGGAATTAATCTTAGAGTTGAATTTATAGGTATTAGCACTGTGATAAATATCTACTCGGGAAACACTGCTTAGGCCTTTACTTTTTCTGAAGGATTGTACCAAGTATTTGAGACGCAGTGCTTGGTTTTTGCATGCGGATCATCAAGCCCTATTTTTGATAGCTTATTGGCCCAATGGTTAAGGAGTTGTGCTGCCAACCCCAAGGCTGCTTCTAAATCCACCAGCTGCTCTATGAGAGAAAGATGGACAAGTTGTTACCTAGTTTCTTATCTTATTTAAGTGATACACAAGGGTAATGATAATTTGTGCTGTACCAAATAATTATTAGTATGTGCTCTTACCTTATTTCATAGTGTAAGATTTCACTGAACTGGTGCACTCTCTGTGTGTTTCCCACTGTATTCACATAAATAACCCAGAACTGGAAAGGAGGCAGAGAAGAATGCCCTCCCCCCAGCCCCCACCCTGCCTCGTGCTTCTGTTGATGGAGTTATTTTTGTGTACACAAGAGTATATCTGAAGAGTTTAATATTGATCCTTTATGGTGGTTTGAAAGATAGTCCCGTTTCTTACTGATTCGCTCCCAGTACCCCAGATTATTTCATTTGCATTTCTCTAACTATTTGCTCATCAGGGAAGTATCTTTTCATCAGGACTTGAGCTCTATGCTCTCGTTACCAGGTGCTGTGGAGTTGACTGTGAGTCATGGAGACCCTTGAGAACAACAGATGTGAACCTTGCCCTGCCCCATCCTCAGCATCTTCATCCTGCTGAAGCCCATTGTTGTGCTTTCTGAGTCAATGCATTTCTTTGAGGACCTTCCTCTCTTTCACTGACACACTGCTGTTCCCAGCATGATGTCTTTTTCTAAGGCCTGATGCCACCTGACAGCATGCCCAAAGTATAAACTACCATCCTTAGTATGGCTCTTGGCTCTCAGTAGGACTGCCGAGTGGGACAATTAATTTTCTCTACCCTTCCCAGATCACTCAACACTCATTACAATGGTCTTATAACAGCATTTGTTTGCTGTTTATCTCCTCTGGTCGTATATAAACTCCATGGGGGTAGAGATTTCTCCCAATTATTTCATTCAATGGTTATCTTCTGGCAGGAATTTTACTCCCCAGAGTACTTTTAGAGCCCCTTGGCAGTACAGCCTATAGGGAATTGAGCTGTTAACTCCTAAACTGCACATCTCTGTATGTTCAAATCCTACAGCGTCCCTAAGGAAGATGAGCCGTCTCCTCCCATTAAAGTTCACAGTCTTAGAAACCTGACAGAGGATCCCTTTGAGTTGGAACCAATTGGACTGGGCATTGAGTTTGAGTTGGTTTTTGTTTGTTGTTGTTGAGATGTGTGTGTACGTGTGTGTGTATGTGATTTTAGGAAACATATTTCTTAGTTTTCTAATCCCTGGAGGAGGTGCAACTGGGGTGCTCCTTAGGAAACAGTGGTGGTGAAACTTCATCTCACATACTTTGGGCAGGTTGTCAAAAGGGACCAGTCCTTGGGAAAAGAGAGCATCCTGGGAAAAGTAGGAGATAACTGAGAGAGAGGCAGGCTTCCTATTATATAGAAGAACACAGTGATAACAGGAACAATGGACTTGGTGGAAATCAGGAGGATGACACACAATAGGGCAAGATTCTAATTTGTTATTAATTCATAGCTTTGCTCTGTCTGAGATGTAGTTGACTCTATGACACCTAACAACAACAATAATAAATAAAGTTTTCTAATTCTACTATAATAGGAAATACTACACGAGTGGCTTTAACAAAAAGAAATTTGTTTTCTCAAGATTCGAAGGATAGAAATCTGAATTTAGGGTGTTAGCTGTAGAAGACTCTGTGCCTTGGCTGTTGGGAAGGGCTTTCTCTCTTTAACTTCTATTCCTTGATGATCATCATGTAACATGACATTTCCCTTCAGCCATCTCTGATTGCTTATTTCTGCTCCTTTTCTATCTCAAAGATACTGACTTAAGAGCATTCTACACTAATGCTGCCTCATTGTCTCTACAAAGAAATCCCATTCTTAAATGGGATAAAACTCACAGAGATAAGGCTTAGAATTTGCAACACATGTTTTGCATGTTTTGTGGGGACACACTTCATTAACACTGCCAATATCTACAGACATTTTGATTGTCACTACTGGGATAGGATACTTCTGACATCTAGAGGCCAGGGAAGCTGCCAAACATCCAAGACACAGAACAGTCCCTTTATACTACCCTCCACCAAAGGATTACACACTCCACAATGTCTACCGTGCTGAAGGTGGAAGTGCTCTGTTTTAAAATGGCTAACGGCGTATAGCAGTAGCT
>NW_006399755.1:28741027-28745588 GCF_000299155.1 Elephantulus edwardii
GCTCATTACAGCAGTCACCATGTCAATCCACCTGGTTGAGGGTCTTCCTCTCCTTCGCCGACCCTCTATCCTTCCCAGCATCAAGTCCTTATCCAGGTGAATTAACACAGTAACTACTGCAATGGGGTTTTGCGTGTCAGGAAGTGTGAGAATGGTACAGGATACAACAGGGTTCAAATCTTTTGTTCATAAGATCACTATCAGTTGTACTAGACTCAACAGCATCTACCAACAACAACAGATCAAAAGCAGTAGATTTCTAGACTTTTAAAACAACCTTCAACACAGTTCATAACTATGAACAATTAACAACAGAACATATGGCCATGTAAGTTGAGCCAGCTGTTCAAACAAAGTTATTGAATATTACTCCACTCTGAGGACATCAGCTTTTTAAAGAATAAGGTGTTATTTCCATATTACAGTTGTGCGGTGGCCAGTTGAAGTCTACAGGATTCTAAACACGTTGCTGTGAGATACCATTCTCTTTACTCCCAAGTCTTGATGGCTTTGGCATGTTGCCTGGTCCTGTGCCCAACCCAAGGTTAGTTAAGCGTTGAACCATCACAATCGATAGTATTTTTATTAACTGATTTTCAGATGTAGATCGCCAGATCTTTCTTCTTCATCCATATTATTCTAGAATCTCTGCTGAAGCCATTTAGCATCTTAACAACACACAACAAGTCACTGATAGATGGGCAGTGAACTGTGCATGAGGCACAGTGCCTGGGAATTGAACCTGGGTCTCCTGAATGGAAGGAAAGGATTCTACCATTGAGCTACTACCTCCATACAAAATATATTACTTGCTTACTCAAGTTATGTCAAGTAGTCAAGTAAAGAACTGAGCAGTAGGAGGAATCCCTTTTGCTTTACTATGTTGTTTTTGGAGTTGTTGATTGCCTTCGAGTCAAGCATGACTCAGCGACCCTATGAACAAAATGTCTGAAGCCCTTCTCCAACTATTGATTGACATTTATCGAAGTTCATAGTTTGCGAAGGCATATTATTTAGGAAGTGGATGCCACTAAGGAAAACACAAGTCCTGCTTATTTTCCTGACATAAAAGAAGTGTTGGGAAAAAATGTTAGTTTCCTTTTCCCTGTCATGGGCATATGTCCATGTGCCATACAAAGCATACAAAACCATATGTCTTATATATAGTGATTATCTATAAATATTGGGAAAATTTAGCTCATGCATGAATTGCCTAGTGCTTTTTTAGCACAGGGAACTCTGGGGAAGGAGTCCATAGAAGGTTGTGCTGCTAACTCAGAGTCCACACGTCTCTCGTAGTTCAAGTTCACAAAGGGCTCCGCAAGAGAAAGATGAGACGTCTCTCTTCCCTTGTGATTTACAGCTGTGGAAACCCAATGAAGGGTCAAGTAGGAAGTGGTTCTGGTTGGATGACAAGTGAGTTTTGAGCTTTACAATACTTATAATCATAATGGTTATAATTCAAACCATCAGATGCTTCAGTTCTTTATAAGACACAGGATGTGGAGAGATAGATAGTATCATGGCATATATGTAGAAAACTGGTGGTTTCATTTTTATAAACCAAGATGGATATTTCACTAGCATGATCTTCAGGAATGATGATAAAATGAAATTCAACATGATGAAACATGGCAAAGCATAGTAAGCATTCAAAGATTGTCTTTAAGCAATTCTGCTTATTTATGCCTTTAGTTAATCCCTCAGCTCTCTTAGTTAAACATTTGCTGTGTGTCCAGAATGCAGTGAGCACACTAGAACTTAAAAATGATGCAGGTGAGGGTCCTGAGTGCAGCAATTAGTGAACAATTTTGCAATCATAGCAGAATGCTGTGCAATTTCTGTAACAGACTAACTGGCTATGCTAAGAAATGCTGAAAGAATAGAATTAGAAAAATAGAGATAAGGAAAGCTTTTCCCATAAAGGCTTAACAGTGGGCCTTGAAAAAGAGCTTTTAAAATATGTTTGCAGCTCCACTAATGACACATTATCTTTCACATCTCCAGGCTTGAAACTCTGACATAATGCCTGGCATGCTGTAGGGATTCGATTTTGATTTAGTGATTCCATCTCTGTGGCCAGTCATAGGGTAAAATTGGCCATAGAAATTCCGTAGACTGTGATCTTTATGGAAGCAAATTGCCAGCTCTTTCTCCCACAAGGCTTTTGGGTGAATTTGAACTACAAAACTCTTTACTTAATGATCAAGTGTTTATCTGTTGCACCACCAGGGCTCCTTAGTAGGTGCCCAGAAAATATTTATTAAATGGGAAACAAATGAGAATAAATCATCATTGCCTTCTCCATGCTAATCTGCTCTATACATACTTCTTCCTTCCCCTCCCATGATCTGAAGTTCTCACGAATCCTCACCTGCCAGCTGGGAAATAGAGAGGGTGAGGAGGCCACAGTCTTAGAGCCAATGGCCTTGATTTTGTGTTACAAACCACCTACCTTCAGTCAGCCACTGCCCAACTCCATGCTATCTCATCCAGACCACTTTACAATTGCGCTGTGTGTTTGATACATAAATTTAACCAGGTCAGCCCGCCTGCTTATAAGCGTAGACTGTGCACCTGTTCTCAGATTCTGGCATCTGCCAGACTCCACTTCAGCTTCCCCATTTCTCTCTGAGGCCTTTCAGTGACTGGAAGATGCCACATTTTCTCTTTACTCTGGGTCTTCTCTCATAATTGTAATGCTGTACTTGGAATACTCCTCTTTGCTATAAGGAACCCTGGTGTGACACTAAGCACTGGGCTGCGAAGTCAAGAGATAACATTTGAATCCACCCAACAACTGTGCAGAAGAGAGATATGGTTATCTGATCCCACAAAGATTTCAAACCCAAATACTACTGCCTTTAAGTCAATTCTAACTCATGGCAACCCTCCATGGTGTTGCTGAGGCTATAAATCTAAATTGGAGGACACTGCCTGTGGAATGGCTAGTGGATTTGAACTGTTTAACTTTTGGTCAAGTAGTCCAACATGTAACCCTTTGCACCACCAGATTAAAGCTTAAAAAGTCTTATGTGACAGTACTACTCTGTGTCATAGGATTTCTATTGGTCAGAATTGATTCTATGATATCTAACAACAAAACTATATTCTTCCGTCCCCCTTTCCCTCACCCCCCTCCAATCACCATTATGATGTTAGTTTCTAAGTCTCTTTATGGTCTCACCCAGCTCAGCGATACTTCAGCCTTCCTCTACTTTTAGGCTATTTGGCTCACAGAGCACCCAGCATTTCTTCCATCACAGCACATACGCGCATGACAGTAATGACTCTGTTTTGTAATTGTTGTATTTTTCTACCTAGAAGAGTTGCTGGGTGGTACAATCAGCTAAGCCCTTGACTAGTTTTCAAAAAGTTGGCAGTTTGAGCTCACCTAGAGATGCTGTGGAAGAAAGTACTGGGAATACAAGTCCAAAAGATTACAGCCCTCAAAGCCCCAGGGACTGCAGTTCTACGATGCATATGAGTTATCACCACAAGTCAGAGTTGGAATGGACTTGATGGTGACCATTTTTCTCCCCCCCCCCCCATCTAGATTGAAGGTTCTGTGAAGGCGATGATTATGTCTGCTTGTCTTGTCTTTAGTGCCTGGCTTAGCATCTAGACCAACAGTATCTGTTGAATTTAGCAGTGAAATCAGGAACTGCTGCCTATGGGAAATTTGCCTCTCTGCATCCCTCTTTTCTCTTTTGTAATATGAAGATAATAAATGTCTTATAGACTCTTGTAGGCTCTAAAACATCACATAATTGTCTACTTTAAAAATTCTTTATAGATCTTCATTTATCTTTGCCCATGAACTCCTACTTCACCCATTCTTACTTCACCCACTGCCCTCAGGAGTTGATTCTGATTCATGGTGGCCCTCTGTCAAGTCTGGAGTCTGTAAATCTTAATGAGAGCAACCAGTGGATTTGAATTTCCAACTTTTCAGTTAGTATCCCAATAGGTAACCTACTGCGCTACGAGGAATGTTTACTCTCCATGTTGTTGCTGTTGTTAGGTGCCATCGAGTATGACTCAGAGCAACCTTATGAACAGCTAACCTGAACCCTTGGTACCAGAAGTCAGGAAATTAGGTTATGTATTAAGTTGGGAAATTCTGCTGTGAGGAACCTCTCTAAAATGCTCAAGAGCAATGGTGTCAGGATGAAGACTAAGGTGTGCCTGATTCAGGCCATGGCCTTCACACTCATCTGCTATGCATCAGAGAGCTGGGTAATGAATATGGATGACAAAAGCAGAATTGATACCTTTGAGTTGTGATGTTGGAGAAGAGTGCTGACTATCCCATGGGCTGCCGAATGGACAAACAGATACATCTTGGAAAAAGTGCAGCCAGAGTGCTCTTTAGAGGCAAAGATGGCAGGGCTTCATCTCTCATACTTCAGACGTGTAGCTAGGCGAGGCTGTTCTTTGGAAAGGGACATTATATTTAGAAAGACGGAAGGTCAACAAGGAAGGAGAGGAAGATCCTCAATAAGATGGATGGAGATTGTGCCCTCAGAAATGGGGTCTAGTGTCTCAGAGATGATAAGGA
>NW_006399755.1:28747710-28750139 GCF_000299155.1 Elephantulus edwardii
CTTCCCACTGTATTGTTTTCTGGGCTCCATTCCATGCAGGCAGCTCTTAGGCATCTCCTAAACTCAGAATGTGTGGTTGGGAAGCCTGATGCAGGAAATGGTTCTCTGCTTAGCTTTGCAAAGCATAAGTCATGGAGAATGTATATCTTGGAGGGAAAATGGAATCAGAAAGACGTACACTGCACATCTGGGAGTACTGGACGCCTCTAGTCTCCTCTCTGGAGGGGCTCTGGTCATGTTTATAAGCCTCTTGCATCAATTACTATGCTATGACTTTGGAGAGACTGCATTCTGGGCCTGAGAAGCAGAAAACTGTCCAACTACAGGGGATAAGTGGGCTTAGACAGCAGACATCTCAGTAATGATAACTTCAACCAAATACTTAAGGGGCCATCTCAATATTTTTGTACAGACTGAGACTCTTAGATGTGGGGTTTTTGAATGATCTTGTAGAGATAGTGTGTAAAGAAGAGTCCCAGTAATGACAAAGATAAAATTTCTTGCCAATCTGGTAGCCTAGCGATTTGGTGTGGATGATTCCATTAAAGAGTACGTCATTGCTTATATACCTAAATTTGTGAAGGAACATTTCATATGTGATTTAATTTAGAAATTCTTAGGCCAACTGTACAACAATAAAACCATTATTCCTACTTCATACTTGAAGAAATTGAGGTTTAGAGTGAAGAGTTAACTTACTTCAGCTGTTGTGGATGAGAAAGTCATAATTTGAACCTTGCTCAATCTGACTTTAGGGAGCTGTGGTGGCTTAGTGGTAAGAAGTTTTGCTACCAACCCTGAGGGCTGTGGTTTGAATCCACCAGTTGCTTTGCAGGAAAAAGATGAGCAATCTCCTCTTGTGTGCTTTAAAGTCTTTAAAAACCTGCTGGGGGTCAGCTATGAGTAGGTTCCAACTTGAGTGCACAAAGCAACAACAACGATCAAACTGTAAAAACCGCAAACCAATACTGCTTTTCTCTGAGTCAAAGAGGCTTATATTTGAAGGAATAAATGTGCCTTCACACAGTATCTAAGCTTCCTTCCTAGATGGTCTCTTTACTTATTAAAGTAGCTTTTGCTTCTAAAAGTGGTTTTCTCTGTTTTTCTAAGTGGACTATTTTTTAAAATTGTGATTTTAACGAAAATTTACTGAAAAGATGAATTTTCATTAATTCACGATTGCACATTTTCCTCCCTGCCCCCCAGTTCACTTTTTTAAAAGAAAAAAAATTCTTTCATTTTTGCATAATTTCCCCCCCCCCAGGTCACTTTACTATACACCTCTTATTCTGGTCTGTTTTCATACAAATAATGCCTAATCATATATCCCTTTTAAATAATTCTTTCCCTTATTTGTTCCACTGCAGTGTTCATTATTTATCCCCTCTTTTCTTTCTTATCTCCAACCCATGTCAGTCCTGTTTTATGACACTGGTGTTATACAGTGTTTGTCCTTTTGTAACTGAGATGTTTCACTCTGCGTAATGTCCTCCAGGGTCCCTCACATTGTGTAATATTTTTTAGTTCCTTGTTTTTCAGTGCTGTGTAGTATTGCATTTTGTGAATATACCATGGGTTTTTTAAACCAATTAACCGGTGAAGGGCAACTAAGGTGCCTCCAACCCCTTTCCAACGTGAATAACACAGCAGTAAACATGGGTGTGCATACATCCATTGGGTGGAAGCTCTGGTTTCTTTAGGCATAAGTGGACTATTGTTTGTTGATGCTGTTGGGGTGCTATCAGCCAACAACAGTTTATAGCCACTTTATAAACAACAGATCTGAATCTTGCCCTATCTTGCACCGCCCTCACAATCTCATTATATTCAAATGCCTTGGGATAGCCATTGTGTTAATCCATCTCCTTGAGGCTTTCCTTTGAAAACCCTATGGATAATGGAAGAAATCTTTGGACTGTTGATTAGGTAACTAATAGTAGCACCCAACATGTTTAAGATTTTAAGCTACCAGAGGTGACTTCAGGTCTTGTTTTGTTTTATGTAATTCCTGATGATTTACTAATGTTAAATGGGTTGAGAGGAATTCTCAGGCTAAATCTGGACTCAGCTGGGAACAAAACCACTCTCAATTAGCCGAGTCTGCCATTGGGTGCAGTGTTACTGTGTACCATCAAGGCAGAGCCCCCCCCATGGCTGACTCTCCAGCACGTTTTCAGAGGCAGTTCATTGCATGTGAGGAGATTGCCCAACCTTCTCCCACTGAGCAGCTGTCAGACTTGAGTCTCAAGCCTTTGGTATGGCAGTGCGGCTCCTTTACCACTAGGCAATCAGACTTCCCTCTTGGGTGCCGTGGTGGTTTGTATTTACATTTCTTGTGCCAGGCACTAGGGGGCAATCAAAGGTGAGTTAGGTCCTCTGTGGACATAGAAGAGGCTTCATCACTTCTTTTGTTGTTGTTGTTATGTGCC
>NW_006399755.1:28750519-28768529 GCF_000299155.1 Elephantulus edwardii
ACTCTCTGATGCATAACAAGTGATAGCAAAGATCATGGCCTGAATCAGATGCACCTTAGTCTCCTGAGTGACACCATTGCTCTTCAGTACTTTGGAGAGGTCCCTAACAGCAGACTTTCCCATGGCAATACGTCTTCTAATTTCCTGGCTACTGGTGCCTAGATTGTTGACTATGGAGCCAAGCAAACCACTTCTAGTTTTCTTTATTCTCCTAGCTTCTTCCCTGCCCCACCCCCCACTTCTGTAGCCATAGGGCTAGTCCTTGAAGGATTACATTGTAGTTGGTAGATGGTCAGGAAAAATAAGGAAGACCTGCAGTGAGGGGATTGACACAGTGGCTGTAGCAACAAGTTAAGCACTGTGGAGATTATAAGGAAGGTACAAGATTGGGCAGCGTTTCTCATTCTATTGTTCACAGGGTTGCTATGTGTTGGAACCTATTAACAACACTACCACCACTGCCACCACCACTACTACCACCACCACCACTACCACTGCCACTGCCAGCACCACTACCACCACCACCACTGCCACAGTGGAACAATACTCCAGACACAGCATTGCTGCAGCTTTGTACTCTTCATAGAAGCATCTCACTTTTCCAGGCGAGAAATATTGCTAGATACATCAGTTTGGCTCTGCCTTGTGGCAACTTTCTACATAACATAATAACATGTTCTTGGTTCTGTGCCCTCTTCGTGGTTATTGGATGTGTAGACTTATTGTTGTGGCCAGAGGGTCAATACATCTCACTGAGAATTTATCTCATTTTAATTGTCTCTTGTCTTTACTAATATCAATATTGGTTGGAAAATAAGGCACTAAAAATCAAAGGAGAATGCTCATGGATCATTGCATCTCTAATATAACCTAACACTGTAGATGTTCAATGAATTGTTGAAGAGATGGCTGAATGAGTTAATGAATGAGGTATGAGTGCCTACATGCCAGATCTCTTTATTCCTATTGGGTGACAGAACAAATAAACAAACACATGATCTCAAAATGGAACAATTAATGTCTAGCAAACCAAGGGAACCGCAGGATCCTACTCTAGCACCTGGGCATTTGCTCAGTGTTGCTGGTCACTAAAGATCTTAATTAAACTTTCCAATCTACAACAAAAACCAATGCCAAAGTCACCATTACCATTTCTTCTTAGTTTGTCTCTGTCAAGGACCTCTCCAGGGCAATGAAGAGCAATGATGTCAGTCTAGAGACTAAGGTACGCCTGATCCAGACCACAGTCCTCACAATTACTTGCTATACATCAGGAAGCTGGACAATGACTAAGGATGATAGTAAAAGAACTGATGCCTTTGAGTTGTGAGAAGAATATTGAATATACCATGAACTGCTAGGAGAATAAATAGTTTTGTCCTGGAGAGGGTGAAATCAGGCCGCTCCTTGGAGACAAGGATTGTGAAACTCCATCTGGCATACTTTGGACATGTTGTAAGGACAGACCAGTCCTTTTAGAAGGATATCATGCTTGGAAGGGTGGAGGGACAGCACAAGAAAGGAAGACCTTGGATGAGATGGATTGACTCAGTGACTGGGGTAATGGGAGTAGGTGTGTTAGAGATAATGTGGTTGGCTCAAGAAAGACCAGAGTTCAGAGTTGTTGAACATAGAGTTGCTATGGGTTGCAACTGATCTGATGGTGCATAACAACAAGAAGTTGTATGTTTCCATACAACTTAGTCCATATTTTACTGTCTGTCTTACAGGAGGGAAAATTGAACAGAAGTAGGAATGCTTGTCTTTTTTAGTGATTGCTTATTTCAGTTGTTGTTGTTGTTATTATGTGCCATCAAGTTGCGACTCAAAGCGATCCTATGTACAAGAGCTCAACCTTACTAGCATAAAGTGACAATCATTTTATTGTGTGCACAGAATTTATGAGACATATAGCAAAAGCATTTTGGGCAGAGAGAACACCATATACAAAACTAGAGAAATCGGACAGAATGAGGTGTAATTAGGTGACTATTAGGAAGTCAGTGTAGCTAGAGCACAAACTCTGTATAGAGAGGAAAGTGGTGAGACAGGGAGGGGTCAGATCGTGAAGGGATCTGTGGGCCGTGCTTCAGAGTTTTCTTAGAAGAGACGGGAAGACATAAAAGAGTACCATGAGTTTATGTAGACATTTTAGGAGGATTCTTATGCCTGGAGTATGAAGGGCAGATCGAAGGTACAAAGAATAGGCTGCTGTAATTCAGGCAAGAGATGATGAGAATGAATCGTGTCCCTTCTATTGGAGAAGGAGAAGAAATGACGGCTTCCGTATCAGTCTGATTCAATAATTTTAGCATTGCTTTACTGATTTTTTGCATTCAGTGCAGTCTGAATTCCCGTTCTTACTATTCATCACAGAGTTTGATACTCATCTGGAATGCATGAGCCTTGAAACTCGTTGGTGTAAGTCAGACACAGTATAAAAAACATCTGAGCAAACTCCCTGTACAATCTTTACAGCACAGCTCCAGGCTGGCTCCCTTGGTGATGAGATATAAATACATTGAGATGAAGCCACAACAGTCACCTTGGCTAGGGATACAGCAAGGAGATAGAATCTGATTCTTGTTTTGCTTGTGTTCAAAGCAGCATGACATATTTGTACAGCAGTGTTCTCTCTGGAGTGTCAAGTGCTTAATAAATATCACCTCTGTACATTTTTGCAAATCAGGCCAGTTGAATCCCCAAGTTGCCAGTCCTTTTTGCAGAGTTTCTAAAATGAATAAGCTGCATTTACTTTCTCTCAACACTAGAAAATTATCAAAGAGCTGTTTGCCTTCAGGACCAGGAGGAATTTCTTACTCCTTTCAAGAGCAATCTATGAATGAAGGAACAGAGAACCTTGCCACTCTAGTCTACAGGTTAAAAAACCACACTGATGGTGGGATGAGATTCTCACAGCTAGGCAGTGGGGGAGCCCAGGGAGTGAGTCAAATCTCCGTCCATTCAGATCTTTCATCCTTGAGAGCATTCGTTTGTCCTATGTCACATAATTGATTTACTTATCATCTTTGGTATCTACATAAAAATTTTTTTTACTAGATAATAAAGAAAATCTAGACCAGAGAAATCTCTTCGATTCAATTAAAGAATACTTATTAAATATTTGAAGTCTGGTGGCCTGGTGGTAAGGAGTTATGCTACCACCTTCAAAAGTACGCTGTTCAAATCCACCAACTGCTCTGCACGACCAGGAAAGGCAATTAACTCTCACATGATTTACTGCCTCTGAAAACCTGCTGCAGTGTCAGCTATGAGTTGGTTCCAACTTGATAGTTGTTGTTGTTATGTTCCATTGAGTCACTTGCCACTCATAGCGACCCTATGTACAAGAGCCCTAAACCCTGCTCTAGCCTGTGTCAACCTTACTGTCTCTGACACACCTACTCCCAACATCCCAATCACTGAATCAATCCATCTCATCGAGTGTCTTCCTTTCTTGCGCTGTCCCTCCACCTTCCCAAACATGATATCCCTCTCCAAGGACTGATTCCTCCCTGCCACATGCCTAAACTTGATAATACATAACAATTATAACAACATATAGCAAGTAAGGAACCCAGGAGACATAGTGTGTTATATTATTGCACTGCTGAAAGAAAGGTCAGAGGTTCAAAACTATCAGCTAGTGCATGAGAGAAAGATTGAAAATATCATTCAATAAGTGTGTATAGCTTTAAAAACACAATGGGGGGTTGCTGTCAGTCAGAACAGACTACGGCAGTGAGTTTGGTTTTGGTAAATGGCAAGTACATCTCACAGTGAGTAATCAGTAGGAACAGAAATTCATGCCTTTTGCAAATAACCCAAATATCCAACCACAACTGATTGGATTGAGAAATTATGATACATTGGCACTATGGCTTACTATGCAGCACACAGGAGCAAGGATTTTGTAAATCACTACCTAACTTGAGAGGGACTGGAGAGTATTATGCTGAGTGAACTAACTCAGTCCCAAACGGATAAATACTGTATAAGATCATTACTGTAGAATGACAAGGAGGGAAGGGTGGGTGCAGAGGGGTGAGGATGGATGGGGGGAAGTGGTTAATCATAAGGTCACACACTTTGCTGGGTGGAGGGTGGGGTGGGTAAAGGAAATGGGAAAGATCTGGTATGAAAAACAATGTATTCAAGCTTTGTAAGTAAACCAGTATATAATACAAATTTTGTTTCAATTTAAAAATTTCATGTCTTCATGATGGGCATATTCTTGTTGGAAGAGACACACAATAAACAATAGTCACAATAAAGGAAACACTAAATAAAGTTATAAACCTTTTAGAAGTAATAACTAAATTTAATAATATGCTAGATGATGATACATTTTATGCAAAAATAAAACATAAAACTGAAAAAAGAGGCTTGGGAGACATGATTTGCAGCATTAAATAGGATTGTCATGGGATACTTATTAAAAGATCTTGTTTTTATCCTCAGCTCCGCTCAGTTACATTTAAATAAAGAAATCTCTACTCTTAAGCCACATAAGTTGTGTAAATCTCTCTGCACCTTAGTTTCCCTATTTATTCAAACCACAAACTATTGTCATATTAATGGCACTTGTTTATCTTGATACTTTGGAAAGACAGATACAATCACAGTTCTCTAACAGAGCTTCTAATCTAGCAAACCCAGACTTTCAGCAAGTAATTATCACAGAGTACAGTGTGTGCTCTAAGATGGAAAGCATAAAAAAAAAAAAGATGGAAAGCACAGAGGGTTGTGGGAACAAATCATAAGACAGTCAAGACAGACCTCTGAGAAATGCCTTTTAAACTGAGGTTTGAAGAATACTTAGTTAAGTGCAGTGATTTAAATATAAGAGCCTGCTAGGCCGGGGAAAGGCTACATGAAGGAACATTTGGTGATTCTGATGATCTGATGGAAATTCAGTGTAGCTGGAGCAAAGAAGATAAGGTGAAAGCTGTTTGGAGAGTTAAATAGTGGGTAAATAGAGTTAAATACACAGGTACGTCATCAGGTAGATTACCTGAAGAATGAAAATGGAGAAAAATATGTAGCTTTATACAGTCAGTTGATGTTAAATAAACAATAGCCATTATCCTGTAACTGTATCAGTCATGATAAGACTAACAAAGAAAATATGTCAATACATAAATTCTGAGTCTGTTGAAAGTTATATTGGTGACGGGATTATGTGCTGAATAGTCGACTATAACTCTAGTGACCCTATGCACAATAGCGCTGAATCCTGCTCTATCCTGAGCCAATCTCACTACATCTGACACACTCACCTTTATTACCCTAGTTATTGTGTCAATCCATTTCATCCAGGGTCTTTCTCTTCTGCGCTGTCCCTCCACCTGATATTTAAGGGAAAGCTAGATTCTTGCTGAAATTGTTAAGGATCTTATTTTGCTTGGATACACAATCAATGCCCACAGAAGCAGCAGTAGAGAAATCAATGACCTATTGCACTGAGAAAATTCTACCGCCAATGACCTCTTAATATGTCGAAAAACAGAGATATTACTTTGATACCTAAGATGCACCTGACTCAAGTAATGATATTTTAAATTGTTTCATATGCATGTGAAAGCTGAACAATGCACTATAAAAGACCAAAGGAGAATTGATGCATTTGAATTATGTTTATGATGAAAAATATGGAATGTACCTTGGATTTCCAAAAGAATAAACAAATTTGTCTTAAAAGAAATACAGCCAGAATATTCCTTAGAAGCAAGGACTTTGTCTCACATACTTTGGGTGTGTTATCAGGAGAGACCAATTATTTTTTTTTTAACTTTTCAATGATTTATAGCATTTCAAGTAAATTGAGATTTCATGTTTTAGTTAAGTATAGTTGTTGTTGTTAGGTGCCGTCAAGTGGAGTATAACTCATAGTGACCCTATGACCTAAAGATCTGTGCCATCCTCACACTTCCACAGTCCCAAGAGTCCATTGCAGCAGTAACCATGTCAGTCTACCTGGTTGAAGTCTACTTTTCCTTTGCCGGCCCTCCAGCAAATACATAAAGCATTTTATACAGAGTAGGACAGTCTACCAAAAGTCAATGAATTGATTTTTTCCCCCCACAAGCATTTCTAAAATGCTCTCTATATACAAAACACTGTGCCAGGGAAGAGAAAACATTTCTTACCTCTTATGCTTTAAGGCCAGTGGTATGGAGAGTGAACAAAACATGTAAGTATTCTTTCGCTCAGAACGTATCTCTGATCTTGAAGCCTATGTACTGAATACTGTCAGAGGCTTGTGACACCCAGTAGTCTGAATCATCAGACAAAGATAAAGTAAAGTAACTTGGGATAGCAGGAGAACAATATTCCACTCATGTCTAAGAACATCTCTGGGAGGATTTTAGAGGAATGTGGTGTCAAATAAATTGTGGTTGGCCATGGTAAATCAGTCCATGAACCATATACTCCTCTTTAAAGTGAAAGAGAGATTAATAAAATCAAGTACATAGAGATACACAAATACCTATGTGTATGTGTATAGCCATGTAGACATAGACATGTGTGTGCAAAGACGTGTGATGTGATGATAGAGGTCTGATGTGAAAGAGGTCATGTGATGGATGTGGCAGCCTTTATTTTGTCTTCCTATTGGCACTGGGTTTTTTAAATATATTATTTCTTTGGTTCTTTTAAGCATTTTTTTGTTTGTTTGTTTAAAAATTTTTTTTTATTATTTTTGTGTGAGTGTACCGTCAAATCAGATCTGACTGGTACAGGAGGAGATTGTCCCTCCTTCCCCGGCAAAGCACCTGGTGGATTTGAACCATGCGCCTCTGGGATTGTAGTTGCAGTTCCTTGCCACTAGGCCACCAGAGCTCGCCTTATTTCTTTGTGTTTTTTTTTTCCAAAAGAATTAATTTTAATGAAAATTTACAGAGACTTTGGATTTCCATTCATTCATCGTTGCACTTTTCTCCCTGCCTAACCTCGTTCCTAGTTCACTCTTCTCTTTGAAAAGTAGAAGAGAAATTTTTTCATTGTATAACAATCCCTGTCCCTAAGTCCACTCCACTATGCAGCCTTCATTCTGGACTCCTGTCATGACAATAATACCTAATCATATATCCCTTTTAAACAGTTATCTCTCTCATCTGTTTCACTGTAGTATACATAGTTTATCCTATCTTTCTCAGTCTCCCCCCAACCCCGATGTCAGTCCTGTTTCACAAGTGTCTCTATAAAATATTTGCCCTTTTGTGACTGAGATCTTTCACTCAGCATAACGTCCTCCAGGGAGAGACCAATTCTTGGAGAGAAACATCATGCTTAGGAAAGAGGATCAGTGCAAAAGAGGAAAACCTTCAAGAGGTGGATGTGGACAGCTGTTTGCACTTTCTAGACTCCAGTGACCTCACTTGTAAATTAGTGTTAATACTCTTTGCTCCCAGGACTGATGTGAGAATGTCTGAAAACAACATTTGGAAAGTTTTGCTATAAAAAATCCTCATTTGTGTATTTGCTTCAGACCAGGATTTTTGGTCATAATTCCAATGTAATTCCTATTTCTCGGGCTTTATGCTAATGCTTTATTTGATTGCCAGGGGAATATTTGCTTTGAGATCCCAATTAACTAAGATATTGCTTTAAAATTTAGGTGCAACTGAAGTTAAAGACAAGCAGGAAATTGGTGGTTAGATCATGTGACGCGCATTCATTCCTCCACAAATAATCAGGTGGGGCAATGTAGATGGCATTAGACATAGCTAATCTCCCCCATATTACTATAATTATTAACTATGACTCCTCCGATATATTGAGTTATCGTTATTGTTATTATTATGAAACTCAATCCCATTTCCATGTCATAAAGATAAACCAAATCTCATTTCAATTAGTTACAGCAGGAGGGAATGAACTTTAAACAGACATTTAATTTCTGGGGGAAAAAAATTAGGAAGTTCTTCATGGAAATGTTATGGCATTTTGAAACAGATTAATAGTTCAATGTGAACACATCCACCCTACAGCTAAACGATGGGTGTATCATAAGGAGAAGATGGGTTAAATGAGAAAAACCAGTTGATATCACTGGTTTGGATCTAATCAAATAATACTCATTTTTATGACTCTTTAGTGCTAGTCTGGTTTTAAGTCTCTTTACAGATTGAATTATTGGTCTAAATGTGATGAGTGTGTTATATTTATTAAGGGAAAGTAGCTCACTTTTAGCATGATCATAAAATTCAACAAATCTGCCCAAACTAGATATTGTAGAGGGACTCACATTCTCTCCCTAAAGGTCAAACTCCCAATATGTCGACCTGTAGCTAGGGCAGGAATGGAGGGTGCCTGGAGCTGATTCAGAAATCTTGTCCATTCTTCTTCTTTTTTAATTAACATTCATATCCAAGTGTGTGCTCACTTTTCAGCAGCTGAACATGACAAGGGGAAAAGGTTTCGGTGATGAATTCTTGTGTGTGTCTGTAAATTTCATGCTTGTGAAGTTGGATTATTCGGAAGGGAGACTGAAATCCTTTTGTTCTTAACACAAACAGCTACAAAGTAGAGAGCCACAGTGTGAGCATGCCGGTCCAGCAAGGCCTCCAGGCATGACTGGAAGGAGTTGTAGTCAATCTCTGGCCTCTCTTCTGAGAGCTAATTATGCCATTTGTTCCACTGGGACCTGGATGCAGCTACAAAATGAATGTCAGCAAGACTTCAATGTTCTTTTTGCTCTCCTTGAAGACCGAGTTTGCGTGAAATGTAGATTACATTTTGTTGCCATGGTATTACCATCTAAAGCATTTATACACTTTCCAGTTCTCAGGGTAAAAAAAATCCACATTAAACTGACCACTGTGTGGTTGCAGAACGATTGGTCTTTGGATCTTTGGAACGAGGTTCTTTGCTCCAGGACCTTGAGACTGCTGCTAGGTGTTTGATTAGATCAGAGCTTATATCCCTGGATGAGAGTCTAACATCACTCTACTACACTGTTATAAAAAGATTAAGTTCTTTGGATGAGATCAGCTGTAAATAATTGAAGTGAAATTAATAAGGCTTTGACTTTTCATAAAACATAATTTTTAGAAGGAGCTCAAAATATTTCATCTAATTCAGTTTAGCATATATTCTCTATGGCCCAAATAATTAGGTAGCTGTCTTTATAACTCTTTGCAGAGAAATGAGGAAAAGAACGGGACAATGCAGTAAGTTTTTCTTACTCTTCCACTGGAGGTGTTAAAGATACCCTTAATAAAAGCAAATAATGGTGCCAGGGCATGGTAATTGATTTTGAAATGTCCTCAGCAAAACACAAGAGATGGCAAAATTGGGTTTATTTGCACATTAAGAAGAACTTTTATTTTAAAATTTTTAGGTTAAGTAAAACCCTCAAATCTGAAAGTCACTGTTTTTATTTATTTTTTTCCCTTAACATCAGTTTTAGAGCAAGGTCTTTGGAGTTAGAATCTATGAGTTACCAACAATTTGACATTGGACAAGAGAATTACTTTTCTGAACTTTGATTTTTTTCTTATTTGTAAAACAAAGGTCAATGTTTTTATGTCATAGAGATATTATAAATTAACATTATTCATGATATTTAAAAGTAGAAAAAATCCAAATTCTATTAACCAGTGATTGAAACTGTGGCATATCTATGCGATAGAATATTACTCAGCTAGACAAAATAATTATTGAGATAAGCTACAATATGGATGAGGTTAAAAATCATTATGATAATAATTGTGATCCAGTAAGTAGTAGTTTTCTCATCTTCCATGACAGAGATCGAGTTTTGATTCCCAGCCAATGCCTCTTTTTTGTCACCACACCCACCTGTGATGTCATTGCTGATGTCAGATGCATCCTGGATGAAAGCAGAGAATACCAGAGGAGTGTCTATTTGTGTCTTCTTGACTATGTAAAGGCATTTTACTATATGGATCATAAAAACAAACAAAATAAAACAAAAAACACCAAAAAAACACCTCAACCAAAAGAAACATGGCTAACATTGAGAAGAATGGGAATCCCAGAACACTTAATTGTGCTTATGAGAAGCTATACCTAGCTCAAGAAACTGTTGTCTGAACAGAACAAGGGAATGCTGTATGGTTTAAAATCAGGAAAGATATGTGTCAGGGTTGTATCCTTTCTCATACTTACACAATCTGTGTGCTGAGCAAATTATTTTGGAAGCTGGACTCTTTAAAGAGAAATGTGGCACCAGGAATAGAGGAAGACTCATCAATAACCTGTGTTTTACAGATGCACAAACTTGCTTGCTGAAAGTGAGGAGGGTATGAAAAGCTTGCTGCAGAATATCCTTTGGTATGGATTACATCTTAGCATCAAGAAAACAAAGGTCCTTGCCACAAGATCAAAAGTCAACATTATGATAGATGGAGAAAGGACTGAAGCTGTCTATGACTTCATCTTGCTTGGATCAACAATTAACACCCTTGGTACCAACAGTCAGGAAATCAAGAGATACACTGCATTGGATAATTATTTAGGAGTTGTTGTTGTTGATTGCCTTCTAGTCAAGCACGACTCATAGTGACCCCATGAACAAAAGGCTTGACTCCATTCTACTTAACAGTAATGATGTCAGTTTGATGACTAAGGTGCATTTGATTCAGGCTGTGGTTTTTCTGATCACTTGCTATGCTTCTGAGAACTGGACAGTAATTGGATGACAAAATAATTGATGCCTTTGCGTTTTGGTGTTGGAGAACAGCACTGACCATCCCATGGTCTGCCAATAGAATAAAAAAATATGTGTTGGAGAGGCTTCAGCTTGGAGTGCTCTTTGGATGATGAGGCTTCACCTCACATATTTCAGACATGTTACTAGGAGAGCCTATTCCTTAGAAAGGAACATGAGGCTTGGAAGAGTGGAGGGTCATTGAAGGAGAGGAAGACCCTTAACAAAGTGGATTAACACAGTGGCTGTCACATTAAGCTCTAGTGTGTCAGAAAGTGTGAAGATGGCACAGACTAGGATGGAATTCAGATCCACTCTTCATGCAATCACTGTAAGTTGTAGTCGACTCAATGGCACATAAGAACATCAACAACATCAATTGCATTGGGCAATTCAGGGACCTTTCTATTGCTGAAGAGCAATAATGTCAGTTTGAAAACTGAGATATGCCAGATTCAGCCCATGGTCGTCTCAATTACCTACTATGCATCAGAGAACTGGACAAATAAATAAGTAAATAAGGACGACAAAAGAAGAAATGATGCCTTTATGTTGTGATGCTAGAGAAGAGTGCTGAATATCTCATGGATTTCCAAAAGAACAAACAGATAAACCTTGGGAAAAATACAGCCAGAGTCCTCCTAGGAGGCAAAGATGGTGAAGCTTTGTCTCTCGGACTTAGGACATGTAGCTAGGTAAGGCTATTCTTTGGAAAGGGACATAGTGTTTGAAAGATGGAGGGTCAGCAAAAGAAAAGAAGGCTCTCAATAAGATGGATTGTCATGTGACTTCAGCAATGGGCTCTAGTGTGTCAGAGATGATGAGGATGGCACAGGGTTCAGGGTGGCTGTTCATAGGGTCACTATGAGTTATATTCAATTTGATGACCCCTAACAACAACAACAACAGCCCATTTATCTGTAGTGGTTTATATGTTGCTGTGATATTGAATAGGTTTCAGCAGAGCTTCTAGACTAACATGAACTGGGGAGAGAGGGCTACCTATTAACTTTTAAAAAGAACCCAATGAAAAGACCATAGGATAAATCAGATTCACACTCAGTCATGGGGATAATGCAGGACTGCACAGCACAGTGTACGATTTTGTATGGCTTTGCCACAAGTAAGAGACAGTAACTAACAACAACAAGTGAAAGAAACCAGAGACACAAGACTACATGTCGTATCATTCTAGATAAAGGAAATGTTGAGGAAAGACATATTTATAAAGACAGAAAGCAGATGTGTAGTTCGCTGGGGTTAGAAGAATAAACAGAGATGGACTGCAAATGGATATGAAGGATCTCTTTAGTAAAGTGTGAATATTTTAAATTAGGTTTTAGTGAGGACTGCTAAACTTTATAATTTACTAAAAGTAATTGAATTGTACTCTTAAAATGGGTGATTTGTCAGTATATAAATTATATCTTAATAAAGTACTTGAAAATATTTTTTTCAGAAGGGAACTGGTATGTCTATGCTACTGCCTGTCAATCTGAATTAAATCCAACAATGATATCCCTGGATTCAGGCTAGAAGAAGCTGTGACACTTGGGCTATCATTGTTTGTGTCTGATGGATCTTGGTTAATAGTAAAGGATACCAGATGGATGTCTATTTGTTTTACTGACTGTGCTAAGATATTTGACTGTGTGGATCATAACAAATTATGGCTAATATTGAGCAGACTGGGAATCTCAGAACAGTTGATTGTGTTCATGTAAAACCTATACCTAAATCAAGAGGCTATTGTGCAAACAGAGCAAGGGAATACCACATGGTTCAAAACAAAGAAAGGTGTGTGCTGGTACCAGCAGTCAGAAAATCAAAAGACATTAGAGATCTCTCCAATGTGCAGAAGAGCAAATATGTCAGTTTAAGGACTGAAAGTTGGACTGTGACTAAGGATGCTAGGAGAATTGATGAGCTGTGGTGCTAGAGAAGAGTATTCAATGGACTGCCAAAAGAACAAACAAATATGTCTAGGAGAAAGTGCAGCCAGGGTGCTCTGTAGAGGCAAGGACAGTGAAATTTTGTCTTACATACTTTGGGCATGTTGTTAGGAGGGACAGTCCTTGTAAAAAGATATCATTCTTGGAAAGGTGGAGGCTTAGTGAAAGAGGGAGATTTTCAACAAGATGGATTGACATGGTGACTATAGTCATGGTGCAGGATAGTGTAAGGTTTAGATCCATTGTTCATAGAATTGTTATGAGTCAAAGTCGTCTCGAAGGCACCTGACAACAATAACATCTGTCAAGCACCTAATCCGGCACTGGTACTTGTGCAAAGCATAGCCAGATCTGTGGGACTGTGCCATCCAACTCTAACTTTTCAGAGAGCTCCCTTACCTACCAATATTCCTTGGACTTTGCATGAATGATAAATAAATTTTACCTCCTGTAATTTCAGCCCTGGTGGCCTAGTGGGTAGGGAATTGCATTGCCAACTAAAAGACAAGTAATTCAAATCCACCAGTTTCTCTTTGAGATGACTATGGGCAATTTCTTCTCATGCAATTTACAACCTCTGAAAAAACCCACTGGTGACTCAGCTCTGTGCCAGTTGTGACTTGATGGTGAAGAGGGGTTTTTTTTTAGATAATTTTAGCATCTGAATGCTGCTATGGCAAATACAGTTTCTACCTATAAGAAAAGTGTAAGCTGGGTGGAGAGATAATATCAAGGCTTGAAATCATTAGATGCTGAAATAAGCATTTTAAAATGCCAAAAATGAGTCCTCTGGATGGTTATTGTTCTAAGATTCCAAAAGAATTACTTCTCTAATGTTACAAAAACGGCAACTTAAAGAATGGGATATAGGACAGAAGCAAATAATTGTTCTAGAAAGAATATTAGGATAAGTACATATACTACCAGCTACTGTTGATTTGTTTCAACTCGCGATGAGATTATGTATGTCAGAGTAGAGCTGTACTCCACAGGGCTCTCATTGACATTTGAGGAGCTTAAACTGCCAGACTTTTCTTTCAAGGAACCTCCTCTAGGTGGACTCAAACCTCTAATCTTTTTGATAGCAGCTGAACACCACCCTGGAACTCCTCAGATAAACATAATCACAGAGAGATGTTGAAATGTAATCACTCAGTGAGCTCCAGGGGAAAGAATTAGAGCTTTAGAGGCAAGTAGATTTGGCTTTAAATTCTAGTTATGCCAGTTACAAAGTGGATGATCATGAGTAAATGATTTCCTTTCCAAGTCTCAATTTCATTAGGGAGCACTGGTGGTCTAGCGGTAAAAATAGAGTAGTGGTAATAATATCTATCTTTCAGGATTTGGCCAGTATTAAGTGAGATATCCTACATGAATCTCCCAGCCCAATGCCAGGTTTATAAAAGGTTCTTAATACACACTCATCCCCTTTCTTATAATGCCCTCTAAGAGGTGATAATTTCGTTATTAAGGAAATACTTATTGGGGATACTTTTTTTAAAAAAGTCAGTATCAGGTTAGAGCTAAATTACTTTAAGAACTAGTTCATCTTCCAATGTACCCTATACTTCTTGACAATACATATGACAATTAAGAAAATTAACTTGTTTTGCTATACTTCATTTATAACATACTGTATTTATCTAAAGAGTATAATTCAATGAGGTTTGACAAATGTACAAATCTCTGTAACTACCAGTATAATCAGATTACAGAGCATTTATATCATAACCAAAGATGCCCTAGTACTTCCTCTCTTCAGTATATTGTCCCCTTTAAGACACCATAGGGCACACTCAGAAGATTTTTGTGATTGTTGATTTTCTTTTTCTAACCATCAAGTACTCATATGCAAGTTCAATCTGAAGCTAAATGAAATTAAATCCAGAGGAACCAAAGTTTGACTTTGAGTCAATCCCACTTGAATTTCAGAACCATCTCAAGAAATGGTTTGATCCTGGCACACTAATGAGTGAAGACCAGATGAGCTGTGGGAGGATATCAAGAATATCATCCAGGAAGAATGCAAAAGGACATTACAAAGACAGAAGAGGAAGAAAAGATCAACATGGATGTCAAATGAGACTCTTAATATTGCACTAGAGTGCTGAGAAGCCAAAGCAAAGGGAAAATATTAAGGAGCTAAACAGAAAATTTCAAAGGTAGCTTGTAAAGACAAAGTAAAGTATTATAATGAAATGTGTAAATAACTGGAGTCAGAAAATCAAAAGGGCTGAACTCGCTCAGTATTATTTCTTAAGCTGAAGGAACTGAAGAACAAATTCAAACATCAAATTGCAATACTTCAGGATGCGTTACGCAGAATATGAAATGATTTAGGAAGCATTTAAAAGAGGTACCAAAAGGAATTGGTTTACACAGAAGAATTTCATGAAACAACATATAAGCAAGAGCCTGTGGTGATGTAGGAAGAATATCAAGTGATCTAAAGGAATTGGCAAAAAACAAGGCCCCAGGAATTGATGGTATGCCAATTGACATATTTCAACAAACAGATGCTGCCCTGGATGCACTAACTAAGATGTACCAAGAAATCTGGAGGAAAACCGCCTTGCCAACTGACTGAAAGAGATTCATATTTGTTCTCATTCAAAAGAAAGGTGACCTGACAGAGTGCGGAAATTATAAAACAATATCATTAATATTACATGCAAGTACGATTCTGCTGAAAGTTATCCTGGAACAGCACATCAACAAAGAACTGCCAGATGTGCAGGCTGGGTTTAGAAAAGAGCGTAGTACTAGAGATATTATAGCTAATGTTAGATGGATCTTGGCTGAAAGAAGAGAACACCAGAGGAATGTCTATCTGTGTTTCATTGACCATGAAAAGACTGTGAATCATAATGAACTGTGGCTAACTCTGAGAAGAATGGAAATCCCAGAACATTTGATGGTGCTTATGTGAAATATATACTTGGACCGAGAGGCAATTGTCAGAACAGAGCATGGAAACACTGCATGGTTTAAAGTCAGGAAGGGTGTATGTCAGGGATGCATCCTATCTCCATACCTTTCCAATATATGTGCAGAATAGATTATCCAGGAGGCTGGGCTCTATGCGGAAGAAAGTGGGTGGCATCAGGACTGGAGGAAGACTCATCAACAATCTGTGTTATGCAGATGACACACCCTCCTTGCTGAAACTGAGGAAAACCTGAAACTCGTCTACAGAAGGTCAAGGACTGTAGCTTTCAATACGGATTGAAGCTCAATATCAAGAAAGAAAAAAAAGATTCTAACCTCTGGGCCGATTGGCAACATCATGATAGATGGTGAAGAGATTAAAATTGTTAACAGCTTCAGTTTTTTTGGCTTCACAATCAACACTCTTGGTAGCAGCAGCCAGGAAATAAAGAGATAAATTGCATTGGGAAAATGTGCTGTCAGGGACCTCTCCAAAGTACTGAAGAGCAATGATGTCAGTCTGGAGACTAAGGGACACCTGATCCAGGCCATGGTCTTCGCTATTACTCGCTATGTATCAGAAAGCTGGATAATGATCAGGGATGAGAGGAGAATTGATGCCTTTCAGCTGTGGTGCTGGAGAAGAGTAATGAATATACCATATACCACTAGGAGAACAAACAGTTTAGTCCTGAAAAGGGTGAAATCAGGCTGTTCCTTGAGGGCAAGGATTCTGAAGCTTCATCTGATGTACTTTGGGCATGTTGCAAGGAGGAACCAGTCCTTGGAGAGTGTAGAGGAACAGCAGAAGAGAGGAAGACCCTCGATGACATGAATTGGTTCAGATAATGTTGGCTCAGGATATAACAGGGTTCAGACCTGTTGTATGTAGGGTTGCTATGAGTCTCAAGCAAGTCAATGGCACATAACAGCAACAACAATATTCATTAGCATATTCTTATAAAAAATTCCACTTTTTAGTTGATTACAAATCTTAATGACCCTCTAAGACAGAGAAAAACCACCCATAGGGTTTCCAAATCTGTAATTTCTAGAAAAGCAGATTGCTACATCTTTCTCATTTAGAGCAACTGATGAGTTTTAACTAATGACCTTTTTTTTGATTAGCAGCTAAGTACTCTGACCATTGATCTACCAAGTCTACTGCAAATGAGTTCATTTCAAATCATAGCAACCCTCCACTGGATTTCTGAGGTCCTAGATTAAGATAACAGGAAGTGTGTGCCTATCTTTTCCCCATGGAACAGCTAGTAGATTAGAACTGCCAGCCTTTAGTTATCAGGACAACACATTATACACTATATCACTACAAGAGTTTTAATGAGTCACCAGAACTCCTAAATATATTAACATATATAGAATGATATTGTGCAGTTTATCTTTCAATAAGGTTTTCCTTCCCATCTGAATCTCACCTGATTGTGTGTTAGGGTGGGACTATGAATAGAGTGTGTTTACCTATCCCCCAAAGGGAGTGGTTATCTCACTATTCCATAAAGGGATTGGCCTGTCTCAACAATCTACAAGAGGATTGGCTGGACTCACCAATAGATTGAACAGCTGTAGCAGCAGAATGAGACTTTCTCCACTCTGATGAAAAAAGAAGCAAGAAAACGTAGGATACCCTTCAAGGCTAGACTAGATGTTTCTGCTCCAGCCACACCTACGGCAACAGCAGCCATGGCCAAACCTGACATGAGATGGGACCTTAGGACTGCTACACAATTGTAACTGGCGCTAAGAGTCTTTACCTAAGTTTGTCGGACAATTGAGGGTGGGGACCCAATATTGGAAGGACTAAAAACATACTGGTTTAAAATAATGCAGCTACAGGCCAAGGTATCTGTGAGCACATTTCAGCAGCAATCCTGATTATATTGTGCTTCTAACCTGGATTATAATATTTTGACTTCCCTTACATGATTCTGTGTGGTCTGTGAGCTATTGCCTCAGATTTTGGACCTAAAATGAGTAGAAAGAGGTATGGGAATGTGGGAGACAGTCTGACCACATGAGAATTGGTTTTGTGTTATTGATGCTGTTTATGGAGACAGTTTGCCTTTGTAAAGTCAGTAAAGGTCAATCATGGGCATCTCCATGTGTCTTTTTAGAAATATTAAATGTATTCTTTTGGACATGACTTATTTTATTAAAAATAAACATTTTAAAATATGTTCATGTTGTTCTGCTCCAATAGCTCATTTCATTTTATTGCTTGAGTAGTATTCCACTGTAAAGATATACCACAATTTGTTTATCTATTAATTTACTGATAGGAAATCAGAAATTTGTTTTTCAATTTTTGCTGTAATGAATACATCTATAAGCATTCAAGTGCAAGCCTTAGGTAGACACATGCTTTCATTTCTCTTGTGTAAACACATCACATTTTCTAAGATTTACTGTAATATGTATAGTTGTTGTTGTTGTT
>NW_006399755.1:28769714-28774988 GCF_000299155.1 Elephantulus edwardii
TGATGTGCTGTTCCAGTCGTTTTTGGATAATCTTTAGTAAAATCTTGCTTGCATGTGAAATTAGTGAGATTGTTCTGTAGTTTCCACATTCTGTTGTGTCACCTTTCTTTGGGATAGGAACAAATATCGATCTCTTCCAGTCAGTTGGCCAAATGGTCGTTCTCCAGATTTCTTGGCACAACTTGGTGAGTACGGGGCCATGCTAATCTTCTCTGTATCGTTCCAATTTTAGTATACGTCCTGCCAAAGCGAGCACAATACATATAGTAGGCATATATAGTTTTAATTCTAATTTCGTAAGAAACTGCCAGATTGTTCCAGTTTTGTTTGACCATTTTTTATTCCCACTTGAAATATATGAGAGTTCTAGTTTTTCTACATTCTTTTTTTTAAATGGTGGGAAAAATTTATTTAGAATTAGCCCGCTAGACTCAGTTTAGATTTTCCCAATTTTCTTGGCAACATCCAAAGTATCATAATCAGGAGCAAGTTGAACATAGGCCTTCTTCTCTCCATCAGGCCTAATCAAAGTGTTGCCCTTAGTCACATCAATGTCATAGAGCTTATTTACAGCTTGTTTAATTTGGTGCTTGTTGGCCTTGACATCCACAATGAACACAAGTGTGTTGCTATCTTCTATCTTCTTCATGGCTGACTCAGTGGTCAGTGGAAATTTGACGATGGCATAGTGGTCAAGCTTGTTTCTCCTAGGGGTGCTCTTCTGGGGTTATTTGGGCTGCCTTCGGAGTCTCAGCATCTGAGGCCACCAGAAGGTGGGTGATGTGAGGATCTTCTTTTTTTTTTTTGGCTGTGGACGCCCTTCAGGACTGCCTTCTTGGCCTTTGATGCCTTTGTTTTGGCTTCAGTTTTAGGAGGGGCAGGGGCTTCCTTCTTAGCTTTCGTTACCATCTTCACAGAAAAGGCATTTTTTTACATTCTTATCAACATGCAAAACAGAAAAATAAAACTCATTATTTCGGAGTCTGAATTGACTCATAACTGACTCTTCTTCAGGTTTCTGAAGCTGTACATTGCATAGCAGGAGAGTGCCTGTCTTTCTCCTGTGGAGAAATTCACCAGTGGGTGGATTGGAGAGCCTTTTAGATTTACAGCACAATTCCCTATGAACTAGGTCACCAGAGCTTCCTTCATCAACCCTAGGAATTTTCATTTTAATCATTGTAAAGAATGTATTTCATTGTGCTTTGAATTTACAATTTCCTACTAACTATTGATACTGTATTTATATGGTCTTTTGTATTTATTCTTTTGGAAGGACAGTACTTTAAGATATTTAACAATTGAAAAAGGCACTTACTCTATGGCAGACACTATAAAATGTACAGTTGTTATGTGCCATTAAGTCACTTCGACTCATAGTAATCCTATGTACAATAGCCCTGAAACCTGCTCTATTCTGTGCCAATCTTATTGTCTCTGGCACACTTCCCATATCATTACACCAGACACTGAATCAATCCATCTCATTGAGGGCCTTCTTCTCTTGTGCTGTCCCTCCACCCTTCCAAGCATGATGTCCCTCTTCAAAGACTGGTCCCTCCTTGCAACATGTCCAAAGTAGGTCAGACAAATCCTCAGAATCCTTGCCCCCAAGAAGCAACCTGATTTCACCCTCTCTGGGACGACCTGTTTGTTCTCCTGGAAGTCCATATTGTATTCAATGCTATTCTTCAGCACCATAGCTCAAAGACATTAATTCTCCTTTTATTATCCTACTCACTGTCCAGCTTTCTGACAAGTAATTGTGAAGACCATAGCCTCTATCTGGAGCACCTTAGTCTCCAGACTGAATCATTGCTCTCCAGTACTCTGGAGAGGTCTCTGACAGCAGATTTTCCCAAATGTAATTCGTCTTTTGATTTCCTGGCTGCTGGTGCCAAGATTGCTGATTGTGTAGCCAAGCCAACTGAAGCTGTTAACAATCTCAATCTCTTTACCATTTATCATGATGTTGCCAATCAAGTGGTGAGAGTGTATAGAGAAACAAAATTATTTGCCCAAGGTCTCATATTCATTGACGGTTGAGATTTGAACTCAGATCTTACTGTTCCACTCTATTGCTGTTTTTCCTAATGCATTTCTATTCTCCAATTTGAACCAGTAGCCCCACCATGTCGTGTTGATGACAGTCTTGACGTAAGTGCCAATTTGAATATCTAGGTCACACATACCCTGACTATGTCTACATTGGCCTGGTATATGAGGTATAGTAACCACCACCTTCCAGAGCAGGGCCACCCACCCACCCAAGGCTACCATACATTTTAGGATGTATTTTAAGGGCAAATTCCTAGTTTCAAACAATACTGTGGTTACTTCGTGGCACTAATTTATTAGCTTGCTGTTCTGATGCAAATTTGCAGACACCCTATTAATGTCATTTAAAATGGACTCACAAAAATCTCATCTTCCTTTGAACTTGCTGAAATTTGAGATGGGAGAGGAGCTAAGTAAGGGGATGTCTGCTGGTGGGCTGGCATGAGTTGATTGCTGTGGATGTCTAAGCTAATCTTCCACCTCCTTGTTTTGTAACTTTTATAGCGTCTTCAAAACTCTGTATAAAATTTCCACTATTAGAAAATGAAAGGAAGAATTCAATGGAAGTTTAGAAGACTTTCCTTTGAGTTCAGTTTTTCAAATACAATTCGGGAAACAATTTTAAGCAAAACTCTGGACACCAATCTTTAGACTAAAGTAGCTACCTCTGTTTTTTTCAGTTGTGTTGGGGAGATATTTTCACATTTTCCTAGCTAATTTGCAGATAAGGCCTGTGTGCCTGTGTACACATATGTGTACCAGCATACTTCTTTAAGGCAAATAATTTTGGTAGTGTGCAAACCATATTCAAAACAAGCCATTGCACATGCCACATATCCAACAAGCCTTTGAGCAAAATTTCTCAAATTCCCTTAGTGGGCATCCACTTAGAATTTTTTGAAGAACAATTTCTCTGTAAATTATTAACTTTTTATTGCCACATTTCCCAGATTCAATTAGATTAACATTTAGTGTCATTTCTCAAACAGAGATAATCATCCTGATTATGCTTTGAAGAACGAACTTGCAAGCTTTATACCTCTTAGGCTTTTAATTCATCTTATTTATTTGGCAGATATGTGTATGTGTGCCAGTGCTGAGAGAAGCTGAAAGGATGATATTGGATGGGAATTGTTAAGCTGAGAATTGCTCAGTCTTGAGTTTAATGGCATTTGGTTTTCTCTGCTCTGGGCATATCATGGAGTTGCTGGAATATGCAGGTTTAAGAGGATGGAGTCCCTAAGTGACTTCTAAATAGAACATTTCTTTCTAGACAGTAAAGTTTAGCAAAGCATGTCCGGTGCTGTTGACAAGTAGCACAAACTGAGTCACAACAGCAAGCTTTTGATGTGTCGGTTAAGGTAGGCTTTGCAACTTAGCCTTTAGTGTCTCATCACAGTATGTGGTAAAGTCCAAAAGAGTAGCAATACCCACACCAAACCCTCTTGCTATGGTAGCTGCTACTTCAAACATAGCCTCATGAATAGGAACTCATTTGACCCTTGACCAGAACCAGGCTCTAAATTGGCAGACAGAGAATCGGAGTAATTTGTATCATTTCAATTAGTTACTCGCTGCATAACGGGGAGGTCATGACTTTCTGCCATGATGACTGCCCATGGCAACAAAGCTTGAATGTACCATCAGTTTTCAAATACTTTCACTTAATAAATGTAAGTTCATAAACAAGGCCCGATTGTTGGGGGTGCACAACAAAGTGAACTATCCACCCCCTCGACTGAGCAAGCGGAAGATGACATAACTTTGTCGGCGAGAGCCTTTCAATTTTTTTTCCCCTCCCTTTTCTTGTTTTGAGGGAGAAGCTGATAAATGGGGTTAGTGACGTTGGTTGAATGAGCAGTATTGATCTCCGGCTATGTAAAACAGCCAGGAGAACAGCGAGTTTGTGTAAGAGCACTGTTGTCGTAGTTCTGAAAGCCGGCAGTTTTCTTTCACTGTTTGCTCTGTGCAACCAAAATTCAAAAATCTTAAAATCAATGTTACCATTGTTGGGTCCAAACAGCACACCCTTCCACGGACAATGCAAAGAATTTCATAATATAGATAGCTCCCTGATCCAGGCAGATCTGATTGTAAGAAACATTGGGTTGTTTTCTTTCTAGAAAGAAAGGGCAGCTTGTTCCAGGGTGAAGACAATGGTGTGTCTAGATGCCTGTGAAACTTCATGAACCCAATGCAATAATTCAAGCCTTTGATTTGAAAAATGTTTTGTATGTCTTCCTCCACATCTGCAAATACCTCCACTTTCCCTTGATGCCAGCCAAGAGTTGTTAGCAAGTCAATGTTTTCCACTTGAGGAAGAAAAAAAAAGTTCAGCACGTACATAAGTTTTGCTATTTGGCTTTTGTTTTTTGAATTAAAATAAAGGTTTCCTTCTTCCATGTCACAATCTATTAGCCACAGGGAAGCCTGGTATCACAGTTCGCTCCTGTTCACCCCTGCATTTGTAGCAGATTTGACGGTGTGTGGAAACCAACACGGGCAGTGCTCTGTGACTGTGTCACCTACAATCAGCTTGTGCCGTGGCTCAGATTAATCATGACAGTAGGCAATATTTCCAACATTATTAGAAGAGAAACCTAATATTTTGGGACATCAGGGATCTCTGAGCTGTTGTCCATCAAACTGAGAGCCTTCATTTCCAACTCCTTGGATGGGTAACCTTAAGTTTTAACCACTTAATGGGCAAAAAGCACCTTTCAACAAAAGAAGTAGATAAAAAATGTTCATCAAAATATAAAAAATGAAGAAGTTGCTGTGTGGTATTTAAGATGATAGCTTAGAGTCATCATTAAAAGATTAGAGAGTGTTGTTGCCCAGGAGGAGGTGACCACCCAAAGCATCCAAGGATCATCTAAATTCTCATCTCTAGGGTTTTATCTACTGCAAATTTCAAAACAGAGATCACTTACAGTACTGTTAAAATGTATCTAATATCGTAGAGGGTAAACAGGAATGTCACATGAACAATTTGTAGGAGGGAAGTTGGGATGCATTTCAAGGATAATTATTTAAATTACATTACCTACAAACATGCATGAGTTGGAATTGATGAGAAAGGTTGTTGTTTTGGGTATGCCAGTGTTGTTGTTGTTGCTGTTATGTGCCGTCGAGTCGCTTGCGACTCATAGCAAACCTATGTACAACAGCCCTATACTCTGCTCTGTCCTGTGCCAATCGCACTGTCTCTGACAC
>NW_006399755.1:28776932-28778537 GCF_000299155.1 Elephantulus edwardii
AGCTTAGAAGGGTGGAGGGACAGTGCAGGACAGGAAGACCCTGAATGAGATGGATTGACAGTGACTGGGGTTATAGGGGCAAGTGTCTTGGAGACAGTGAGTCTGGCAGAGTTCAGAGCTAGTGTTCATAGGGTTGCTTTGAGTTAGAGATGACTTGATGGCACATAACAACAAAAATATGCTAACATTTAATCTTCGTAGCAATCCTAAGAGGAAGGCCTTGTTTAATAGCAGTGACATTTTATGGCTGAAGAAACGGAGGCCTCGAAAAATTAATATAAACATTCACAAGACTAGTGAGTATGAAAGTTTTGTCCTCATCCCCAATTTGATAAAATAGCATAAACATTTTCATGTGGACCTAATTTGTAATGAATTTATAATCTGTGTGTTTTAATGGCTATAAACTGTTTTGTTGTACGGCTTTAATTTACTTATAAAATGTTTGGTTTGCTTTTAATGTTTGACTATTGTGGAAAGTGTGTTGTTGTCACATACTGTGGAGTTGGAATGGACTCCTAGCTGACCCTCCAATGGCTTTTCATAGGTTGTAAATTGCATGTGAGGAGATTGCCCATCTTCCTCCTGAGAGCAGCTGGTGGACTTGAACAGCTTACCTTTGGGTTGGCAGTGCAGCTCCTTATAACTGGCTCACCAGAGCTCCCTGTAAATAGAACAATGATGAACATATCTGGATAAAAAAGATTTTTCACAATTCTGTTGATGGGGGGTATTTTTGTCATTAAATTTAGGAGAAAGATTTAGTATCAAAGGACATATAACAGGTTTTTTGCTATTCATTGCTATATTCATTTCCCAAAGGATTGTATAAATTTATACTCCTGTTGGCAGAAGAGAGAGTGCCTGATTTCCCGTACTCTCCTCAGGTCAAAATCATCATGTGAAGAGCAAAAAAACAAAGGTTAGGAGAGCTGTAACGTGCAGTGTCTTTCATGCTACCTTGGCCAGTGGGTAGCCTTTTACAATTGTCAGGCAGCCTGCATTGGCCTAATCATTCCCCCAGCTTCTTTCTGAAGCTACCAGATAATGGTCGGATACAATTTAACCTCGCCGGAAGAGTCATGTTTTAAGCACTGAGGTTAAGGATTATGCGTCTGCCATCATGTGGACAATTAGGGCCTTTATTTGGAAAAGTCCAGTTAAATTGGGCAGATTTTTTTAAAGAAAAACAGGGCATACATAATAAAACAGAATGGTTGTGGATATCCTAATTGCATTCTTAACCTGAGATGTAATGACCATTTGCTGCTTTAGAACAGAGCAGAGATTGTGGAGCGTCTTCATGAATTTTTTTTTTCCAGGAAGATGATGGTAATTTATTCTGTTTCCAAGTATGGACTCCGTCCATAGAAATTGTATTTTTCCGCATAATAGCTTCATGATCTTGGACTAGCTAGTGAATCTCACGAGACCTCTGCTTCCAAAATGGAGATAATGAAACCTGTAACTCAGAAGATTTTGAAAAACAGAGATAATATATGGTATTGAGAAATCAAGAGATGAATTGCATTGGGAAAGTCAGCTGTCAGGGACCTCTCCAGAGTACTGAAGAGCAATGACATCAGGCTGGAGACTAAGGTGCGC
>NW_006399755.1:28778637-28786916 GCF_000299155.1 Elephantulus edwardii
CTGGTGCCAGTGTACATGATGAAATTGGACAGCACGATTTAGACTGTGGGTTTTGCTAAAAGTCTCTTGTTGTACCTCAATGTCCCTTTTCCTTTTTTCTGATTTGTTTGAAGTTATATTAATGTTTTTAAAAACAGATTCTCTTACTACTCTCCTGCCACTCTAAAATGTACATGCTATAGAGACCAATTGATGGCAGCTCCCGTGATGAGCCCAAACTCTTCCAGACAGAACTTTTATTGAATCCTAATACAGTCTCCTTGTTGTTAAGTGCTGTTAAGTTGATTTCAACTCATAACAACTCCATGTAATATAGTACCCAATAGGTTTTCTAGGTTCACAGCAATGAGCATTTTATGGTGAATCTTTCTTTATAAAAAGATCCTTGGTAGTGCAGACATTAAATGCTAGACTAATGATAATTGAAAGGTCTGTGGTTCAGACCCACCAGCCAGCCAGCAGTTAGTGTGCATTTTGTATGTTGGAATGTTCCCAGGGGAAAAAGAAAAAAGAAAAAAAGATGTGACAGACTGCTTCTGTGACGATCCACAGTCTTGGAAACTTTATGGGTCGTATTCTACCACATGCTATAGTGTCACTGAGTGGTGTTGGGTGACTCAAAACCAATGACTATGGGCTTCGTTTTAGTTTTGGTTTAGTCTTTATAAGACAAGACCTCTAGTATTTTTCCCAGAAGAGTCACTGTGTTTGGACCCTGGTGGCATAAGGGTTAACTGTTCAGCTGTTAACTGAAAAGTTGCCATTAAAACTCCCTCAGTAGCTCTATGGGAGAAAAACCAGGCTATATGCTTCTGAAAAGATTGTTGTTGCTATTGTTATGTACCATCAAGTTGGAGCTGACTCATAGCTGACCTTCCAGAAGGTTTTCAGAGGCCCTAACCCAACCACTTGGGAAGAGATTGAGCCTATCTTTCCTCTGTGGAGCAGCTGGGAGATTGTGAACTATGTGTTTTTGGATCAGCAGCACTAACTCTTTACCACTCAGTGCTCTCTGTAAAGATGATAGCTAGAAAACATTTTTTAAAGTCATGCAAGTGTCGAGGACTTTTGTTCATAAGGTTGCTATGAGTCGCCTATGACTTGACAGCACTTAATAACACGGAAAGAGACCAGTTGGCCTAGTGGACCGAAAGCGATGCTACCAAGCCAAAGGTGGGTGGCTCTAATCCACAGCCCTAAAGCCTGGTTTTCATTGTTTCTGGTCAAACATTCTTCTAGGTCATATAGCCCTGGTGTGTCCACTTGCTGTACAGCGGTAACTTGCGGTTGCTGTGAAACGGAACACTCGGGCCTGGTTTTAATTGCTTTTGGCCAAACATTCTTCTAAATGGTATAGCACAGGTCTGTCAATTTGCTGTACAGAACAGAGGTAACTTGTGGTTGCTGTGATGCTAAACACTGTGACACTGATGTGTCAAATGTGAGAATGGTTACCCATGGTGGACAGTGTTTGGTGGAGCTCCCCAATTAAAACAAACTTGGAAGCAGGATTGGCATCCACTTCCATAAAGAGCTTGCCTCCAGAAACCTTATGAACCTGGAGAAAGGATGAAAATCACACAAGTGTTGAAGACTTTTGTTCATAGGGTTGCTATGAGTCACATATGACTCGACAGTACTTAACAACAACAACAGTCACATCGAGTCACTAAGGGCCAAAATGTGGCAGGACAGCACTTAATGATAACAATGCTTTTTATCACTGCTCACGTGTGCTTCTGTGGTGCTGGAAACTATATCCCTGGTCAGTCAAAAAAGCATCAAAGCGTCCAGACTAACACAGACTGGGAAGAAAGACCTGGTGATCTCCTTCTGAAAATTAGTGAATTAAAACCATACAGAACACACCAGACTTTTGTTCAGTGTAGTGCCGAAAGGTGGGCCCCATTAGGTTGGAAGGCACTCAGAATATACTGTAGTTGCAACAATGGATTGTGCACAATGGATTCAAGCAGAGTGCAGGACCAGGCAAGGATTCATTCTTCTGTCCATGGAGTTGGATAAACGGCAAGTAGCAACAATGATATATATTAGGCACAAAGGATTTCTAAAAGTCTTTGGATAACCAGAGACAGTTTACTGTGCTGATAATTTAATTCCTATCAGACAGCTTTCATTTTGCACCTTCAGCTAATAGGGAAGCTGGAGACTGTTGCTGATTCTTTGGGTTTCTACTTTGGCCCTTTGTATCTTAGCCCCTAGATCACAGTCAGATTTCAATCAACATGCGGACTCTATAAGACAGAGGCCTAGTCTAAAAACATTTCCTTGCATTGAACAAGTTTTGGTTTGTAAAAAGCATAACAATTTCCAAATGAATTCTTAGCTAAATTGTGTGATAGCAAATCTTACCCTGCTCACTCTGCCTTCTCTTTTCAGTCTCAGGAAAAGAACCTGCTAAAGTTCAGGACTTTTTCCAGGACCTTTCTTCCCTTGTTAGGTTTCGGCGGCTCCCGGGTCTATCCATCATCATTTTCGCTTTGAAAGTTGGTTCATTTGTCTTGTTCCCTTAGCTCTGTCACCTCAAGCTTCGAAGGTTGAGTCCCAATTTCTTGCATGCGGTCTTTCATTGGCCTACTCCCTGCTGGTACCCACTCCATCATTCTCGGAGCTATTTGATCTTAGTTTTCTATGTGTCAGACTGCCCAGCCACCTGATGTTTTTTGGTTCCAGGCTTGCTAGAGATTCCTTCTTCTCCTTCTGGCTTGTCATTCCGTTACTATGCTGTTTCCCCTTCTTCCTTTTCCTTTTAATTAAGAAACATTATATTGTGGTCCCCCCCCCAATTATAAATTAGGACTTCGTTATCACAAAAATTCTGGAAAATGAAGAAAAACACAAAATCTTACACTATCTTGAAAGCTTCATTCTACAGTTTTGGAGTCTGAAATTCTAGGTATTATTTTTCTTCCCTCAGGTCTCTGTCTGCCTGGTTTCCGTTCCCTCTCCCTTTCTCTCTTCTGGTGTCCTTCTTTTCTTCTGGTATATTTGTGGCTGATTTTCCTGCTTAGGATATTATTGATTTCTTGGGCATTTTTTTCCCTTTTCATCAAAAACATTACTTCTCAGCATTTTTTTTCAAAGATTATCTCCAAATGCTATAAAATTCCGTTTTCTTCTATTGCCTCCGTAATTTTCCTTCTCATTTCCTCCTCACAGTCTCAGGCTTACATAAAATAACTCATGGTTTAATCAAATGCGTGTTCTCCACGCCCTTTCCAGTATGGCCTGCTTGGATGTACTTTCTTATGAAGTTTTAATCCTGTAATAAGATTGTAATCTTGTTTTTTCACACATGACTGACACTTTTTTCCTTGGACAGGAAAAAATATAGGGTGTTTTGAGTCCTTATGCCTTAAAAACCCTATGACTGCTTATTTAGCTGCAACAGAATGCAAGACACAATATCCTTATTACATTTATGGACTTCCTAATAAATAAAGAGATTGCATGACACATAGTCACACAGCATTTTTACAGCAAGAATTTGTGGAGCATTATTGGAGTCATTTTTAAAAAAAAATTAAAATGGTATAATTCACAAATGTGAACCTCATATGCAATTGAAATATTTCTAGAAGCCCCAAGTGAAATTCATTTCAAGAACACGTTTTATTTGACCTAAGATATTAAAAATATTATCTGTATATGTCTTTGAAATGCAGCCAGAGTGCTCCTTCGAAGCAAGGATGTTAAGCCTTCATCTTACATACTTGGAGCATGCGACCAAGAAGGAACAGTCCCTGGAGAAAGAGACCATACTTGGGAAAGCAGAGGGTCAGTGAAAAAAAAAAAAAAAAAACCCCCAAAAGGAGAGACACACACACGGGCTGCAGCAATGGGGCCAAGCACGGCAGAGGAGGAGGGTGTAGACCTGGGGAGTCCTTTGTTTTGTTGCATACAGGGATTGCTTTGAGTCAGAGCTGACTTGATGGCACCTAACAACAAGAGCAATCAATATAAAAATTACAAATGCGTTGAAGCCAATGAGGGAGAGAATAGTTTAAAAGTAATATATTTTAGGGCATTATGATTATCATAAGAGTCTGGAATGAGGGATGCAGAATGGAGTATACTCGGGGTGGGGGTAGGGGTGGATGGGGAGATTATGTACCAATGAAGGAGTTTTTCTTTTGCTTTTCAAGGAGAAGAGCGAACTGGGGGTGGGGGTGGAGTGGGCAGGGAGAAAAGTGCAACAATGAATGAATGGAAATCCAAAATCTCTGTAGATGTTCATTGAAATTAATTTTAAAAAAAGTAATCTTCCCAAAATATCTGAAAATAAAGAAATCATATTGCTAAAAAAATACAAATGACACGTTTTACATTTTAATGTTCAAGAATCAGGTGCTTACTTCATCTTTACAGAATATTTTAATCTGGCTCTTTCAAGTATTCAGTAGCTTGGCTATCACACCAAACAGCTCGACTGCACAATGTCAGACACTTTTACTGGGGATTCTGTAAAGAGCAAGGCACAGTCATAGGTAGCTTGAGTTCTAACGAGGACGACAGCCCTTAACACACACCACTATTCATGAAAAAGAACAAGAACAAAAATCACTGTTGGTCAGTGTAGACCTGTGTTCCACAGGATGGTCAATGGCTGAGTTTTCAGAAGTGTATCAGCAGGTTCTTCTTCCAAGGGGACTGTGGGTGTACTAGAGTCAACAGATTTTCAGTGAGCAGCTAAATACACTGCAAAGTACACTTTGCAACACCCAGGGACACCATTCATACAATGCAATAAATAAAATGCCATATCAAGAAAAGTGGGTGTCTAGTCAACATATTAGACCCAAGCTATTTTGAAAGAAGGGCGAGAGGAGATTTGAATCTTTTTTATTTCTGCTCCTCCTGCCCAGGCTTTTCATTAACAAATAATGTGATCTTGAGGAAGTTAATTAACGTCTCTTTTCTATGCTCATATCATCACTCATAGCTCTTTAACTCCAAAGAATCTACATTAAAAAAACCCCAAAAACAAACCAACAAAAGAACTTACATTTAGCTACTCTGCTCCACTGCCTTCTGTAGTTATTATTTTAACGTCCACATTCCCTGCTGCACTATAAGAAACATAAGTCTCTGTTCCATTTGTCTACTTCTGTCTTTTCAGCACCATCATAGAGTAAGCTTCACTCTATATTTTTTGAATGAATAAATGACCTGAAGAAATGAATGAAGGATGAATAAAGGCCTCTCACTTAAATTTGACTGTTAGAATTAAAATTCATTTGCCATTTCATGTACTCCATAAGATAATCTTCCTGCCTCCTGTTCTCTCCCTTGCCTTTCCCTAAATTCCTTCATTCCATAACTATTATCTAAGACCCGCTTCTTTATTACCAAGAGTTGTGCTGAGCATTGGTCAAGAGAAGATAAAAAGACACGCTCCTTCCACTCAAGAAGCTTTATTGCTGTTCTTAGTAGTAGCTCTCCTCAAAAAAAAATCTTATATGTAACAGGAAGTAATATTGCCAGGTCCTGCATCTCCTTCATTATATTTGCTATGTTTGAGTCCATGATTGTCTTAATAAAAAAGCATGTAGAACCTTTTTAATATATTGCTATGAATATGTTGTTGTTATTGTTATGTGCCATCGAGTTGCCTGCGACTCATAGCGACTCTGTACAACAGCCCTAAACCCTGCTCTATGCTGTGCCAATCTTATTATCTCTGACACACCTACTCGCATTACCCCAGTCACTGAGTCAATCCATCTCATTGAGAGTCTTCCTTTACTGCACTGTCCTTCCACCCTCCCAAGCATGATGTCTCTCTCCAAGGACAGATCCCACCTTGTAACATGTCCAAAGTATGTCAGACGAAGCTTCAGAATCCTTGCCTCCAAGGAGCAGCCTGGTCTCATCCTCTCCAGGTCGAACTTGTTTGTTCTCCTAGCTGTCCATGGTACAGACAATAGTCTTCTCTCGCACCACAGCTCAAAGGCATCAATTGTTCTATCACCCCTAGTCATGGTCCAGCTTTCTGATGCATAGCAAGTAATTGGAGAGACCATGGCCTGTATCAGGCACACTTTAGTTTCCAGACTGACATTATTGCTCTTTACTTTGGAGAGGTTTCTAACAGCAGACTTTCCCAATGCAATTCATCTTTTAATTTTCTTTAAGCCAGTACCAAGAGTGTTCCTTGCAGAGTCAAGAAAACTGAAGCTGTTAACGATCTCAATCTCTTCATTATCTATCATGATGCTGCCAATCAGCCCAGTGGTGAGAGTCCGTTTTCTTGAGGTTGAATAGCTGCTACATTTGCCACTCAGGTTTCACTTCTTTCAAGACAGATTTATTTTGTTCTTTTGGCAGTTTATGTTACACTCAATCCTCTTCAATCACAATTCAAAGGCAAGAGTCCTTTAATCTCCCTTAATCATTCACAGGCATATGAAGCAATTTAAAGCGCTATGACTTGGACCAGGTGCACCTTAGTCTTTAAAGTACCATCCTTGCTCTTTAGCACTTTAAAGAGGTCCTTCACAGCAGAAATGAAGCCAGAGTGCTCTCAACAACATAGGTGGTGAGACTTTGTCTCACATACTTTGGACATCTTATCAGGTGAGGCCATGTATAGAAAAAAAAATCATTCTTGGAAAAGTGCAGAGGCCAGTGGAAAACAGGAAGAACATAGTAGCTACAACGGGAAGAGTGTGAGGATGGTGAAGGAGCCAGCAAGGTCTCATTCTGTTGTATACAGGGTGAGAGCTAGCTCAACAGCATCCAAATAAAAACAATATTTACCAAGTGCTTTATTTGTGCCAAGAAGCCCTTGTGGAATGAACTGTAGCATACCAAGCTGATAGTTGAAAAACCGATAATTTAAATCCACTAACAGCTCATGGATATTTCTCCAGTAAAGATTTACAGCCTAATGGAGGATTGCTGTGGGTTGGACTCAGCAGTGCGGTTTGAATTCTTTGTGCCAGGCACTCTGGTGGGCCATTTATTGTATATTCATTTAAAATCCTCAGCATCATTTGTATTTTGGGTTTTAGGGTATCTAATTTTACAAATGAGGAAATAAAGTGTAAAGAATTTAAATAACTTGCTCAGAGTCTGTTCACGTTCTGTTCAAGTCTGTTTAAGTGCTGTCCTTGAAATTCCCACCCAACTCAGAGTCTTTCTTAACTACTGTGCTAAACAGGCCTTTCAGGTCTTTAAAAACCTTACAGAGATCTATTGAACATGACCCAAAATTAGGTAAAGCATCATTCTCTCAATGAATAAGTGGTTAGACATTAATATTTTAAAAATAATAAAGGGAAGTAAGATCTATCTTCTTACCAGATTCCTTGAATAACTATTTCCTAGCCTATTACTTTATACCTACTTTGGGTATACGTGTATATATAGATATAAAAATATATAGTTCATCTTTATACAAAAAATGAAATATTAAAGATACATTGATTGCAGTTTTGAAATCTTGAGTCTCTGGGCTTGTTTGAAGTCTGGTAGATGGTTGGCCATTTCTCATTGATTAGAATTCTTCTTTTCAAACACATGGTTACCCTTGAAACCTCAGCTATTACCATGAAGATCTTACTAATGCAGCTATTTTGCAGATATCTTCCTGTCCTGAGGGTGTTTATCTTCCATTCATTCCCTCACACAGCTCCAGCTACTCCTCACCCCTACTCTGTGTGTGTGTGCAAGGTTTCCTTAAGGATTTATGAAGCTGATTGAACTTCCCCTGCAAAGTCTTTTGCTAATTATTTTTCCAACCTCTCTCTTGTCTTGAGCTTGAGTTCCTCCCCAGAGATTTCTTTTTTCTTTTTCTGCTCAAGAAGATACTAGTTGTTATTTGATTTTGGGAAAATAGTGATACAGTATTTTTATTCTTTCTGCCTTATTTAGAATATTGTTTTCTTTAAAATAATTACTAAATAGAAAAAATAATATGAAGTTGGAATGTTGATTTGACTCTTGGACACTTTTTTAGTAACTTGTCATCTCAAACTCAATGTTTGGAAAATGGCAAGAGCCTGTTTTCCAATGTGCCTTGTCTTTTTGAGTTTTCTCTTCTGCCAGGTGGTATCTTGTAGGTACGGAATTTAGTGTTATTCAAACCTAGGTTCAAAGTCTGCCTCTGCCCCTTTTCCTCTGTGCCTCAATAGCCCCCTCTATAAAATAAGAATGACAGGTCTATTGTATATATTTATTCTATTTTTATGCAGAACAGATTATCCGAGAGAGGCTGGGCTCTATGAGAAGAGTGGCATCAGGATTGGTGGAAGATC
>NW_006399755.1:28792242-28805640 GCF_000299155.1 Elephantulus edwardii
GACATCATGTTTGGGAGAGTGGAGCGACAGCACAGGAGAGGAAGACCCTCAATGAGATGGATCGATTCAATGATTGGGGTAGTGGGAAGAGGTGAGTCGGAGACAATGAGGTTGGCACAGGATAGAGCAGTGTTTAGGGCTCTTGTACGTATGGTCCTTGTGAGTCTCAAGCGACTAAACAGCACATAACAACAACAACAACAACAACAACAACAACAACAACAACTCTCTATTTGTTTGCATGATATAATTTGCATTATCTTAGCAAGGACATTGTTAGGATGCTTTAGTCCACGGAAATGTTTTTGTCCAGGCTAGTTGTAAGTTGATTTGTGGCTTTGAAGTCAGGAGAGTTTTTAATTAGACTATACTAAAATTCTGTGCCTTTAATACCTCCAGGATGACCATCAATGCCTCCAAAGAGAATCATCAACTCACCCACTGCCATTGAGTCAATTCTAACTCATAAAGACCCTATATGACAGAGTAAAACTGTTCCATGTGGCTTCTGAGACTGCATATCTTTATAGACGCAAATCACCCATTTCTATCCCAAGAAGAGAGCTGCTGGATGTGAACCACTAGCCTTTGGTTATCAGTCCAACATGGAAACCACTTCAAAGAAAAAGCACAAATTAAAACAGAAAGGCTGTGTCCGAACTGTGTCTACATTGTTTTAATGAAATAATAGCACATTATAGAAACACCTCAGAGAGAAAGCAATCTCCAGAGCCTAAGAAAGAAAATTTCCGATAGCCGCGTTCTCTGAAGCATGCATGATAGAGCGGTGCATCATTCTACTTTGACTTTTTGACGTTGTGTGCAAACACACACAGAAATGACAGCCACCATGGTCTATCTCTAGCCACCCACACATGACTCTGCTTCATTGTCTTCCTTCTCCTTCTTATTTCCTCATCTCAAAAGCACAGATCCAGGACAGATGTTTCAGGATCCAATAGAATGGTCATAATGACAACGACCATCAAGACAAAGGCAGGAATAAAGTACATGCATCTCTTGAGAGTGCCAAGGTTTCAGATCCTGTGCATAACCTTTCCTATATATACACTATCCTTATAAAAAACAATGAAAGAACTACATTTTATTCCTAATTTACAGAGCAGAAAACTGAGCCTCTGTTATTTAACTGACTTGCCTGAGGCAATTGTGTATTAATTTAAGTCCCAGTCCTCTTGAGTTAGATTATTTTGTTCTGTCCTATATCTGTGAATTTAATTCAATCAGGAGATCAGGAGATTTCTTGAACTTTGAAGGGCTGCAGTCAGGGACCTTTCCAAATTACTGAGGAGCAATGATGTTAGTTTGAGGACTAAGGTGCACTTGATTCAGATCATGGTCTTTTCAATCACTTGTTATGCTGCTAAGAGCTGGACAGTGATTAAGGATGACAGAAGAACTGATGTCTTTGAGCTGTGGTGTTGGATAAGAGTACAAAATAGTCCATGAATGGCCAGGAGAAAAACCGAAATGTCTTGGAGAAGGTGCAGCGAGAGTGCCCCTTGCAGACAAGGATGGCGAAACTTTATCTCATGTGCTTTGGGAGTATTTCTAGGAAAGGCCCCTCCTTGGAAAAGAATATCATTCTTGGAAGGATTGGGAGACAGTGAAGGAGAGGAAGACCCTTAGCCAGGTGGACTGATGCAATGACTTCAGCAATGGGCTCTAGTTTATCAGATTGTGAGGTGGGCACCGGGTAGGACAGGGTTCAGGTCTGTTGTTCATAGGCTCGCTATGAGTTATACTTTTCTTGATGACACCTAACAGCATAACAACAACAACAACAACAACAAATCTTTGAGTATGAAATTCAGACAATCTATGGCTATGAGCAGATACAGACTAGCCAATAAGCAAAGTAAGCCAGGGCTGACTCGTGCTTACTCATCTACAGAAAATGCTTGTACCTTTTCTTCTTTTTTTACTCTTTCAGTAGTTAACAATTTCTCATCACAAAATAGGATGAATACATATGAACATTCTCAATACAGATTAATAAGTAAGCACAAGTTTACTTTGCTTATTGGATACTCTGTACCAAGAGTAATATTTTGGCTATAACCAAATAACCAAAAGATTGGGAATTTGCACCCATCACAGGAGAAAAACCTGGTGATTGGCTTCTGCAGAAATTATCCTCCCTTATCTCCCTCTAAAACTCTAAACAAACCAACAATCTATTGCTATTAAGTCATTTGACACATGGTAATCCTCCATTGAGTTTCTAAGGCTGTAGATCTTAATGGGAACAGACAAACTCCATTTTCTTCTGAGAAGAAGCTGGTAGGTTCAAGCTGGTAGGTTCAAACTGTTGACTTTTTAGTTATTAGCCCAACACATAGCCTACTATGGCACCAGGATTCCTTTGCATAAAGATTCTTGTTGTTAGGTGCTGTGGAGTTGAGTACGACTAATAGTGACCCTATGAACAACCCACCTGAATCCTGTCCTATGCTGTGTCTCATTATTTCCGATGTCCTTGAACCTGTGATTGTAATCACTGTGTCAATCCATCTTGTTGAAGTTCTTCCTCTCTTTCACTGTTCCACCACCTTTCCAAGCAAACTTTATGGGACTGTTCTACTCTATCACATGGGGTCCTGTGAATTAGAATCAATTTGACAGCATCCTACAACAGCAATTGAGGCAGAGAAGAGAGGCACTCGGAGCAAGAGGAATAATTAGTCTTATAAAGTTAACCTGTTGTATTTGGTATTAGCAGAAGTTCTCACTGAGTCCGCTAGGCTTGCTGGATCTACTAACTCCTCTGTTCCCACCCCCTGGAACGGGAGGCACATTTTAATAAATCTCTTCAAGCTGGACACTGAAGAGATGAAAGATTCCAGAATCTTCCCATTAGCTCCTGGTGAACAATGGCTCCCAAACATCTTTCTGCTTAAAATCCTATTATTTTTGTTAATAGCAACATTTGTATTATTTCGCATTTGCTTAGCACCAGCAATTAGCTAGGCCCTGGGGAAGAACAAAGAAGATCTGTTTCAGCACTTAGGTGCTCCAGGCCCTATTCTCAGGGCTCCCTGCCCTCTTTGTATCATTTCTGTTCCCAGTATTTGTCTTTGAAGTTAAATGGAGCCTGGCCCACCAAAGGGAACTTAAAGGAAATGGACAGGGTTGAGTGTGGACTGCCAGAGACCAGGGGTCAGCTGCTGAGAAGTATCTTTAAGTAGTTGCTTGGTTCTCCAAATGCTCAAGGGCTAGCATCTGCCGGGAGGGCAGGCACAGTTGCTAGGTGGAGAAGGGGAGGCTTGGGTACTTATTTTAAAAATCAGTAAAGGCTCAGACCGAGAAATTTATCTCCAAAGAGTCAGATAGGAGAAAGAAAAGGGTCCATGCTTAAAATGCCAAAACGTGGCTAGGCAGATTGATTCTGTGCAGCCAGTATCAATCATGCAGATAGATTTTGCCACAAAATGGCCCAATATACTTTTTCTCCCCTCCTCTGACTTAGGCATCCAGATGGTATATGAACAGTGAAGAATGGTGGATGTTTAAAGACATCTTAACTAAGACAGGGAAGTGGAAGAAGCTAAATAGGAATTTCCGGTTCTCTTTCTCCACATACAGTGAAACAAAATTCTTATACTGAACTCCTGAAAACCCATATCTCCAAGAAACTTTGCATTGTGCTTTAAGATCAGTGCTTAGGTATTCTTTAGAGCAAAAAGAAGTTTGAAAATATTTTGCCTTGATAGTATGTTAGTATTTTAGTGTATTAATATGTTAGGTGATTTTATGCGTATTAGTCAACTTCCTAGTTTTTCTTGGACATGTTTTCGGTTTTCACAATTGATTTCAAAAACTTTTTTAAGGTTCTAAAAACAGTTACCTTTGAGGAAAACATCAAAGTACAAATAAGAAATTAATTGTCATTCATATTCCTACCTCTCAAAAATAATCATCATTGATAATACCTTGTTTTTCTTAAGCCATTTTCGTAATTAAATAATCATGCTATCATAAATTGAGTTGTTCATTTTGTTGTCATTGACCTTTTAGTTCAGCAAATCTGAAATAAATATCCATTAGATCAAGTAGGAAAAAAATTGAAATGTTGACTAAAATTAATGTTTGATTTTCTCATTTTAAAACCTCAGTAGAAATATTGTGAAATCTATTGTCCCAGGACATGTTATAATTTCCTTTAATCAGCAACAATGATTAAAGCATGTGATCTAAAATAGCAGCGTTTGCTTACAAACAGAAAACAGAGGGAACAAAGAGAAACTATATGTTCTTGCAGGCAATAGGAAGCCTTGTGTCACTTAGCATTTGAAATTGTCAAAGATAGAAATTAAAAGTACAAAAGTTGAAGGATTGGTGACCAGAGTGAGGCCTCCAGACGTGAGTCAGCCACAAAAAATGCCCAAACTTATTTAAAAAGCTCTTTGTCACGGTCCAAAAAACAACATTTTTAGTGTTTTCCTTTGACTTCACATCCCACTATTGCAAGTACATGGCTAATTATTATCTGAATGACATCTATTATTCCTATGTTCTTCCAGTTCTTACCGGATATGATCCAAATATGGCCACAAACACATTATATAGTGTGTAGCAAAATAAAAAAAATAAGATAGTTCTGTTTTTAAGGGTTAATGGTATTTTCACTCCTCCTCAGTTCGACTCAGGGACAATAGTTCCACTGTAGTCTATTCTAGGCAGCTGTGCAAAATAGTAAAGATTTGGAGATCTTTGTAGGCGGGAGAAAAATTAAGCCTTTGTGTACACTTTTTATTCAGTATGTTCTACCCAACACCCGTGCGTTAGAGTTGGACTTAGGAGTTGCAACAGGCTAAGGAAAGTTTGCACAGATAAACAGAGTTATTCCAAATTCCGTGCCCACCAAGTTGAATCACAAGTACAATTGCAAATATTCTAGAAGTGATATATAAGACATTCTTTTTTCTAACTCTGCCTACTGTATTCTGTCAGTTTTACTTATTGTACTGAAAGATTAATGTGGGGAAAATAGCTGAAAAATTAGCTATTATCTCATCATATTTGGTGCTCAGTTACTGTTCTTCAGCCTCTGAGAGGCAGAGTGGGCTTGTGAAAAGGTAGATCTGTAAACGGAAAGAAAATAAAAAGTATGAACACAATCTTAAATGGTGAGGAAAAAAAAGATTTCAAGTATTTGGTTACTTGTAGCTACAAAATCAAAAGTTATGATTAAAAGCACTGGAACATCACTTTGGATCCTGAAACATGCTGTTATAGACCTTCCCATCTCTAAGCTTTGGTAGGATAGCAAATAATATTGACTTATCTGGACGACGTATTCCCTGACATACTGAAACACAAACCCACTGCCTTCAAGCCTATTCAGACACATAGTGATCCTCTCCTAGGTTTTCAAGGCTGTAAATCTTTAGGAGAGGATAATGTTTCATCTTTCTCCCAAGCAGCAGCTGGTGGTGGATTTGAACTGCCAACCTTTCAGGAAAAGCACAACATATAATGTACTACATCAGAGCTCCATATTTTCCTCACCTTTTGGTTTCTACACCCAGAACTATGCCCATATGTTTAATTAGGGTTCCTACCAGCTCTGCTGTTTCTGGAAACCTTGGACAAACTCAGTCCTATCCCAGACTTAGCCATCTTCCACAAATGGACAACAGAAAGAAAGTACCTCCTTAGTTTTGACCTCTGGTGTGGCCACAGGGGAGTTTGAACACATAATTATAGTATGTTTACGGGCATTTTATCAACTTACTGGGCAAACAACATTCAGGAAAATAGATGTCATTGAAACTCCTGGGCAATAAATATTCCATTTTCCTTGCTTTTCTCCACTTCTTAAGATCTAGCCCAAGTTTTTAGAAATTAACTTTGGGGGAAGCGAATTCCTTTTCTCCTGCATTCACCACAGCCCACACCTTCCACTACTGTCCCCTTGGGCAGAAAGGCCATGAGTTTTAGCGTCACATAGCCACTCACAAGCTATGTGGCCTAAATGAACCGCTTCACCTCTCTGAACCATAGTTTTCCTCATCTGTAACATGAGAATATTAATAAATGTATACCTTATAGAGAAACTGTTAATGGTATAATGTTTGTAAAATACTGGATACAATGCGTCCTATGGAAATGCTCAGTACACTTTGTTGAGATGATGTGGCTGATGAAAGTGATGTGGCCTTCAATAATGTGGGGAAACCATAGCTCTTAAGAGTCGACCTCTATTAATTGAATTTCATTCTGATTACCACCTGCCCACTTCTTTATTTGGACAGAAGGTGACGTTCCTTGTAAACAACGCTCGGGGCCAGTGTTACGACACTGACAATGTTACGGTCAGAACATGATGGCAGGGTGTTCCTTCATCTGCAGTCATGCAGCTTATGTACTGAGCAGTATCTCCCGCCCTCCTTCAAACAGCTCCATAAACAACTTCAAATATTTTTATTTCTCTTGCAGGGCCATCTTTGTCCATGTGTTGTGAGGCCTTGAACCCATTTTCACTCTCTGTTCCATTTATTCCTAACGTACACACAGAGTTCTGTCATTGCCCTTGAAAACAGGAGCCATGCCTTGTCCCCAGCACAAAGTACAATACGTGGCAGAGAAGATTATCAGAATGCTTGGAGACCGTAATGGGCACCTGCATTGCTGCTGAGTTTCCCCTTCTCTGACTCCACTCTACCTGTACTTCGTCCTATCACCTGATTTCTGTACTACAGACATTTCACCTCAGCTAGCTCTCTCCCTCATATTTTCATTCCGCTGGGCTTATATTTTTGCTTCACCTGTCTGTGCACTCAGTTAAATGCTTTAATAGCTAAAAATACCTGTATGGTCACCAGAGCTTTTAAGCATGTTCCTGATGGTATATTTTACTATGTTACACCTCTTGCTGACATCTTCAATGGGGAGCAGTGTTCCCCTCCCTCTGAGCACTGCTTTTTTATCACATTTTAAATCTCCCTCTCTCTTTAATATGAATTTGTATCTTCTCTGTGTATTTCTGGCAAATTTCCCAGGTTTTGAGAAATTAATTTTGGCTATTATCCTAGCAAGATCAGGAAGGGAACTCTCTTACACTTTATATTCATAATCTCAGTGGAGGGTTTTTTTTTCTTCTTCAATGTATATAAACCCTATTAATTCAACTGGCTTACTTCTGCTTTTGGTTTTATAATAATAAGAACTAATATTTGTGTTATGCTTTTCAGTTTAAAAAGTATCTTCACATTCACCATTTCACTGAAGCCTAAGAATGTTGGGAGGATCATGGAGCAGATACATTGCAAATGCACTTTCACAGATGAAACAAACCAAGCACACCTTTCTGCAGAGAGTTTAAATGCTCTCTCATGGGCCACATAGTTGATGAGCGTTAAGGCTTTAGATATGAACACAGTTATGACTCCAAGTCCTGTTTGTTACAGTTTCATGTCACCAGTATTTAGAAAGGCACTTGTAAACGTTTGTTCCTCTTAGTTGTGATCAAGTCAATAAAGTCAATTCCAATTCATTACACCAGAGAGTGTCACAGGCAGACCAATAAAAGTATGGCCTTTCTATGAGAGTAGAACAGTCAGAGTGCAATAGCTCCGCACTGAGTTTTTATGTCTGTGACCGTATAGAAGCAGTCCTTTCTTTTGCAGAGCCTCTGGTTTGGTTCAAACCGCCAACCTTTTGGTTAGCAATTGAGTGCTTACTGCTCAGGGACCCACTTACAGACGAGTCCTATGTATTTAGCCACCAAGATCTGCTTCATTACGTAAACTTTTTTTTCCCGGGTCATTGTTGACATTGGGGCACATCTCTCCCTCAAAATCATCTTTTTTCTACTTCTTTCCTGTTGCGCTCACATTTTACTCTTTCCCTCGGCTCAGTATTCAGCAAAGATGGCGTTCATCCAGGAAAACCTTCTGAGTCCTCAGACTACATGAGGAGATCTGCGTAGCACACCTGAACCATCACAACCACAGTTACAAAGGGCACTAATGTAACCGTCGTCTTCCATGTCTGTACTCCTCCGTCCTTCCCCTGGACTGTGAACTGAGTATGGACAGGGTCTTTGACCATCTTCCTCAACCCTGTGGTCCCCGACCCACAATGACTGTTCATTAAGTTCGAGGTGGAGGGTGTCCTTGACTTACAGCGTACCCAATTTAGGATGGTCTGTGGCTATAAATGTCTGTTTTGCACATCTTATTGTAATCTGTACCACAGACAAGATACCCTCTGATTTGTCAAAGTTACCTTTCTCAGCTCTTTGCTCTCAGATATCTATATGTAATGTTGCCCGTCCGCCAAAGACACAAGAAGATTAGATTTATAATGACACTGATAATAAAAAGTGATAATAATGAAAACAAGTGAAAATAAAAAGAGGTATTTATTTGACTTACATAAGCCAGAACCAACTTATGATGGACCAAGTTGTCACAGGGGAAATGCCTCAGAAGCTGGAGACCACTTGTGCTCATTTAATGAATAAATAATGAATGGCACCAGGAGTCAAAGGGTTCTTCTCTGTAGCTGATCAGATGAGATCCCAAAGGGGGGTCTGGAGGGAGCCTTTGTTTTGTGTCTTTGGAAAAGGTATATCCTGCAGGGTCCAAACAGGGAACAGAACGTGCAATTATGCAAAGGGGAATATCTTTACGATGCCATTTCTTCCTCATACAGAAAACAGCCCTCTGACATTTGTGGAAAGGAGAAAGACTATAATCTCTGCACTCAGCAGCGAGGGGTTTCTTTTTCTCTCTTTATGATGGCTTTTCTTCCAGGACTGTGGCTTTTGCTCAGTTGTTCTCTTACAAGTTTTCTGATGAATAGCAAAAAGGTACAGAGGAAAACCAAATAACTACTAATTTTACTAAATAAGAATGAAGCTTTATGAAATGATGCATCTCTTGAACACAAACTTGCAAGAACTGATGTACCAGATTGCTAGAAAACAGGGGATACTTTGGCATTCCTGAAATGAATATTGACTTTCATAGACATGGTCAGTTACATGTCATTTAAACTGATAGTGAAAATTTAGACTGAAAACAAAACATAACTGACTGAGTACACATATTTCTATCTATCCAGGCAATCAGAGTTATTCTTTTCTTTAATGCTGTATTCATGTCTCTCTACTTATGGTTTTATTATAATAAAAGATTCTTTTTTCCAGAGTTATGTGACACCAATAAGAAGTCTTCATGATACAAAAGTTAAGTACATAACTCTTAGCCCAAAGGTTAGTAGTTTGAACCCACCAGTTTCTCTAAATGAGAAATTATCAGGCTTCCATAGATATCACAGTCTAGGACATCTTTTATTTAATTTTTTAAAAAATAACATTTTTAAAAATTTTAACTGTATTTTAAAATGTTTACAGAAAAGTTATATTTTCATTCATTCATTGTTGCACATTTTACCTCCCTCTTTTCCTCTCCCCAAGTTAACTTTTTTTTTTTAATTCATTCATTGTTGCACAATTACCTCCCCCAGTCCTCTTTGCAATGTACTTCTTATTCTGGACCATTGTTTCACATATAATGTGTAATCATATATTTCTTTTAAACAGTTCTCTCCCTCATCTGTTCCAATACAGTTCATTATCTATCTACTCTTACTCTTTTCCTTCCAACACCGTGTCTGCCCTGCTTCGTAACAGTGGTGTTATGCAGTATTTATCCTCTACCAATTTTTAAATGCTAGAATCTAAGTGTGGGGTTTCTGAGTTAGAATGCTTTACGGTATTTTTCAGCCAGTCTGAAAGTAGTCCTATCCTCAATTACAATATACATAAAATTGTAAAAAAGTAGAATTTAGGAAGAAGAAAGTAGATGCCGTTCCAAGATACTGACATTTCAAAATAAAGCCCATTTTGTAAGAACTTGGTCCAGTGTGTATCTAATGGGCCATACGGTCTAGGAAATCTTATGAGCTTTCCTACTCTGTCCCATAGGATCACTAAGAGTTAGAATGGACTCAGTGTGACTCCACTTTAAAAATCACTCCTGGTACCCATAGCTTTGCTTATGGAAACAAACCAACCCCAGCCCAACTACTCTCTGAACTGAAAATGGAAGACAAACAGTTGCTTCTAGTTCTTGCTATGTTTTTCCCCCCAGGCATCTGAAACAAAACAGTTGCCAGGGGGGCAAATGGACTGAATATAGTCCAATTATATAGTGAATAGATTGAATATACTGCCATTGAGTTGTGTATGTGGAGTAACTGATTGACATTTTGAGTTTGGGAGCATTTCTGTTAAAGCCAGATTCAGGCTACTGTTCCCACGTATGTCTTCACTTAATTGTCCTTCTTTTTGTCATGTGAAGGCACTTGCTATTGGCGAGGAAGTTCTGGTGGGCTGAGTTGTCCTGACAACTCAAAGGCAAGCTGCTGAGTTCACCTGCTGCTCCTCCAGAGAAAATGACCAATCTCCTCCTGTGCAAGTTACAGTCTCTAAAAACTTAGTGGAGGATCAGATATGAGTTGATCCCAAATACAAGACAATGAGTAAGTACTTTCGGAAATGAAAATCTCTTGCACACCAACCTCATAGGACAGCGGACATGAGCAAGGAAGCAAAGTTCTTTGCTATGTGAGAAGAGCCCGGCTTCTCACAGTGGATAAATTTTAGATTATGTTAATAAAGGCTAGAGATGACTAGTTCAACTTTCTAAATTGTCCTCCTATCATTCTGAGACTGGGTTTCATAGAGGTCAAATCTTTTCAGAAAATGCTTATCCTGTCCTTAACAAGGTGGGTTGATACAGTGACTGTAACAAAAGGCTTGAGGTTATTGGATATCATGAGGACAGCACAGGATAGGGCATGGCTCAGATCTGTTATTCATGGAGTCGCTGAAAGTTGTGGTTGACTCTGTAGCACTTAACAATGACAATCACAACAATACCTCTTAGGAAAGCGGCATCAGAAACAAGTCTAGTCTCCATGTTGAATTCTAGACAAAGTCATCTGGGAGAGCTACAGTTAGTGGACTGCACAAGTCTGAATAAACCTCGAAAGCTCTGAAACGAGTTTCCATGGGACTTAACAACAACGTTCTTTCTGCTGGAGTTGCCTTTTCCATAGGCTCCATCCTTTCCTGACTGACTTACGTTGGTGCTCACAACTCCTCTCCATTTCATCTCTTCTTCAAAGACCCTGGAGGACATTATGCTGAGTGAAGTATCTCAGTCACAAAAGGACAAATACTGCATGGTGCCACTGTTGTAAAACAGGACTGACATCGGGGTTGGGGGGAGACTGAGAAAGATGGGTTCAATAATGTATACTGCATTGAAACAGATGAGGGAGCAAACAGTTTAAAAAGGGATGTGTGACTAGGTATGTTTGTCATCATGATGGGAGTCCAGAGGGAAGGCTGCATAGTGGACTGGACCTGGGTGGAGGGATTGCAAAACAATAAAAGAATTTTTCTTTTACTTTTCCAAGAGGGTAGTGTACTTGGGGGGAGGGTTGGAAGGGAAGAAAAGTGCAACAATGAATGAATGGAAATCCAAAGTCTCTGTAAATTTTCATTGAAATTAATAATAAAGAAAAAAAAGTCTGTCTTGGTATCCTTGGCATCCAAACACACATGTTCACATTCTCACTGCTCTGTCTCCACCCCACAGTATTTCATTTGTTACCTTGACTGCCTCTCTGATAGACTATAAGAAGCCTGCTACCTGGCAGTGCCTAGCACATAGTAGGCACTTAGTTAAGTGACTACTGAATAAATTATTGATGAGCTACAAGACACCAATATATCTGTTGAATTTATTACCAAAAAGAATACACTTAATCAGTTGCTTCATCAAATTGTCTCAGCTGGTTCAGAATAAATGATCAGTGCAGGAGAGGAAGACCCTTAACAAAATGGGTTGGAACAATGACTTGAAAAATGGACTTGATAGCACAGGGAGGGTTGTGAGGATGGGAAAAATCAGGTAAAGGGTTTCAATCTGTTGCACACAGGGTTGCTATGAATTGGAGTTGATTTGACAGCACCTGAAATCAAGCATTAACACAGATCTCAATTTGAGTTCTTAAAAATCTGCATCCTACTATAGCATTTCCTTTGAAACCTCACCCTTGTTACTGCCTTTTGTAAGAGAAGACACTATCAGAAGTAGTTTACTATCACTGAATGTACTGGATTAATGAGTTATCTTTATAAAAGAGGATTTTAGGAAAACTGGCAGCAGATGTAACTATTTCCTAGGAGAAAGTTAACATTTGAGCAAATACACTAGCCTGGTCTACTCATCTGCTATAAGAACTGAGGATGACCTTCTGAGTTATTTATATAAGTCTACAGAGATGAGTCTAGACTTCCATAGTTCATTGAATGTACCAATCTGCTCACTTATTTGGACTTAATCGAAAAGAAATCAAGGAAAATGCTAACATGAAAGAAGAGACTACTTAGGAGCCCGCAGTTCTTTCTCAGACAGAATGCAGAAATCTTGTTAGGATGTCATGAAAGGCTTTGAACAACTTTATGTTATTTGGTTTATTTTTATAGTATTAGGGATTCACTAGTGGAAGAGTTTATCAGACAATTTGGGAGAGGACAATCTATCTAATAAGGGGGGATATATTCCACAAGTGCCAGAATGTTATTTTTTTTCAAGAGTGTTATGGAAAAAAAAATCTGCTGTCAAGGACCTCTCCAAAATAGGAGGGAGCAAGGACATCAGTTTAAAGACTAAGATGCACCTGATCAAAGCCACTGTATTTTCCATTGCTTTCTATGCATCTGAAAGTTGGACAATGATTAAGTATGAAGGAGAACAATAGATGTCTTTGAACTGTGGTATTGGCAAAGAGTCTTGAACATCCCATGGACAGTTAACAAACATACAAGTCTGTCTCAGAGGATCCACAACTAGGATGTTTTTTAAAGGCAAGGACAGTGATTTGCAGCCTCTGAAAACCTGTTGGAGGGTCAGCTATGAGTCAATTCTGACGTGAGGCAATGAGAAAGTGTTGCCATTAATAGCCTGTTGTTGTAGTTGTATTCAATCAAGCTGAAATCAACCCATAGCGGACCATCCAGCAGATTTTAAGAGGCAATTAATTGATTGCATGGGAGGAGATTGCCCATCTTTCTCCCATGGAGCAGCTGGTGGATTGGAACTTCATACCTTTTGTTGGTTGCATTGTTCCTTACCACTAAACCACCAGAGCTCCCCATTAATAGATTGTTGTTGTGTAATGTCAAGTCAGAACTGACCCATAGCAGACGCTCTGGTGGGGTTTTAGAGGCAGTAAATCAAACAGGAGGAGATTGTTCACCCTTTTCCTGTATAGCAGATGGTGGATTCAAATAATGTGCATCTGAGCGTGAGGGCGACGCAGCGTGAGGGCGAGGCCGCCAGACCAGGGAAC
>NW_006399755.1:28812475-28844750 GCF_000299155.1 Elephantulus edwardii
AAGAAAACAAAAAAAAATCATGTGCATCTGAGATTGCTCCTTACCACAAGGATACCAGAGTTCCCTATTAATAGGTTGTTTGTTGTTGTTGTGTACCATAGAGTTGGAACAGACCCAAAGCTGACCTTCCAGTAGGTTTTCTGAAGCAGTTGATTGCACAGGAGGAGATTGCCCATCCTTCTCTCACAGAAAAACTGGTGGATTTGAACTGTGTGCCTTTGGGATTGCAGTGTAACTTCTTGCCATGAGGTCACCAGAGCTTTTCAGTAATAATATAATCATATGTATGGCTCTTTCCCATTATAAAAATGTTTTCGCAAATGTTGACTAGTGACATACAATAACCACATGAAATTAATAGGACAGGTTTTATTATTCTGATTTCAAAGATTAAGAAATAGAGGCTTTAGAAATGTCACATGACTGGCTTACATCTAATTAAACTTACATAATGGCCTTTTTAGCTTACAGGATTTTTTAAAAATTACATATTTTTCTTGCTCTTTATACAATCATTAATAGTTGTTGTTGTTTTAATGTAAAAGCAAAACACCCTGACATGTTTTGAGTAATACCTTTTATCAGACAAACTATGCAATATTGACAGAGAGGCTTTTTTGCCTACAGAAATCCTTTCCTCAGAGTCAATCCCTTACTGACCTAGAGGGGAGTTTTCTATATCCCCAAAGCTTATCTGTCAATATTCTACCATTAGTCCGATAAAAGGTATTACTTGAAACTTGCCTCTACATTTTGTCTGACCAATAATGGCAAGTAATTAAAAATATTGAGTAGGGAACCAAGCCATACTGGGGATCTTGGTGCTCTAGTTGCTACATTCTTGCAAAATAATTTACTGCCTCACTATTTAAAATAGCTTATTTGTTTTCTTTAAAGTTGCCACAGTGAATATTCCTTAAAACCTTTCCAGATTTCCAGAAGCCCATTATACTTTAGTGTGTCCTTTCCTGGTCCCCTGTAGGGTCGGAGTGCTGGTAAGCCACTGAGAACCAGGGGATGATGAACTAACCATAACCAGGCTAACTCACTAAGTTGAGAGAAGCTGGCTCCTTGGAAAAAGTAGACGTTTAAACCAGATAAGGTCTTCAGTCATATCTGTACCATATCCTAAAAATCACTGAAATGCCCCAGGGTCTTTAAAGGAACAAACAAGTCTATGCTGGAAGACGTGCAACCAGAGTGTTCCTTCAAGGCAAGCATGGTGAACTCTCGCCTTGGTGGTCCAGTGGATTACGTGTAGGATGACTAAGCAAAAGCTCGGCTGTTCAAAGTCACTGCCTGCTTCTCAGTAGATGAGTCAACTTCTTCCTTTAAGATCAACAGTCTTGGAAACCCAATGAATGGTCACCATGAGCTGGAATCAGCAGGACAGTAATAGATTCGGGTTTGGGTTTTTGACTTAGCCAAAAATGAGTCACCTGATTTTACTCACCCACTCCAAAAATTTACGTAGAACAGAAAGGTCTCTGCTAGGGCCAAGTGATCAAAAGGGGGTTTTAAATGGAGTTATTAGTACTCTGAAGTCTTATAGCTGTCAACCACTTCTTGCCTCAGTCTACATCCAGAATGTTCTAATTTGTTCTGTAAGAATAAAAAACCAAAACCAAAACCAAAATTCGTTGATGTTGAGTGAAACCCATCCACTGGGTTTCTAAGGCTGTAATCTTTGTAAGAAACAGCTTGACTTTGTTTCACAAGGAGTGGCTGGTGGATTCAAACCCCTGACCTTTTAGTTAGGAGCACAACATGTGTGTGACATACCATGCCATCAGTTTCCTTCTAAGGGTAACGGAAGATTAATTATGAAACTAAAATGTAAGCACCTGGCTGTTGTATGCTGTTGTGTTGAGTTAGAACTGACATATTTTAAGAGAAAATGTTTATTTTTTTCTTTATTAATTTTTTAATTTTAATTGAGATTTTAATGAACGTTTATAGAGAACTTGGATTTCCATTCATTCATTGTTGCACATTTTCCTCCCTACCCACCTCCCAGCGAGCTTTTCTTTTTGTCAAAAATTCTTTCATTGTACAATTTCCTTCACCTCCTCCAGTCCACTTTGCTATGCAGCTCTTATTCGGGATTGTAGTCATGCAAATGATCCCCAATCACGTATTCCTTTTAAACAGTGTTTCTCTCATTTGTTTCAAAGTGAAAATGTTTATTCTTTTTTTTAAATTAATTTTAATGAACTTTTAGATTTTCGATTTCCATTCGTTCATTGTTGCATTTTTCTCCCTGCCCACCCTCTCTCCCCAACTCACTCTTCTTTTTGAAAAGTAAAAGAAAAATTCTTTCATTGTCATACAATTCCTGTCCCTAAGTCCACTCCACTATGCAACCTTCATTCTGGACTCCTGTCATGATAGTAATATCTAATCATATATCACTTTTAAACAGTTCTCTCCCTCATCTATTTCAAGGCAGTATACCTTATTTAGTTTCTCTTTCTCAGTCTCCCCTCAACCCCAATGTCAGTCCCATTTTACAACAGTGGCATGATGCAACATTTGTCCTTTTGTGACTGAGATATTACAAACAGGGTCTGGAGATGTAGCTTACCAGTGGAGCACGGTGGCTCACGTGCCGCAGCTTTCTGGTTCATGGTTCATTACCTCTACCAAAAGATATTACAAACAGCATAATGTCCTCCAGGGTCACCCATTTTATATAATATTTCATGAGTTCCTTGTTTTTCAATGCAGCACAGTATTCCAGCATATGAGCATATGAATATACCACAGCTTCTCTATCCATTTGTTTGTTGATGGGCACTTAGGTTATTTCCAACTCTTTGCTATTGTGAACAAAGCTGCAATAAACATGAGTGTGCATGAAAATGTTTATTCTTAATTGCCTTTCTTCACTGGCATCTCCTTAAGAAACAGATTAGATGGTTTTTGACTAATAATTGGATCCTGACAGTGCTCTTTTGACTCAGGCTTTAGTATATATATATAGAGAGAGAGAGAGAGAGAGAGTTCCTAAAAAAATTCAGAGCCTTCAGCAGCAGTAAATATCACACAGGAGGAGACTGCTCATCTTTCTTCTACGGAGCAGCTGGGAGATTTGAACTGTGTCTTTTTGGGGCTGGCAGTACAGCCTCTCACCACTAGGCCACTAGGTGGTTTTGTCTGTTTTATACATCTGTATGCTAAGCATCCAAAACAGAACAGCCCCTGGCACATAGGAGGAAGTCAATAAGTATTTGTCAAAGGGATTAACTAATAACAATGTTTAAAAAATAGCAGGGAAGGGATTTCAGACCTGTTGAGTCAGAACCAACTCGTTAACCCTCCAGTGGGTTTTCAGAGGCAATAAACCACACATGGGAGATTGCCTATCTTTTTTCCATGGAGCAGTTGGTGGATTTGAACCAAGTGCTGTTATGTGGGCAGCCCAACTTCCTTCTAGACCAACATAAACAGTAAATACTTACAGGTAAGAATGAGTATTGAAAAGACAGAATTCATTCACTCATGCCTAACAGAAAATACAGAAAAAAGTTGTATCAGGAAGTACCGTTTGTTGTATGTAACACTCCTCAGGCAATAATTAGAACTTGAGCATATTTCATGCACAACACAGCCTTATTTTTTATTACAAATATTAAAGGTTGGCAGGCCAAGGAAAGATCCTTCAACTTCAGTTATGTAAATGTAAGCTTTTCAATCAGACACCTAAGAAAAGGAGAAACCTATCTACATCATAATTATTGATTGCCTGGGGACTGGGCTTCTCATGAATAATGTTGTATCTTTAGCATCCAGCAAATGTTAATTTTTTTAAATGAATGGATGGATATGTGTCAAGATAAATAAATCCATAGAGGATCATGGTGGGGATTAAATGAGACAATGTAAGTAAAGTTCTTACACAGCGTGAGCATGGAGCTAATGTTTGATGCATTATTGACTTCAATCTTAACAACAATCCTGAAAGGTCAATACTATTAAAAAAAAAAATCAGTTGCTGTTGAATCAACTTCGACTCATGGTGATTCCATGTGTGTCAAAGTAGAACCGTGCAGCATAGAGATTTCAATGGCTGGTTTCTCAAAAGCAGGTCAGTATGCCTGTTTACTTAGATACTTCTGAGTGGATCCGTGCTTCCAGTCTTTGAGCTAGTTGTTGTTGTTATATGCTATTGAGTTGCCTGTGACTCGCAATGAACCTACGAACAATAGTACTTAACCCTGCCGAATCCTGAGCCAATTTCACTGTCTCTGACCCACGTATTGCCATTGGTCCAGTTACTGTATTGTCAATCCATCTCATCCAGGGTCTTTCTCTCCTGTGCTGCCCCTCCACCCTTCTGAGCATGATGTTCTCCAAGGATTGGTCTCTCATGACCACATACCCAAAATATGTGAGACAGAGATTCAAAATCTTAGCCTCCAAGACAACACTTGCTTTCATCCTCTCCAAGACAGACCTGTTTGTTTTCTTGGCTGTCCATGGTATGTATGTTCAAGACTCTTCCCCAGCACCACAACTCGAAGGCATTGATTATTCTTCTGCCCTTCTGAGTCATTGTCCAGCTTTCTTATGCTTAGCAAGTAATCGCAAAGATCATGGCTTGAATAAGGTGCACCTTAGTCTCTAGACTGACCATTTTATTATGTTAGTACTACTAAAACTATAAGGTTAGTACTCTAATACTAAATTAGCTTAAGAGGAGTACTCTAGTACTATTCCACTACCCATAGAGAAGCATCTCAGACAGCACAGGATTGGACAGGATTCAGGTCTGTTGTTCATAGAGTCTTTAAGACTCATTTGTTTTGTATACATACTGTATTTTGATGTTGTTGTTTTGGGCTTTTTCCTTCTTTTCTTGATGGCACCTAAAAGCAACAACAACATGGAGAGGCACATTCATGGAAATATTTATAGATAGTGAGAATAGAAATGAAAGTGCAATTAGGTTACTGCTTTTTCTAGAGAAAATAATATTGAGGCTAAGGACCTGAAATCAGGAGCTGGACAGATTTAGGTTAGAATATCGGCGATGTCACTCACCTAGCTAGATGTGTGGTCTTCAGCTGGCTCCTTAACCTCTCTCTCTGAAATACTTGTTTTACTTTTATAAAATAAAGATTATAAACAATTATCTTGTGGAATGAATGAAATATGACTATGCATTTAATCATTTAGCACAGAGCCTGGCACATGGTAAGGAGTCTACAACATACTCAGGCATATGCCATTATGGTTGCAAAGAAATGGATCTATAATTGGATTTGTTTCTTTGGGTCTGTTTGATAGTGGTTAAATTGGCATCAGAGAGCAGTAAGAAGTCAGTTTTGAAGTGGGCACTCCATTAAGACAAATGGCTTGGAAAGGATGCCCCCACTTCCCTAGATGCTGTATTGTTTTGGTCTGTCTAGCCAGAGAGCAAACCAAGCAGCAGTGTATTGATTTACGGTATAAAGATGCTATCTTTACAAGATGAAGGCTAGAAACTTTATTTTCTTTTAATGAAAGTTCAGCTTCTGTAGACCACAGACAAGTTGGCTAGCGGGAGCAAAGAAGAATGGCAGTGTTGGTGGTAGGGGTGTTTTTTGTTGTTGTTTTCTCAATCTTTTTTTTTCTTTCTCTTTCTCAGTTACAGATTTGATTGCTTTGAATCCTCTGGGTGAACACCATCAGAAAGTATTGTTAAAGCAGTAGCCCAATAGCCTCTTGAAAAGATGATGAACAATGCAAGCTTATTATTCCAAACTGATTTTAAAAGGCAGCAAATGACACTAATAAGCAGCATAAATATGTCTTGTACAAGAAACTGGCAATTCCAAGTTAATTGCTAAAAACTCAGTCAATTAATTATTTATTTCATAATAAGTTCAATTTATAGTCATCAGTAATTTGATGAGAAATTAGTTGATATACTTCCCAATGCTTTCTTCAGTTGCCATTCTTTTTGTGGGAGAAAGTATTAGGACTTTACCTGTATTTGAGAACATGAGTATGATTATAAATACATAGTGATAAAAATATAAAAACACTAACAATTTGGTTGTGAAGAGCTACGTTATTTATCCTATTAATTTAAAATAGAACCCAGGAACATATGAATTCATTTTCTTTAAAAAAAATTAACACTCAGCAGTTAATAGTCAACATTTTATTACATATTAGAAGTTAACATAAGGGATATTCAAAAGCTTATTGTCTTTTGGCTTTAACATAATTAGAAGTTAAGATTTTAGAAAACGGTAAAAATAAACAGAAACATTAGGTTCCATATTAATATTTTCTTTTCATTTATTCTAGTCAATAAACTATTTCAAAATTAAATTTTTTTAAAAAATTACATTTTTAATGAAGATACCAAAATAGAAAATATACATGTTTACATAGATGGTGGATTAAAAAAAATCAAGACCTAAGAACAATTGGGAGATAAAAGAGGTTTTGTGTATTAATGCTAGAGGTTTGAAACAAAACTAAGCAGCAAAATATTAGAACACACTAACAGACCCCCATTGTCACTAAAACTAATTAGTGTTCTGCTGTTTAATGCAAAAGCCTACTTGCTGTCTTGACCTTTTTACACATCGTGTCTAAGGTTGTGCCATAAAACAGAGGGAAGCACAGAATGCCTCCAGATAGCCTCAGAGGTTCTCTTTTTTAAGTAGTTCAATTGATTGTAACAATGCAGGCTGTGTGCAGGACTTATTTAAAGGTGCTGTTTATTAGATCTTGATTACAAGGAGCCAGTGAATTAAAGTAATGTCATGCTAGGGAACAGTTTCCAGGGTGGAATGACTGCCATTTCTTTTTAATGTGATACTGCATGGTTTAAAACACACTTACCACAGAATGCATGACTTTGAAACTTAGCTCTCAGTAAACCCACTGGACAGGCAGACTGCAGGACTGTGGATTCCCTGAAGAAGGTATAATAAAGTAAGATTTTCATGGTGTAACAATGCAATGCTAAGAAACACTTACTGAGGCAGATAACCCAGCAGGAGAGTAACTTGCAGACACATAAGGGCCTTTCATTTGAAAATCCCCAGGCAGTTTGGAGACTGTGACTCATGAGGATCCCTGCAAGGCAGATGCAGTCAGCTAGCTTAGCAAGTGTCGTTTCCCCCTGTTTTGTGTGTGGGTCTAACTCAAAGTGTTTTCAGAGATTTATCAAAAGAGTGGAAGCAAAGTAGAACCTTCTGTGAGTCCCCAAGGCCTTTGCAGTAAAATTTAAACTCATTTCAATAGTTCACAAAATTTAAGACGCCCATGTATCACAATGGTTTAGAACATGAACCCTGGGCTCTGAAAGATCTGGGTTTGTGGTGGGGCTTTGACATTTAAAGACCATGAGACAGTAGGTAAATTATGTAGCCTCTCTAAAACATCTGTTTTCTTATCTATAAAATGTGTATGAAGCTAGTATTTATTGAATTTTCCAGATCAAACCCACTACTGTTGAATTGAGTCCAACTCCTGGTGACTTTCCATTCGGTTTCTGAGGCTGTAGTTCTTTTCAGGAGATTGCTCAATTTTCTCCCTCCGGAGGAACTGGTGGGTTCAAACTACCAGCTTTTTATAGTTACCAGTGTAACATGTAACGAACTAGGGCTCCTTTTATGGTATCATAGGGAAGATTTTTGATAAAATGTATCAAGGCTGAATGGGACCTTCTGAAGATTAAATCCCTGTAAGCATCTGGTCAACTGATATTTGACAAGGAAATCAAAGCTATCAAACAGGGAAATGACAACCAGTTCAACAAATGGTGCTGGCAAAACTGGACTTCTACCTGCAGAAAGCTGAAACAAAATCCACATCTCACACCATACACAAAAAATGAACTCAACGTGGACCAAAAACCTGGGAATAAAGCCCCAAACCATAAAGTTTATAAGAGACAAACTGGGATCAAGCTTAGAAGGGCTAGTCCGAGATAAAAAGACAATGCTAAATTCAGCCAGAAATGTACAATCTGAAGAGGATAAAATTGATGAGTGGGACCTTCTAAAGACTAAATATATGTGTGCATCAAAACTTTCCCCAACAGGATGAAAAGAAAACCTACCAACTGGGAACAAATATTTGTTAATACCATCTCAGACAAGAGCCTCACAATGAATATTCCTGGGCCTCAACAACAAAAAGACTGATAACCCAATTACAAAATGGGCAAAAGGCATGGAAAGAATTTTTACAGAGGAAGATATTAGACTGGCAAAGAGATACATGAAGAAATGCTCCAAATCATGGGCAATAAGAGAGATGCAAATCAAAACCACGATGAGGTACCACCATCTCACTCCAGTAACAGTGGTAAAGTTTAACAGGGCAAAAGTAATAAATATTGGAGAGGATTTGGCAAGAAAAAAACTCTTATACATTGTTGGTGGGATTGTAAAATGGTATCTGGAAGACAGTTTGGCCCTTTCTCAAAAAGCTGAATATAGAAATTACATATGACCCAGCTATTCCACTACTTGGCATATACCCCAAGAAAATGAAAACTGACGATTAAACGGAGACTCGTACATGAGTGTTCGTAGCAACATTATTCACCATCACAAGAACATGGAACAGCCCAAATAATTAATCACAATCAAATGCACTGAGAAACTGTGGTCCATACGCATGATGGGATACTACACAGCACACAAGAGCAATGATTTTGAAAATCACAGCATAACTTAGGAGAGACTGGAGAGTATTATGCTAAGTGAACTAATTCACCCCCTTAAGGACAAATACTGTATAAAACCATTATTGTTGAAATAGAAAGATAACTAGAAAAACGTGTATGTGGCTCTAAGTTGGGAGGAGAGGGTAGGATGAGGATGGGCAGGGGTTAGTCAACAGGGTTGTACAATTTGATGGGTAGACAGAAGGGTGGGTAAAGGAAATGGGAAAGATCCAGTGTACAAAACAGTGTATACAAACTTTGTAAGCAAACCAATATAAAATGAAAATTTTATTTAAGAAAAAAAAAGTATCAAGGCTATTTAACATTAGGTCTAGAAAAAGCCATGAATTCAATAGAGATAAACTAATGACCTCTGGTGGTGTAGTTGTTAAAGGTCTTGACTGCTATCCCAAAGGGTGGAGGTTCAAACTCATCAGCTCCATAAAAGAAGTCAGCTTTTTAGAAGCTGTCAGCTTCAATAAAAGAAGTCAGCTCGGTTGAAGTAGTCAGCTTCAATAAAATTTACAGCCTTGGAAACCCAATGGGCACAGTTCTGCTCTGTTCTATAATGTGGCAACAGATTGGAATTGGCACCAAAGGGAACACCAATATAAGCATAACTCATTTTATTATTTTTCATGGCTATTTCATTTTTTTCCTCTAAATGGAAAGTTTTTGATAACTCTGGGTTAAACAAGTCAATCAGTGTCATTTTTTCCAGCATCTTGTGTGCCATAATTTGGTAATTTTCACATATTTCGAACTTTTTCCCCCAAGTTCTCCTGCATACTTAATAGATCTTCCTTCTTCTCTTCAATCCCCCTCTCTTCTGCCCACCCTGTGCCACCACCAAAACCAAGAAAAAACCCCAAACACTTCCATCAGATTGCTTCTGACTCATGGTGACCTTCCCTCATAAAGCCTAAGGTTGTAAACTTTTACAGGAGAAGATGGCCTCATCTTTCTCCCTTAGAATTGCTGATGGATTAAAACCCCAACTTTTCAGTTATCAGCGAGCACATAATTGACAATGCCAATAGGACTCCTTTAATAGACTACAGTATAGTGTAAACATGCATTTTATGTGCATTGAGAAACCTAACCAGATGTGTGGCTCCCATATTGCAATACTCACTTTATTGTGAAGGTCTGGAGCCAAACAGTTGTTGTTGCTTATTGGTAGGTGCAGCTGAATCGAGTATGACTCCTAATGTCCCTCTGAACAACATATCTGAACGCTGTCCTATCCTGTACCATCCTCATCATCACTGACATACTCAGACCTATTACAGTAGTCACTGGGTCAATAAATCCGATTGAGGGTCTTCCTCTCTTTCATTGACACTCGATGTCTCTATTCAAGGAACAGCTTCTCCTAAAAAAAGATGCACAAAGTATAACAACAACAACAACACAACAACAATATTGTGAAGCTCTGTCATCCTCTATGAAGTACTCTGGTTGCACTTTCCCTAAGATATATCTATTTGTTCTTTTGGCAGTCCATAGGATTTTCTATACTCTTTTCCAACACTACAACTCAGAGGCATTAACTCTTCTTCTGTTATCTTTATTCATTGTCCAGCTCTCTGATGCCTAGTAAGTGATTGAAAAATTTTAACCTGAATCAGGCACACCTTAGTCTGTGAAATGACATTGCTCATCAGTAACTAGGAGAGATCCTTGACTACAGACTTTCTCAAAGCAATATATCTCCTGGTCTTCTAACTGCTGGTGCTAAATATGTTGATTGTGGATCCAAGTAAGCTTATTTTATTGATAGTTTTAATATTTTTGCCATTTATTATGAAGCAGGAAGTGGCATCCACTTCCAAAATAGCTTGCCTCCAGAAAGTCTATGAACTTGGAGAAATGAAAGTTATACAAGTTTTCAGGTCTTTTGGTCATAGAGTTGCTATGAGTTGCCTACAGCTCAATGGCACTTAACAACAACAACAACATTGTAATGTTGCCCGTCAGTCCAATGCTGAGAATTTTTATTTTCTTGATGTTGAAATCTAATCCATATTTGCTCAAATCCTTCTCACTTTCAGCAAGCAAGGTTGTAATCTGCACAATACAGGTTGTTAATAAGATTTCTTCTGATCCTGATGCCATCACTTTCTTCTTTGGGGTCCAGCTTCTTGAATAAATTGCTTAAGATTACATAGGTATAAGAGAGACTACAACCCTGATACACACTTTCCCTGATTTTAAACTATGTCGTGTTTGTTCCCTTCTTCTGTTTGGACAATTGTTTCTTGGTCTAGTTATTGGTTTTGCATGAGCACAATTAAGTGTTCTGAGATTCCCATTCTTCTCAATGTTGGCCGTAATTTGTTGTAATCCACACAGTCAAATGCCTTTACATAGTCAATAAATCTCAAATAAACTTTCTTCTCATGTTCTCTGCTTTCAGCCAGGATCCATCTGACACCAGCAACAGTGCCATGCCCTCTTATAAATACTGCCTGAACACCTGGAAGTTCTTTGTCAATATATTTCTAGTCATTTATGGATGATCTTCAGCAATATTTTGCTTGTATGTGATATTAATGGATCTCTAAAATAGAGCTGTACTAATAATTACTATTGCCTACCTTTCTTTTAGCTAAATTTCAATGTGTCTGTCCATTGCATTTTGCCTACAATTAAATGCTCACCATACCACTTTCCTTAGCAGACGCCATTAATAGCTTACTGTTTTTCAAAAGACACGGTTTTCCACATGCTTTTTTCTCCTTGGGGATGCTGGGGATAATGTTAGCAATGCTAAGCAGGTGTGTGTATGGGGACAATCTTTTCTATAACTCTTCTCTATTCCTTTTCTGAACCCTGTCTAGTAATGAACTCTATACCCGGTACTAGGCTAAGCACTTGACATATGTTATCATATATTATAGCATCAAATTTATGAGATAGATTCTGATAACTACTCCATTTTACCGATGAGGTATTGAGGCTTTAAGAAATTGAGTAAGTTGATCAAAGTCACACAGTTAATAATTTACAAAACTAGGAATTGTGCCCAGGTCTATCTCACATCAAAGTTCCATATTCTATGTTACTTAAATAGTTTACAAGCCCTTCTTTCAAGTCCACCTTTTCCAAGAAGTCTTCCTTGATTTCTGTCTCCTTAGTATTTCTTCTTACATAAACTTCTTGACACCATCTGATAATTGCTACATTACTTAAATACATTGTTGTGTTTTCAAGGACATTATTTTCCCCCCTTGATCGGATATTCTTTGAGGGTGCAGAGTCTTTGTTCCAAATCTTCCCTTCAGAAATTCCACAAGTTTTAAACACCCCTTTTCTGAAGGCAGAGTCATGTGGTTGGCAGGAAATAATAGAGGCGTCATCCCAGGGATCCGAAGACCTGGGTTTCAGCTTTGATCAGCATGAGGTGAGGGAAGTAGAAAGGGCTTGTAGGGCTTGAGCACAACTTTTAGCTCCTTTGAACCTCTGATTGCTTAGTTGGTATATAAAAGGAAAATGGCATGCTGCCCCATGGCATCTGAGAGTGTTCAGAGGAGCTGGTGAGTTCACACGTGTGAAAAGATTTGAACATCTCTAGAGTGCTGCACACATGTTCCATTGTTACCACGCTAGATATCAACCTAGACTCTTCAGTGCCATCAAGCACAGCCATGCTGACGAAATGGGTGAGCTGGACCAGCTAAAAAAATGCTAGCCGTGGTTGACAGTCCTGCTTATATTCGTCAGCAGTCCAGAGGACCTATGTCATCAGTGCAACCTTGTTATCCTTCTATCGATCATTAAATGCAGCCCCGAGCTTTCCATAATCACAATTAACCTCCCAGGTCAGCAAGCCAGAGACTAACCTAAACAGAAGATAATATTTATAAAAAGAAATTTTTTGTAATGTAGTTGCTAGAAATTAACGTTTGCTAATTTGTTAAGGATATGGTAAGCTATACCAAGTCTCTTTTTTGTTGTCTGGAGAGTAATAACAATCCTCTCCTGGCAGTTAGTTTTAAGATCATTAAATGATCCTCATTTGCAATATATTTGCAGAAGATTACAGCCATCTAAATTGACCCTGAAGGAAGACTTATTTCATTAATGGGCTGTCCTGTGCTAATGCATAAAGCTAGAAAAATATATCTATTAAATTCTTAATGTGTAAATGATGTTTCTGGCTTTCTTCTTAATTACAAAGCAAAATGAGCCTGAAGTGCACTATGTCTAGGAAAAAATGATCGATTTAATCCATCTTTCAGAGGAAGAACTTTTAAAAAGACTATCCCCAAATTCCAGCTAGCAAAGCTCTTCTCAGGCAGCCACCCTGAACTTCCAGTTTTCGTTAGGTCCATGGTGAAATGTGCACTTGACATGCTAACGTGTATTCCCCCCACCCCAATTCCAGTGAATACTGTAAAGAGGTAATTTTAGTTCTTAGCAATGATCCCTGCTCCCATTGATACAGTAAATCCAGCTTCTACTAACTTTTCCTTGAAGGATTACTCAGAGGTGGTTGTTACATTGGTGCAAATATATATTGAGAATGAGCACAGATTTGAAAATGAATGATGTGCTATAACTAGTTTATCATATGCATGCTGAACAGTAATGCAGCTATAGAACAAGATTTACTGTACATATATATTTCCGGCATATGTGCAGAATCACCTTATTAAAATCATAACATAACGATAACTAAGAGGACTCTAGAGCACCTTTTATGTATCTATGTTGAGGTTGCTGGCAGTGGCATTTGATCTTTGCATGGGAAGTTGAGGGGTTTGTAACATAGATGGAAGTTAGTGATGGTTCTGTAATTTCCCAGGGGCTTTAACTGGTTAATACTGATATTAAGTTAAAAATTCTTTAGGCAAAACCACAAATTCACCTAGTTTCTACTTGTCTTCTTGTCCAAATTTGGGGTTTGACCCCCAAAACAAAAAAAAATAATTTCCATCAAGTCAGAACAGACTCATAGCTGACCCTCTAGTGGCTTTTTAGAGACAGTAAATTGTATAGGAGGAAATTGCCCATCTTTCTCCCATGGAGCAGCTAGTGGACATGAACTAGCTACCTTTAGGGTTAACAGTGCAACTCCCTACCAACTAGGCCAGCAGAGTTCCCCATGTTACCCCTAGAGAAGCAGAAATTTAGCAGAGCCAGCTCAAAACCATCTTTCCTTTTGGGGAGAGAGTAATATTCTAATTAGTTAATATGGACTGACAGTATAGAGTTATATAGCACATGTATTTTTTTAAGATACTCTGACTTCAACCATATCTTAATGTGATCCTTTTTAAAAATAAAAAAATTGAGATATTGACATCTTGATAAATTGGAAAATTTCCCCGTATCTGCCTCCTATCCTACTTTTGAATTTAATATGATTTCCAAAATGAATGTTTAAAGTGTATTAAAAATGATGAAAAACTAAAAATGAATCATTATTGATGGCATTTCTGAACTTGAGCGATTTTGACAAGTCAAAGAATAAAATTTGAATTTCACCGAAAAATCCAACGTTTCATCAAACTTATGACTTTATTCAGTGTAAGGGTGACTTTTTTGCTCTTGGAGTATTTAGTATATTATATGTATGTATGTGTCTGTTGGGTATCGAATGAGAGATGTTGCAGTGAAAAAATCAAGAAAAAGGAAAAGCAATATCCTTTCTTAAAGTTTATTTTATATATTTATATTTTTTTATGTGAGCAGGTTATATTATACTTATCAAGCAAGTTGAGAAGAAAAGCACCTCAAATAGCTTGGCCCATGCTTTGCTTTGTAATAGAATAATGCTAAGATTAAATCAGGTCAGCAGACATTCTTGAATTCTCTAATATGTTCTCAGCACAGTGAAACAGAACGGAAGCCATTTGAAGGGGGGGAGGGAATGAAAAAAATTTATCTTGTGGACTTTTTATAAGTTGAAAAATTTTGCATTATGAGTTTTTTTTAGAATGATGAATAAAATGTTTAAGAGAAAGTGCTCATATATTGCTACTTGGCTTTTACTCCACCAAAATGATTTCTGAAAGCTGTGCAGTGGGAGGATTTTTATGTTAAGCCATCTCCACTATCAGATCATTATATTCCTATACACTGAGGACAAGCAGGAGAATATAACTCAGACGAAACACCAAGACAATTCTCTTCCAGGGACATTGCCAAGAACAGGAATAAAACCACCTCAGGAAATAATAATGCTGCCATTGAAGAGCTCAGAGTAGTGAGAAGCATGCAGTGCTGCTGCCTTTCATTATGCTATCCTCGTTCAGTTATAAGGAGCACTAAAGGTGATTAAGTGTGGGCTGCAAATAGAAAGATTAGGAGTTCAAATCTATCCAGCAGCTCACTGGGAGAAAGATGAGGTAGTTTGCTTCTGTAAATGTGTACAGTATTGGAACCCCTATAGGTAGTCGTGCTCTTTCTCGTAGAGTCAATATGAGTAAAAGTTGACTTTATGGCCATAGGTTCATCCAATTGTAGAACACCAGTCCACGTGGAAATCCATTTTTACTTAGACATTTTAATCCTTAGGATGCAATTCAACAAATTTGCTCACAGATACAATTTCAAGAAATAGTCTACTCTTGTTCACTCATTGCTGTCAAGTTGGAACCTACTTCCAGCAGGATTTCAGAGGCTGTGAATTATGTGGGGAGGAGATTGCTCATCTTTCTTCTTTGGAACAGCTGTTGGATTTGAACCACTAGACTTTGGATTAACAGCGCAGCTCCTTACTCACCAGGCCATCAGAGCATCCTCTATTTAAGAGAGTGGTAGTGACACCCAATCAGTGACAAGTTTACACCACAGGGTAAAGGTGGCAATGCCTGGAGACAGTTTTGATGGTCAAGGAGGTGATGGTGCTATCAAGTAGATAGAGGCCAGAGATAGCTCAGAGATGCTGTTTAATAATATCCTACAATGCACAGGACAGTTTTACACATCATAGAAATACCCCACCCAAAATGTCAGTAGTGCTAACTTTGAGGAGCCCTGACTTAATACTGTTGTTTTTGTTGTTGTTATGTACCAAAAACTCAGAACCAACATATAGTTGATCCTCCAGCAGGTTTTGAGAGGCACTAAGTCATACAGGAGGAGACTGTCTTTCTCCCACAGAGCACATGGTGGATTCAAACTATGTGCCTTCAAGCTGGCATCACAGTCCCTTACAACTAGGCCACCAGACCTACCTGAGTTAACATTTGCTATTAAAAATATAAATGCCAAAACTCCATAATTTACCACAGCATATGTTTGGGGTTTTTTTTTTGGTATAAAGTAAAAATATATATATATTCCTCATCAATGATCAACTTTCCTCCAACTAGAGATTTAGAGATCAACCTTCCTTTCATTTTGAGCGGTAAAGAGTAAAAAGGACTAAACGTATGTGATTTTTATCCCCATGAGGCTAAGCGTATAGTATACCCATATTCACATGATCACAACTGACTGCAGGAGAGGCTGGGAATTTTAACTCTGCAGCCAACAAGAAGAGGAAGTGGATTCAGAGAATAGCTGGCCAGTCTCTATCACACTCAATGATTGTATCTAAAAAATATTTCTTTCTACTCAAGTAGATATTGCCATCCTATCCTTAGTTAAGCCATTGACATTTATAGTCCAGCTTTAAAATGTTCCTGTCAGTTACAATATATTTTACCAACATACATGTAGTATGTTCAGCTTATAAAATATTTACATATACTTCACTTGATCCTAATAAGAATTATGTGACATGAAAGAAACTAATACTTAATGAGAACTATATATTCATTCTTCATGGAATAGAATGCAAATTCCAAAACACTGAACTGTGCTTATGCAGAACCTATACATAGACCAAGAGGCCTTTGTTTGAACATGGCTTAAAATTCAGAAAACTGTGCGTCAGAGTTGTATTCTTTCTCGATCTCCATACCTATTCAATCTATATGCTGAGCAAATTATTCGAGAAGCTGGACTTTATTAAAAAGACTATGACATCCAGATCAGAAGAAGACTCATCAATAACCTGCATTATGCATATGACCAAGCTTGCTTGCTTAAAGTGAAGAGGACTTGAAGCACTTGCTGTAGAAGATTAAATAATTCAGCCATCAATATGGATTGCATCTCAATGTCAAGAAAACAAAAATTCATACCACTGGACTGATAGGCAACACCATGATAGATGGAGAAAAGATTGAAACTTCCAATAACATAATTTCACTTGAATCCACAATCAATAGCTTTGGAAACAGCAGTCATGATATAAGGAGATGTATTGCACTGGGAACATATGCAGTTAGGGAACTGTCCAATTTATTGAGAAGTAATGATGTTAGTTTGAAGACTAAAGTGTACCGGATTCAGGCCTTTTTAATCACTTGCTATGCATCTGAGAGCTGTAAAATGAATAAGGATGACAGAAGAATTGATCACTTTGAATTGTGGTGTGGGAGAACAGTACTGAATATTCCAAGGATTACAAACACACACACACACACACACACACACACACACACGCGCGCGCGCGCGCGCGCACACACAAATATGTCTTGGAGAAAGTGCAGCCAAGAGTTCTCTTTGGAGGAAAAGATAGCAAACTTTGTCTCATATGCTTTGGCCATGTTGCTAGGAGAGGCTATTCCTTGGAAAGGGACATCATGCTAGGAAAGGTGGTGGGTAAGGGAAAGAGAAGACCCTCAACCAGATGAATTGACACAGTGATTGCTACAATGGACTCAAGTATGTCAGAAAGTTGAGGATGCCACAGGATAAAACGGGGTTCATATCTGTTGTTCATAAGGTCACTAGGTGTCATACTCAACAGCACCTAACAAAACAACAACAGTATACTCAGAACTTTATATATGGATGTTGTTTACACCTTGCATGGAGAAAATGAGGTTTAGAGGTGTTAAGAGACTTGGCAGAAATACCAAAAGTTATGAAGTAGTTATTTGATATCTCCAAGATGAAGGTATAGTCTAATGTGAGTTGTGCTGTTAACCCAAAGGCCTTGTGCCTCCATCAGTTCAAATGTGCCATCAGCTGTGGAGAAAGATATCCAGTCTCTTACAGTTACTATTTACAGGTTTGGAAACCTGGTGGAGCCTTGTTATGAGTCAGAATTGGCTCAATGACAGGGTGGCTCTTTTCAGACGAGGAACTCACATCTCAGATAATTGCTCAGGGTTGTCGTTCTTATTTGCAATTGAGTTGGTTTTGACTGACAGTGACTTTATGTTTAACAGGATAAACATTCCCAGGTATTGTACCACATTTGTTACTCTTGATCTGTTGGAGTTCGTTGTGGCTATTGTGCCAATCCATCTCACTGAAGGTTTCTCTCATTTTCATTGACCTGATACTCTACCATCCACGATGCTATAGTTTTCTAGTAATTGATTTTTCCTGCTGTTGTTTCCAAGAAAGTAAATCAAAGTCTCCACATATTTGATTCTAAGAAACATCTAGTCAAGACTAATTTTTTCTGGTATCCTACAAAACCCAATATTCTTAGTAAATACATCTATACTTCTGCCTTCTTCTCCATTGTCCAGATTTGCCTACATGTGAAGTGATGGAAAGACAGACTATAGCTTGTGTCAGGAACACCTTAGTAATCAAAGTGGCATTTTTGCATTTTAGAGCTTCAAGGTCTTTTGTATTAGATTTGTTTAGTGTACTCATCATTCAATTTCTTGACTGCTGCTTCATGGATGTTGATGTTTCTACAAGTAGAATTAATTCATTGACAAGTTTAATTTCTTCTAGAGATTACACAAAGAAGTAAAATGGTAAAGGGTAAAGCCAGAATGTGAGCTCAACCTTTCTGATTCTCAATCCTAATCTCTTTTTCTAACTACACCTTGAAGATTCACTTAATTTCACCAACCAAGTCAGTAAAATAGCATGTATTTTCTCTTGTTCACGGATCATCCAACATAGAACCCTATTAAATATATTCTTCCAAGATTATCAATAATCCATGAATAATTGCTATTTAAACTTAGGCTACAGGGTTAGTACAGATATCAATAAACCTTTTTCCAAATCTTCATTCTGGCACTTTTCAGATGTGTAAAGAAGGCAATTCTTTTAATCTCTCTGAGCCTCAATTTCCTCATCTGTTAAATGAGCTTATTAAAATACTATTTTCTTGATGATTTGGCATGACATCAATTATATGTGTAAGGCAATCCAGTAGGGGATTGGAATACATAAATGCTCTAGAAATATTAATTTATTTCTCTTTGCTCATGTAGTTGTGAGTTTCTGACTTCATGACATCTCACCACTTTTGGATAAAGGCATTCCAATGTTTTTTTTAGAAGTTAACTTTCTCTTATTGCAGTGTTGACACGACTGTAAACCAACTTTTCTTATTCATCCTTAGCTCTGAAGGGCCCATGACCCAATTTAAGAAAATAAGTCCTCCTCTTAGTACTCTGACTCTTGAGAAGAACTATGTAAAGATATAAAAAGATAGTTGATGTTAATTTCTTTGAGAGATTCTTATGTCTCTCAACTGACTTATGGCTGTCTGTCCACTGAGGTTCCAAAGCTTTAAATGAAACAGGGGGAAATTGCCTGTATTTGCCCTATGGGGTGGCTAGTGAGTTTAAAACACCAGAGAAGCTTGGTCTTTGGGTCAGCTGCACAACTCCCTGCAGACCATATCTCCAGTGCTTCCTTGTATTGTTCTATCTTTTGAGATGTCTTTATTTCAGAATAAGTTACGCAGCATGAGTTTCTGTTGTTTGCAGCCAAAAGAACCCAACAAGCCTACTCATCTCTACAGTGATTAGATTTTTCAAAAATTCTTGACAACAATGTCAAAAGGTGCTAATTGCAAAAACTTGACAAAGACAAGACCTATTACAGCAGTAATTTTTCCCCCTTAATGTAATAGACCTGCTTAGGAGGAAATTAAATTAATGTGATTGGATTGTTTTTAAACCATAATCATGCAGAAAGTGATAGATAGATTTTTGATGATCATTCATTAATATTTATCCAAGTATGACTTTCTGGTACCTGTGCTAATTGATGAGTACAAAGAAAACGTACATTTGTGATTTCCAGTCACAGTGGTTGAGGTCAACCACAGTCAGTTTTTACCATAATTAACGTTCACCCTTCAACAAACCTATTTTAAATGAGCCTTCATTTGTGGGTTCCTACCCCCAAGTTGTTGTTGTTGTGTACTATAGAGTCAAAACTGACCCACAGCTGATTTTCTGGTGGGTTTTCAGAGACAGTTAATCACACAGATTTTCCCCCAGATTAAATCAATACTTAAACCTCGGCAGTTATTTTAGAAACACGGGTTTGTTTGTTTTTGGGGTTTTTTTTCCTACATAGAATATCTAAAGCTGAGACCCATCTGACAGTTCTTCATTGTTTAGGAGAGCTCCGGAGGAAAGATTGCTGTAGAGGCCCAGGGAGAAACTTTCATGGCAAGTTCGCCCAGGCTCTTTTTTCAGTTCTGAGGCAAGTTTAACAATTTCTGGTTCAAATCTCATTTTAAAGAGTTCTAGAATTGCTCTTGGAAGAAAGTTTCATGCAAATGAGGTGGTTCTTCCACACTTTGCTACTCTTAATTAGCCAATTGTCAGTCTCTTCTGAACAAGAACTCACTTTTCAGGGTGAAAAGTTGGAAAACTCATATTTACACTGAGAAACAATACATTTCTATCCAAAAATGTAGAAATCAAACAGAACAAATGTGTTCTTATTTGAAGAAATATTTTTCTTTCTATGTCCAAATCCTAGAAGTAAGATCTAAAGTGGAATAAGTATACTCCTTCTGGATCTGGAAAAAGGAAATATCTGGTCACTGGCAAGCCTAAGTTCATGAGTAATCCATTGAAATAATAATGAGAACTCATTAGTGAGGCTTAAATGTAATAGTCCAAGATAACAGAGTCTTAATATATTGTTGTTGTTATTCACGTCAGAACCAAATCATCACTGACTATGCAGCAGGTTTTCAGAGGCAGTAAATTGCCTGTTGTTCTCTTGCAATCAGTTGTAAATTTGAACCACAATCCTTTAGGTTGGCAGTACCACTTCTTACCACTGGGCCACCTGAACTTTCTCATAATATATTAACTTTGTTTATCATCAATCAAAAGTTTTTATGAGAACATTCTCTATGCAAGGAGTTTATACTCCTAAGAAGACACTTTGATTACTGTCAAATTGATTAAAATATATATCAAGGACTCAGTATCTGTACATAGACAAACATTTAAACAGCAACTGAAATTATATAAAATATTTATGTTCTAAATACATTGGATTTTGAATTCCTAGAAGGTACTATATCCCATTTCATCTTCATAAATGTGAATTTGTATATAGGTATTCAGGAGTGACATCCACTTTTTAAACAACAAGCCTCTGGAAACTCTATTAACATTGAGAAATGACAATACCTATAGAAAGGCTTCATGTCTTTTGTTTATAGGGTCATTATGAGTTGTGCTCAACTCAATGGCAATCAACAACAACACAGACAACAATTTTTATTAAGTGATTATTTTGTGTCAGGCACCATTTTTTTTTCAGGCACTAATTTGAAAGTTTCTAGACACAGAAGATTCTTGTTCCCATGAAGTGATATTCAAGGTGTAGGAAATAGACCACCCCCGCCAACATTTTATACTCATCCATTTCTGCCAAGTTACTCCTGACTTATAGTAACCCTCCATCGATTTTCAAAGGCTGTAAATTGTAATGAGAGGAACTGCCCTCTTTCTCTTGAGGAGTTACTGTTGGATTTGAACCACCAGAAAAGCAAGGCCTTTGGGTTAGCAGTGCAGTTTGCTGTGGACAACACTCTCCAACATTTCATAACAAGAGTCATCCACGTAACTCTGATCTTGATGCCACGTTCTTCTTAATAGATTGCAAGTTCTTGAATAATTTGCTTAGCATACAGAGAGAGGATACAACCCTGACACACTTCTTTCATATTTTGAAACCATATTGTTGTTGTTGTTATGTGCCGTCGAGTCGCTTGCGACTCATAGCAACCCTATGTACAACAGCCCTAAACTCCGCTCTATCCTGTGCAAATCTCACTGTCTCTGACACTTCCATCCCAATTATCCCAGTCACTGAATCAATCCACCTCATAGAGGGCCTTCCTCTCCTGCGCTGTCCCTCCACCCTCCCAAGCATGATGTCCCTCTCTAAGAACCAGTCTTTCCTCACAACATGTCCAAAGTATGTTAGACGGAGCCTCAGAATCCTTGCCTCCAAGGAGCCACCCGGTTTAACCCTTTCCAGGACAAATCTGTTTGTTTTCCTAGCAGTCCATGGTATTCTCAGTACTCTTCTCCAGCACCACAGCTCAAAGGCATCAATTCTCCTTCTATCCTCCTTGGTCATTGTCCAACTCTCTGATGCATAACAAGTGATTGCGAAGACCATAGCCTGTATCAGATGCATCTTAATCTCCAGAGAGACACCATTGCTCTTCAGTACGTTGGAGAGGTCCCTAACAGTAGACTTTCCCATGGCAATGCGCCTTTTAATTTCCTGGCTGCTGTGCCAAGACTGTTGACTACGGAGCCAAGCAAACTAAAGCTGTGTACAATCTCAATCTCTTCACCATCCATCCTGATGCTGCCAATTGGTCCAGTGGTGAGAATCTTTGTCTTCTTGACATTGAGCCTCAATCCATATTGGAGGCTGCAGTCCTTGACACTCTGCAGCAGGCGCTTCAGGTCCTCTTCAGTTTCAGCAAGCAGGGTTGTGTCATCCGCGTAACGCAGATTGTTGATAAATCGTCCACCAATCTTGACCCCACATTTCTCCTCATAGAGCCCAGCCTCCCGGATAATCTGTTCTGCATATAGGTTGAAAAGGTATGGAGATAGGATGCATCCCTGGCGTACACCCTTCCCAGTTTTGAACCATGCAGTGTTCCCTTGCTCTGTTCTGACAACTGCCTCCTGGTCCAAGTATAAGTTTCGCATGAGAACAATCAAGTGTTCTGGGATTCCCATTCTTCTCAGAGTCATAGTGTTCCCTTATTCTGTTAGCATAGCAGCCTCTTGGTCAAGGTATGGATTTCACAATTAAATACTCCAAGATTTCCATTATTTTCAATGTCAGCCATAACTTGCCATGATCCACACGATCAAATGCCTCTTCATAGTCAATAAAGCATAAATAGACATTCTTTTGGTATTCTTTACTTTTAGCCAGGAACCATCTGACATCAGCAATGTCAAATGTCCTGCTGCCATGAGCACTTTTAAATTTTGCTAGAACGTAAGACAGTGCCTTATCTATTCACTGCTCCAGCTGTTTTTGAATGATCTTCAGCAATAATTTGCTTGCATGTAATATTAATTATGTTGTTTTATAGTTTGCACATTCTGTTGGATCACCTTCCTTGGGAATGGGGACAAATATGGACCTCTCCTAATTAGTTGGCTAAACAGCTGTCGTCCAAATTTCCTGGCATGAACTGGTGAATGCATGCATCCAGGGTTGCATCTGTTTGTCAAAACATGTAAACATCAGTATTCCATTGATTTCTAGGGCTGTATTTTTTGCCAATGCCAATTTTATGCAACTTCAACTTCTTTCTTCATTGCAATTAGCTTCTGCTCATATGGTACTTACTGAAATTTTTCAGTGTCAGCTAATTTTTTTTGGCAAAGTACACTATTCCCTCTATGTTCTTTTGATTTTTCCTGAATCATTCAACATATTGCCCATAATATCTTTTAATATTGTGACTCAAGCTTTCAATTTGTTTGTCAGTTCTTTCAGCTTGAGAAATGCAAAGCAAATTATTCCCTTTTTATTCCCCAATTTCAGTTCTCTGCACATTCCTTTATAATATCTTCTTTTGTCCTCTCAGGCCGCCCTTTGAAATTTTCTCTTCGGCTCTTTTACTTTGGTATTGTTAATGCTATGAAGGAGCTAGGAGATTATGATTTAGGGGAAAAAAATAAAATTGTTATCTATACGATATATAGGTTAAACTTCTTGACACAGACAATTTTGAGCCAGAATCCAGACCATAGAACCAATACGTGAAGAGCTCAGAGAGAGAGAAAGAGAGAGAGCACAAGCGAGCAAGCATTCCAGATAGCAGGAAGAGCAAATGCAAAGCCCCATGACACAGAAACAAACTTGACATGCTTAATGAAGACAGAGAAGACCAGTGGGAGAAGAATGACTAAGGGAAAAATGATAAGAAAGGGATCATATGAGAGGCAGGAACAGATAGCAAGGCCTTGCAGATCATGACGAAGAATTTGCTACAGCTTTTGTTGGGGCAAGAATCCTGGCGGCATAGTAGACTAAGTGTTGAGCTGCTGAACAGAAGGTCAAGGTTCAAATTCACCAGTTCGGAGAGGAAGCAATCTGTCTCCATTAAGATTTACAGGATCAGAAACCCAATGGGGTCATTGTACTCTGTTCTATGTTGTTGTTGTGGTTACGTGCCCTCGAGTCTCTTGGGACTCATAGCAACCCTATGTACTACAGCTCTAAACTCTGCTCTGTCCTGCGCCAATCTCATTGTCTCTGACACACTCATCCCTATTGCTCCAATCACCGAATCAATCCACCTCCCAGAAGGCCTTGCCCTCCTGCACCATCCCTCCACCCTCCCAAGCATGATGTCCCCCTCCAAGGACTGGTCCCTCCTTACAACATGACCAAAGTATGTCAGACGAAGTCTCAGAATCCTTGCCTCCAAGGAGCAGCCCAGTTTAACCCTCTCATGAATCTGTTTGCTTTCTTAGCAGTCCATGGTACCCTCAACACTCTTCTCCAACACCAAAGCTCAAAAGCATCAATTCTCCTTCTATCCTCCCTGGTCATTGTCCAGCTCTCTGACGCGTAATGAGTGATTGCAAAAACCATGGCCTGTACCAGACACACCCAAGTCTCCAGAGACACACCATTGCTCTTCAGTACTTTGGAGAGGTCCCTAACAGCCGACTTTCCCATCGCAATACATCTTTTAGTATCCTGGATACTGGTGCCAAGAGTGTTGATTGTGAAGTCAAGCAAACTAAAGCTGTGAACAATCTCAATCTCCATAGTTGTTATGTGCTGTCAAGTCACTTGTGACTCACAGCGACCCTATGTACAACAGCTCTGAAGTCTGCCCTGTCCTGAGTCAGTCTCACTGACTCTGACACACCTACCCCCGTTGCCCTAGTTACCATATCAAGCCATCTCACCCAGGGTCTTCCTCTCCTGTGCTATCCCTCCACCCTTCTGAGCATGATGCCCTTCTCCAAGGAATGGCCATATGCCCAAAGTATATGAGACAGAGCTTCAAAATCCTAGCCTCCAAGGAGGGACTTGGTTTCACTTTCTCCCAGATAGACCTATTTGTTTTCTTCATGGTCCATGGTATATTCAAGACTCTTCTCCAGTACTACAACTCACAGGCACTGCTTCTGCTTCTGTCATCCTTAGTCATTGTCCAACTCTCTGATGTATAGAAAATAATTGCAAAAATAATGGCCTGGATCAGCCACACCTTAATCTCTAGACTGACATCATTCCTTCTCAGTATTCTGGAAAAGACCCTGACAGCAGATTTACCTAACTCAGTTTGTCTTTTGATTTCCTGACTGCTGGTGCCAAGAGTTTTGATTGTGGAGCTGAGCAAGCTGTAACTATTAAAATATCAATCTCTTCTCCATCCATCATGGTGCTGCTAGTTGGCCCAGTTTCGAGAATCTTCGTCTTCTTGATGTTGAGCTTCAGTTCATAGTGAAGACTACAGTCTTTGACCTTCTGCAGTAAGAGTTTCAGGTCAACCTCAGTTTCAATAAGCAAGGTTGTGCCATCTGCATAACATAGGTTGTTGATGACTCTTCCTCCAGTCCTGATGTCACATTCCTCTGCATAAAGACCAGCCTCTCAAATGATCTGTTCTACATATAGATTGAGAGAGTATAGAGACATGATGCATGCCTGATGCACTCCCTTCCTGGTTTTGAACCATACAATGCTTCCTTGCTCTGTTCTGAGAACTGCTTCCTGGTCCAAGTATAGGTATCACATAAGCACAATCAAATGTTCTGGGATTCTGAGTCACCATTATTCAGGATCCTTTCAACAGCTAGGTAGATCAGGGTTTTTTTGTTGTGTTGGTTTTTTTTTTCTTCCCTGAGATGCCCCACATCCTTATTTTAAGTGTTGCCTGTTTAGAAAAGTCTTCCATTATGGTCCATACTTCTTCTCGTTGTTATGTGCCACTGAGTCAAATACAACTCATAGTGTACTCATAGGAGTACTCGTAGGATTGATGAAAGTAACTGTTCACATCACTTGCTTGATATCTTTTCTCCAAAGTAGCCAGTAAAGTCCTTAATGGTAGAGATTGGTTTATCTAGTTCATTGCAATAAGAGTAAAATCATCCAGCAAACATTTTAAATTTTTTATCATTTACTATATGTCAGACATGTAGATTTATTGTTGTTAGGTCCCACCAAGTTAACCCTGACTCATTGTGACCCTAAAAACAACAGGTAGAAACCTTGTCCTATCCTGTACCATCTCCAACATGCTCAAGACCATTACATATATTATACAGATATATACTTTATATAATATAGAGGAGCACTGTAGTCTCTTGAGTAAGGAGTTGCACTACCAACAAATATGTAGATGATTAAAATCTACCAGCTACTCCCTGGGAGAAAGATAGGCAGTCTCCTCCTGTGCCCTTTACAACCTCTGAAAACCTGGTAGAGGGTCAGCTATGGGCTGATTCTGACTCTCCAGCAATGAAAAGAAGGAAGGATATGCAGCATGCAATATAAATATAATGTATAAATATATACTGATGGAGTAAAAGAATGAATTAGAGTATAACTCTTTAATTCATTGCCTCTCTGTCTCTTGCTGTATCAATTTATTCATCACCAACTCTATCCATGAGGATGAGGAAGGTTCTATAAGGCGACTGGATGAGAAGGTGCTGGAGTCAGAGCTGGAGTTGGTTAAAAGCGGTTTTATTCTTTTCTTGATGGCTTCTTGACTAATATGTGATGAGAATTACATTTTCTCATTTCTAAATGAGTGCAAGTCACTTCATTTGCTAACATTTCCTCTTTCTTCTTCAAGTCTCCTTTTTCCTTTTCCTCCTTATTCTTCAGTAAGTATGTGAAGAGGAAATAGTACTTACTACTGAGAATTGAAAATGGAATATTGTAGAGCATGTTCATTTCAGTTTTTTATTTTTTTCCATCACAACCTAAGATTTGGACCACGTTGTTTATAAGTGTTTATTAATTATATCTGCATTTACATAATGTTGCTGTGTGCTATTGAGTCAGAATCCAGTCATAGGTGATTCTGCAGCGTATTTTCAGAGGCAGTTAATCACTCGAAAGGAGATTGCCCATCCTTCTCCCAGGGAGTTTTCGGTAGATTCAGATCCTGTGCTTTCTAGATTGCAGCACAGCTTCTTAAATCTTTTATTTTGTGTTTGTTTGTAATTTTTAAACTTGTTATTAAATGAAGGCTTACAGAAAAGTTAGGTTTTCATTCACTGTTGCACATTTTCCTTCCTCCTCCTCCTCTTCCCTTTCCTCTCTCCCAATCCACTTTGCAATGCACTCCTTGTTTCAGATTGTTGTCAAATATATAATACCTAATCAGGCATTTCCTTTCAGACAATCCTTACCTTTACTTGTTCCAATGCAGTGTTCATTATCTGTACACCCTGTTCCTATTCTACTCCTGACTTCCTATGTCAATCGTATTTTATAACAGCAGTATTATGCAGTGTTTGTCCTTTTGTGACTGAGATATTTCACTCAGCATGTCTTCTGTTCTCACCCATGTTGTGCAGTGTTTTACAAGTTCATTGTTTTTCAATGCTGCATAACATCCCATTGTGTGAATGTATCCTAGCTTTTCTGTGCAACATCATATCTTTTAGATATGACACTGTTGTATATACATCTAAGAGTCATGCTGAATTACCATTGTAAGTTGGATTTAGAAAGAAATTTTTCCTCACTTACAGGGTCTGCTCATGTGGAAATGGACATGATTTGCAAACAATACTGTTGTTTGTCTTGAATTGTCCACTACTGGTTCCACAGGCATAGGTGCTGAAGAATAAACAAGCCCTGGATCTCCAATTGAAAGACCTGACTTTAACTCCAAGTTTTGCTATATATTTGCTGTGTATCTCTCTGTAAGTTAACAGAATGATCTGTTTTCTAATCTATAAAAGAGGATAATATTTACCTCATTGGATTGCTGTGCAGATTGAATGAAGAATACTAGAAATAGCTCCTGGTCCATACAAAGTCCAAACATAAACATATGCTGAATAAGTACTATTCTTCCCAGTGAAATATTCTTTCACTGACTGATCCTGAGCTAGAGGTCTTTCTGTTTATTCATTCAGTGATTATGTACTGTTTGCTGAAGAAGATTCTAAACTAGCTTTCAAGCCATATTTTAGGAACTGTATTTCTGTATTAGAAGAGAGTGAGTTCTTAAAATTGTTGAGGCAGGAAATGCTGTAGAGTGGATAAAAACAACTATTGTTGTTGTTAGGTGCTGTCAGGTTGAGTACAATGACCCTATGAACAAAAATCTGAACCCTGTACTATCCTGTTTCATCCTCACCATTTCTGATATACTCAGTCCCTCTGCAGCAGTCACTGTGTCAGTCCACTGGTTAAGGGCCTTCCTCTCTTGGCACTCCATCTTTCCAAGTGTGATGTCTCTCTCCAAGGATTAACTTCTCCTAACAACAACAACAACAAGAAAATAACTGGTAGCAATAACAATATTCTTGATAGATTTTCTTCATGGGATTGTTGTAAAAAACAAATAATAGAGCATATATATATATATATATATATATATATATATATATATATATAAATTATTTACAAATACTAATAAAACATAATGCCAATGTCCCTTTATCATCAATACCATTATCAGAAGTTATGATTTATATCAGTGTGCATTATAGCACCGCTGGCAACAGCCGAAAGGTGGAAACAGACTTTATGGAAAAACAAAATGTGGTGTATTCATAAAATGGTATATTACTCAACTATAAAGAGAAATGTAGTTAAGAAATAAAAAGCCATGTTGCATTGTTAAAATCTATCTCTCCAAAGTGCTTATGAGCAAGAATATCAATTTAAAGATTAAGGTGCACCTGATAATGTTGTTGTTGTTGTTATGTGCCATTGAGTTGCGTGCAACTCATAGCGACCCTATGTACAATAGCTCTGAACTGTGCCCTATTCTGAACCAGTCTCACTATCTCTGACAAACTCATGCTTTATTACCCTAGTTACTGTGTCAATCCATCTCATCTGGGGTCTTCCTCCCCTTTGCTGTCCCTCTACCCTTCCAAGCATGATGTTCCTTTCCAGAGACTAGTCTTTCCTACCCATGTGCCCAAATGTATGTGAGATGGCGCTTCATAGTCCTAGCCTCCAAGGAACAGCCTGATTTCACCCTCTCCAGGATAAACCTGTCAGCTCTCTTGGCAGTCCAGGATATGTTCAATACTTTTCTCCATCACCACAACTCAAAAGTGTGAATTCTTCTGTCATCCTTAGCCATTGTCCAGGCCTCTGATGCATAGCAAGTAATGTGAAGAACATAGCTTGAATCAGGCCCACTTTAGTCTCCAGACTGACATCATTGCTCTTTAGCACTTTGGAGAGGTCCCTGACAGCACCTTTCCCCAGAACAATTATTTTTTTATTTCTTGGCTGCTGGTGCCAAGAGTGTTGATTGTGGAGCCGAGCAAGCTGAAATCATTAATGACCTCAAGTTCATCTCCACCTATCATCATGCTGCCAATTGGCCCAGTGATGAGAATCTTTGTCTTCTTGATGTTGAGTTTAATCAATATTGAAGACTACAGTGAATGGCCTTCTGCAGCAAGTGCTTCAGGTCCTCCTCAGTTTTAGCAAGCAAGGTTGTGTCATCTTTATAACGCAGATTGTTGATGAATCTTCCTCCAATCCTGACGCCACATTCCTTCATCTTCATAGGGTCCTGTCTCCTGAAGGATTTTTTCTGCATATATATTGAAAAGTGATTGAGACTGGATCCATTGTTGACACACTCCTTTCCTGCACCAGGCATAAGCTTTAGTATTTTTTAATTGCTTCCAAGGCATGTGAAACCTACACAAGCAAAACCTATACCTAGACCAAGAGACTGTTGTGTGAACAGAACAAGGGAACACTGCAATAGCTTAAATTAGGAAAATGTGTGTCAGGGTTATATCTTTTCTCCACACCTATTCAATATATATGCTGAGAAAATTATTAGAGAAGCTGGATTCTATGAAGAAAAGTTATCTCAGGATTAGAGGAAGACCCATCAATAACCTTTGTTATGCAGATGATACAATTTTGCTCGCTGAAAGTGAGGAGGACTTGAAGCACTTACTGCAAAAGACCAAGCACTACAGCATCTCAACATCATAAAAACAAAAGTTCTCACCATTAGACCAAAGGGCAATATCATGAAAGTTGGAAAAAATATTAAAACTATCAATGACTTAATCTTACATTGATTTACAGTCAGTACACTTGGTATCAGCAGTCGGGATATGAGGAGATATATTGCACGAGGAAAGTCTGCAGTCAGAGACCTCTCCAAATTCCTGAGAAACAATGATGTCAGTTTGAGAACTCAGGTGCACCTTATTTATTCCATGGTCTTTTTAATCACTTATTATGCTACTGAGAGCTGGGCTATAAATAAGGACAACAGAAGATGAATTGATGCTTTTGAATTTTTGGCAATAGATTGTCAAAAGAACAAACAGATATGTCTTGGAGAAGGTGGTGCAGACAAAGTGATCCTTGGAGACAAATATGAAAAAGCTTTGTCTCACATACTCTGGGCATGTTGCTAGGAGAGGGTATTTCTTGAAGAGGGATGTGGAAGGTCAGCAAAAGAAAAAAATTGACACAGTGACCATGGCAATGGATTGTGAGGATGACACAGTATAGGACAAGGTTCAGATCTGTTGTTCATAGGGTCACTGTTAGTCATACTCAACTTGACAGCACCCAGCAACAATAGCATGCATCTGAAAGTTGGCTAATGAATAAAGAAGACCTGAGAAGAATGGGCACCTTTGAGTTGTGGTGGTGGGGAAGAATATCCAGTACATCATGTGCTGTTAAAAAAAACCTCAAACACTTTTTCCTGGAGGCCTACAACTAGAATGTGTCCAGAGTGCAAGGATGGCAAAACATCATCTCACATACGTTGGGCATGTTTACAGGAGGGCCCAGTCCTTAGGAAAAGACATCACGCTGGGAAAGGTGGAGGGTCAGAGAAAAAGAGGAAAATTCTCAATGGAGAGATTGACTCAGTGACTGTAACAAGGACGGAGATTGTGAGGATGGTGTAGATTCAGGCTGCGTTTGAATCTGTTCTTCCTAAGGTTGCTTTTAGTTGCTGTCATCCAGACAGGCACCTAACAATAAAGGGAAATGAAGTCCTGATACACACCACAACAGAAACAAACTCTGAAAAATTCAACTGAGGCAATGAGTTCACCAGAAAAGGACAGCTCTTGTATGGTTCCATTTCTTTGAAATAGGCAAATGGAGAAAGACTAAAGCTTATTTGTAGTTACCATGAACATGAGGAAGGAGCTTTGGATGCCTTTTAAGAAACTGTCTGCAATCCTGAAGGTACATAGTTCCACCAGCTTCTCTATGGGAGAAAGGTGGGAAATTTTCTCCTTAGTGATTAGCTGCCTCTGAAAACCTACTGGAGGGTCAGCTGTGGGGTGGTTCTGACTTGACGGCACACACCACCACCAACAACAACACGGATCTGAAGGGCAGTCAGTGCTGGAGGCATGGAGTGTCTTCCCATGGTGGTGGAATAATCTGAAAAAGAAAATAGTAATGTTTACACATGATGGCCATAATCAATGTTATTGAATTGTACTTGTGAAAATGGTTGAATTGGCAACTGTGTTGTTTAACATGTTTTTAACACAATAGAGGGGAAAGTACTTAATGTTATACTTTTTTTGCATAGGCAAGCTGGGGTTCTTAGGGTAGGCTGGGTGGATTTGAAAGTTCTAATTCTTTAAAGTAAGTTTTGACCTCTGTCGTGTTCAAAAGGTTTTTGATAACCTTATCTTCTCAAATTAGATGGATCAGATTTGGTGGTAAGGGTGAGTGGGGAGTGACCTGCTACATACTCTGGTCTGTGTTTGGTGGCTTATTGCTTATAAGGAACACTTGAATGGAGAGCATGGCCAATTTGTACTTCTGTTTCTACTGAGGGAAAGATTTTTTCTCTTAGTGTCTTTAAAATTCAGGTTTCTAAACCAATATACAGTAGCTTCAGAAAAACCAGGTGGTAGAACTCACTTCATTCTTACTTCTGCCAGAGGTGAGGAAAGAATCTAAGGTGTAATTTTCAGTTCTCTGTGTTCCAAATACCAAAGAAGAAATAGATGATTTCTACCAACTTTTACAGTCAGAGATAGATCAAACATGCAATCAAGATGCATTGATAATAATGGGTGACTGGAATGCAAAAGTTGGGAATAGTGAAGAAGAATCAGTAGTCGGAAAACATGGGCT
>NW_006399755.1:28846885-28883508 GCF_000299155.1 Elephantulus edwardii
AGGGGAAGACCCTCTATGAGATGGATTGATTTGGTGACTGGGGTAATCGGGATGGGTGTGTCAGAGGCGGTGCGGTTGGCGCAGGATGGAGCAGGGTTTAGGGCTGTTGTGCATAGGGTCGCTATGAGTCGGAAACGACTCGACGGCACATAACAACAACAACAACCCCATGTAAGCATCTTGTTGGCACTCAACTTGGAAATACATTTCCATTTTACATAATGGATTAATCATACCACAGGTAATTTCTTCCCTAATTCATATCTTCAGGATATATGCAATATCTGTTATCTAAGAAAATGTTTATTTGTTTTGTCCTTTTGCCCAGCGAGCCTTTCATAGGTTTAGACTCTGTGCATGTGTTTCTACAGAACATGCATCACGTTAAAAACCGGGAAAATCATCTTCTGAATTACTCCTTTGCATGGAACGAATAAATCCGGTCCTGTATACCTATCAGAGAAGCACAAATGGCACTGGAACATCTTCAGAGTGGTTTATGCCCTTGACAGGTCAACCAGAGGGTAGCTGAAACTGAAGAAGTCATATGCCACAGTGCCAGCAGAAATGAAAATTACACCACTCATACTAACGAGTGAATTTCCAAAGGGACTATTTAGCGGTATTAAAAGTCTCTAAGCAGATGCCTCTGAACTTAAAATACACTTAATTCCTAAGGATTGTCTTGTAATTAATGTACCCAGATAGACTCAATGAGGAGAACGCAGGGCCAAAGCATCACGTTGCTCAGCAGTTTGCAAACTTCGGGGAACACTAAGATAAATAATTTGATTTTTTTAAAAAACATCTACCTACATTCTTTGCCCCGCATACCTGAGAATGCAGGATAGTTTTACAATAAGCAAGAGCACTTTGCAATTTAATAATCTCATTTCCTGGACAAAAAATATTGACGAAAAAAATTCCCAGCAACTGTAATTTCAGGAAGGACTCATGTAGAGGACATCAAAAGAATATCACTCATACTTCGGTTCCAGCCTTCATTCCTATCAGCTTGTCAGTCTGTAAACATCTCATTGAATCTAGGCAGCTTGTTGCTGCCTGTTCTCATCATACACCATGCTGTGCAGCTACAGTGTTAGCACGCCTCCTGTTAACACAGCTTGTAGGTTATGAAAAACAGTGAATTCTCAGCTCATTTGTGACCTTTGACAGCTGTATTTTATAGTGTTAAAGAAATAATAATAATTAAAAATGCTAAATTTTTGGAGGGTTTTTTTTAAGGGTTTGACACAAATTTGATAAAATTGATGCAGGTTAGAAGTTATGTTGTCCTTGTTAAGTGTCCTTGAACCTGCTCCTAACCATAGTGACCTGTGTACAACCCTGCCTGATCCCGTGCCACCCTCACACTCTGCTGAATGATATTTCATTTGATACAATATATAGACTATGAAAGGCAAGTCCAGTGAGGAATTAAATATTGAGGCCTGTAGGCTTTGGCCTTACTTGTCTCCAACTCCCAATAGCTCTAATTTTCTCTTGCAAGAAGCTGATGATCATGATAGCAGATGGTATTTGATGGAGAGGCCATGTGTATACCTGTTCGACCAGTTGCTGTGGAGTTGACTCAGACTCATGGTGGCCCCATGTGTGTCCAAGTAAAACTGTGCTCCTTGGGGTTTTCAGTGACTGATTATTTGGAATTAGATTGCCAGGACTTTTTTCTGAGGTGCTTGTAGGTGAACTTGAATCATCAGTCTTTCAGTTAACAGCTAAATACATATCTATTTGTACTACCTACTCAAAATAATTTGCCTGACCCCCAAATAAGATCGTTTTCACTTTTACATGAGGATATCTAATCTCTTTATTCCATTCCTTTAAAAGATGTCCATTATGTGATGATCTTGCGTTTTGCACTGGGCTAGGTATTTTCACATGTATCATATCTTACATGCAAATTCGTGAAGCGTTCCATATTTTTTACACAGTGACTGGAGTGGTGGGAGTAGTTGTGTCAGAAACAGTAAGGCTGGCTCAGGATAGAACAGGGTTCAGAGCTGTTGTACATAGGGTCTCTGTGAGTCACAGGCGACTCAATGGCACATTACACTAACATACCTTACTACTTTACCAGAAAGTTGTGAGTAGGTGCCATCATCACCATTTTATAGATGAGAAAATTGAGCTTAAGTGGACAACAGGATTTGCTTAAGGACTTATAGCTATTACAGTAAGGAAAGCAGTCAGAACTGACACTCAGGACCATTCTTAACACACATATGTCTGTGTCTACTATACATTGAAAACGGCACAAGGCTCCAAAGAGCATGCTTTGGTGATGTGCTCTGTAGTGAGTTGCACAGCTGATCCAAAGGTCATGCCTCTCTGGCAACTGAAACCCACAACTAATTCTGAAAGTGAGCTTTCCTCCCATGCAATTTACAGCCTCATCCGAAGGAGGATTAACCATAAGTTGGTTCCAATGTAAGTGCCATGAAAAAGAGAGAAAGAAAGACAGAGAGACTCATAGAAAGAGAGAGACAGACCAAAGAGGCAGAGATTGATGCAACATAACTTCTGCTGTCCCAGAGTATCTCATTCCATTTAAGGACAGGAGGGGAAAGACAGGCCCTGAATTAGGTAGGCCATGCTAAATTCTAGCACCAAATGCAAAGGAGATCTGAGGGAAATCCAGGCAATGTGAAGTTAATTTTAATTGGAGAAATTTGGAAAGGGTTCATAGAGAAAGGAACTTTTGAGCTGGGACTAGAAGAATGATTGCGATTTTCACAGACGAAGAAAGGCAGTTGAGGTCAAGAGAGCTTGCTATACAAAGATGCTTGCAGCTTCTTACCACTAGGCCACCAGTCTTCATTTAAATATATTAACACATGTAGTCTGGGCTTACAGAAACTGTTTTTATTGTTATAACTGCAAGGATATTTTTATTTTAAAAGTGATAAATTTCTGCAAAACACAATATAAACAATTATTTTGGTGTCACCTCCTCTGACAGTGTCAAAGTGATCCATCCTCCTTACAACTGCTCTGTGACATTGCCAACTGGGTTGGGACGTAAGACTGCACTGTGACTCATAAGAGACTAACAGCAGTATTCAGGAGCCCTGGTGCTGCAGTGGTTACAGTGATCAATGTCTTTTGTTGTTCAAGTCCACCAGTTGCTCTAGAGGGGAAAAAGTGACCAATGGCTTTCATAAAGATTTACAGTCTTGCAAACCCCACAGGGCAGTTTTAGTTCGAGTTATACTGTTAGTTAAACTTTGTCATACAGAATTAGGGAGCTATTGACTTGATGACAATGGGTTTGGGGTTTTTTAGCAGTGCTTCCCAGATGTTTTTTGGATTCTCAGCAATGTCAGTTTACTTTGATAAATTTACATAGGTTTGCAGACTCTGCTTTGATACTGGTTAACAGTTGTTGCTAGCTGATGTCATCTTTGACTCAGGGTGGCCTATGTGCATCAGCTTTCTCCTGTGGCACCTCTGTGTAGACATGAACCTGTAACCTTTTGGTTAGTAGTCAAATTCTTCAATTAGTTACATCACACAGGGACTCTCAACCTTTAAATAGTAAAAGTCTGCTTACTCCAGTTAGTAGGTTCTGACTCACAGCAGACCCCACGGGGGCTTTGAGGATTTAAATCGTAATGGGAGCAGACGCCTCATCTTTCTCCTGTGGAGTCACTGGTAGATTCAAACCAATGGTGAAGTGTGGCCTTTAGGTTAGTAATGTGTTAGTCAGTGTGGACCACGCCATGAATGTTTATTTTTAAAAGATTCTGAGCTAAGCTTTCTTTCCATCCTTTTCTTCTATGCATGGTGGTCTGGTGCAGAGAAATCCAGTGAAATGCATCTGCTTTTCCTGAAAATGCCCTATGTACTGGAAAATATTCTTCAAATTCCTAACTCTTATGTGTTTCACGGCACACTATGTACTTCTGCATTGCAGAACTGCCACACTGTGTTGAAATATACACGTAAATATAGAAAATATCCAAATAGAGAGAGAGAGTGTTTGCACTCTGATGACCAACTGGTAAGAAGCTACATCGCAATACCAAAGGCACACAGTTTGAAACCACCAGCTGCTCTGTGGGAGAAGTGTGGGCAATCTCCTCTTGTACAATTTACTACTTCTGAAAACTTGCTGTAGAGTCAGCCAGGGTCAGTTCCAACTCAACTGCAAAAAAAAAACCACACACACACACACCTCCCCCCCCACCCCACCTCCCCTTCCTGTTGCCACACACAGCTCTGGTGGCCTAGTGGTAAGAAGCTGCACTGCAATCTCAATGCCACATGGTTAGAATCCACCGGCTGCTCTGTGGAAGAAGGTTGGGCAATCACCTTCTGTGCAGTTAAACTGCCTCTGAAAATTCACTTATACGTCAGCTATAGGTCAGACTTAAACAATTTTAAAGACTTTACTTTTGTTGTTTTCTTGCCATTGAACCAACTACAAATGAAAGTTCCGCTATGAGCAATGTGTTAAACTTCTAATCAAAAGGCTGGAGGTCTGAGTCCACCCAGAGATTCCTTAGAAGAAAAGCTGGATTCCCTCCTGAAGAAAAATTGTCTATTGACAATCCTGCAGAGAATAGCTCAGCTTTGACACACGTGGGGTTGCCAAGAGTTGAAGAGGTGCCTACGTCCACTCTGTGGGCCGATTTATCTGCTAGTTTCCTCATTCATATTATTTTCACTGCTGCCTCTGTTTCTCTGCACCTTGGTTCTGCTGCTCTAGCTGTCATCTCTCACATCGTTAGTGTTACCAATTCAAAGCTACAATCCTTGAATTGTATTACAGCTCTTCTTGCAGGTCCTCAGAGTAGTCCAAAGACTATACACATTTTCTGTTTCTTGTGGTCAGGAAGACTTGAAACCTCTGTGAGACTGGCCACTTATATACAAACAATCCTTGTCAATTTCAGAGTGTGGATTTCCTAAATCATCATTAAGTAGAATTACAAGAAGCCATTGTTTAAACAGAGCAAGGGAATACAGTGCATCAAGATTGTATCCTTACTCCATACTTATTCAAATCTTGACACTCAGTAAATTAAGAGGCTAGATTCTATAAAGACTATTGACACCAAGATTGGAGGAAGTCTCATCAACCTGTGTTATCCAGATGACATACCTTGCTTGCTGAAAGTGAAGAGAACTTGAAATGCTTGCTGCAGAAAATAAAAGACGATAGCTTGCAGTATGGATTGCATCTCAATATCAAGAAGACAGAAATCCTCACTTCTGGACTAACAAGCAACATCACAATGGAGAAAAGACTGAAATTGTCAATTATTTCATCTCACCTGGAACCACACTCAATACCCTTGGTACCAACATATCAGAAGTTCAGGAGACATATTGCATTGAGCAATATTGAGTCACGCACCTCCCCAAATTACTGAGAGGCAAAGATGTCAATGTGAAGACTAAGATACTCCTGATTCAGTCTTTTCAGTCACTTACTGTGCTTTCGAGAACTGGACCATGAAGAAGGATGATGGAATTGATGACTTTGAGCTGTGGTGTTGGAGAAGAGTACGGGATATCCCAGGGACTGCCAAATATATTTGCTAGATATGTCTTGGAGAAAGTGCAGTGGTGTGCTATTTAGAGGCAAAAATGGAGCAACTTTGTCTCATCTACTTTGGGTATATTTTCAGTAGAGGCTATTTCATGAAAAGGGACATCATCCTTGGAAAAGTGGAGGGTCAGAGAAAGAAAAGAAGACTCTCAATGAGATGGATTGACAGTGACTGTAGAAATGGGCTCAAATGTGTCAGAGATGGTGAAAATTGTACAGAATGGACAAAGTTCAGATCTGTTGTTCATACGGTCACTATGAGTTGTACTCAATTCAATGGCACCTAACAACAACAACATGTGAATAGTGGCAGCCCTGGTGGTGCAGTGACTAATGTGCTGGGCCAATAACCAAAAGGTCAGAGAATAAAACTGTCAGATTTTTCAGTGGGCGTTCTATAAAAATTTATAGCCATAGAAACACTATCTTTAAAACTCATTGTCAGTTGAGTAGAAAATGACCCATAAATGACAATACCTTTGGTTTTAGAGGTTGTGAATCAGATGGGAGGAGACTTCCCATCTTTCTCTGAAGGAGCTGCTGGTGGATTTGAACCATCAAAGAGGGATGGCCTTTGAGTTACTATTGTAACTCCCTGCACACTATGCCATCAGAACTCCTCAGAAGTCCTCCCTGGAAACTCCTTAATAAGTACAGTACTATTCTGTCCTATAGGGTGACCATGAGTCAATATCTTCTCAAAGGCAATCAGTTTCGTTTTGGTTAATGTGGATAGTAAATTGACTAATACCTGCAAGCCATTTTTGCCGAAAGCAAATTGACAAATCCCTTGGAATACTGCAACCTTACCAATCATTTTGGGAGAAATATAAACCCAAGAACCATAAAGTCTACATCAGAGAAAACTTCTGGTACTAAAATATTAAAGAATCTTAGTTGTTGTTGGGTACTGTCAAGCCAGATCTGATCCATAGTAGATAACATTTTAAAAATGTGTAAAGTCTATTTCATCTTATGAAAGTCCAGAGTCATATAAACTTAGGACACTGAGTTTCATTCTAGCTTGACTTTTGCAATCAAAGAGTTTCCCAATTAGTAAACAGCATAAAGATAATTGTGAACAATTAATGAAAGTGTGACAGAACACACTTCTGGAGTATTGGTAATTATGTCATTATAATATATGGCTATTATATTTTTAAGTAAACTTCACAAAGCAAAAGAAAGAACACCGTGCCACTCTCTACAAGAAAGAGCAAAGTGTATCTGTTGAAAACAAACCAGCTATTTTTTAAAAAGACATACAGTTTTCCTGATGACATCTGGGAAGTGACTGAAAAACTGAAAAAAAAAATACAGCAATTTATCCAACAAACACGTTATTGAACTTTTTGCAATGTGTTAGTTTTGGCCTCATGTCCTTGGGATTTCTTCACTGCTAATTTGGATATACATGATCCTTTAGTAATTTAATCTCTTCCTGGATGACATATTTGATGTCCTCCCACAGTTCCTCTGGACGTCAATCATTGCTGTTCAAGGCTTCAAACCTGATTTTGAGATGATTCTTAAATTCAACTGGAATATACTCAGTGTCGTATTTTGGTACCTGTGGACTAATTTTCTTCGCTTCAATTTGAACTTTCCCAGGAGTAACTGATGGTCTGTTCCACAATCGGCACCTGGTCTAGTTTTGACTGCTGATATTGAGCTTCTTCAACAATTCTTTCCACAGATACAGTCAATCTGATTCCTGTGCAGTTCATCAGGTGAGGTCCATGTGTAAAGCTGCCATTTGTGGTTTTTTAAAAAAGGTATTTGCCATGAATAAAATATTAATTGCCTAAAATTCTATCATTTGACTTCTGGCCTGAGTCCTTATTCTCCAACTATCGTTCCTTCCTTATTGTTTCCAACTTTTGCATTATAGTTTCATCTTTGGTTAATTTTGGACTGCAAAAGTTGGTAGAAACTTTCAATCTCTTCTTTAGCTTTAGTTGTTGGTGTATACATTCAAATAATAGTTGTATTAACAGGCATCTAAACAGTGGAAAATGGTACATGGAGGCACAAGGCCACAAAGTGTCTCTCTGAAAAGGCCAGAGGGAGTAAGAATAGCATAGCGCTTCACCACTCCAGGTCAGAAAGCAGATAAAGAGCCCATAACCCAACCCCATAGTGCCTCTAGAACTACACCTCTAGAACAGCAAGAGCTTGATTTATTGACTGTTGACTCACAGACTCAGAGTGGTACTAAGAATGGAGTTTATTAGGGAAGTAAGTTGGAGAGTGAGCGAGTGAAAGAATATCACACAAAACAAGTCCAGGTTTTAGCCAAGTTTCAAGGCACAATACCTCAATTAGTCCAGGATCTGGTTTCAGTTCAGCAGTCAAATCCAAATAATCCAGCAAGGTTTGCCTCAGAACAGATGTAAGTCAACTTCTCCTTCAAGCATCCAGCAAGAACAGCAAAAACCTTTACTGCAGCCTTTATCTCATACCTTGTTATGAGGCTATGCTGCTCATACCTTGCCACAATTTCTCCACAGCAATGCGATAGTCTCTCTATCACCAGGTCTTGCTCCAGTCTCTCTCAGGCCTTGCTGCCTCAAGTGTTTTCACCACAAGTTTGACTTGCCTCAAGTCTTGCTGCCCAGTGTTGGAAGCATGCTTTCGCTCCTCCTAGTCCCACAGCTGTGGATGATTTGCAAGACCATGCTGACTTTCAAGACCATGTGTCTACAGATAAGGTAGCTGGAGGCCAGAGAAGGCTAACTAATGGCTTTTAAAAGACCTCTTTTAGGCTAACAACACAAGTCTTCCTAGGATGCATATGGATAGTATCCTATCACTCACAGCATTGTACTTCAGAATGAATCTTGAAATTGCCTTTTAAAACTATAAATACAACATCATTCTTCCGTCATTTTTAATACCAAGCAAATTAGATCATGTGATTATCTGATTTAAAGTGACCCATGCTTGTCCATCTCATTTCACTGATGTCTAGAATGTCAATCTTCATGTATTTCATATCATTTTTGACAACTTCCATTTTTCCTGCATTCAAACTTTATACATTCCATGTTACAATTATTAATCGCTGTTTTGCAGCCATTTCTACTCATTTTTTAGCAACTTCCTAACAGGGCTTTTTGTATAATATTATAATTAATTACATTCCTTGTTCACAGAGTTTTCAAAGGTCCATTGTTTCAGAAGCAGATGGCCAATCCTTCTTTCTAGTCTGCCTTAATCTAGAAGCTCTTTTGCAATCTCTCTACCTCGGGTGACCCTTCTGATACGTGATCCACTGGTGGTACAGATTCCATCATTAGAACACCCATTAAGATACACCAGTACATCAGATTGACAGACAAGCGCTGTACTAACAGGAATAAATAATAACACCCAACACTATACACATCAAGATAGAAAGTAATTGTTGTTGTTGTTATGTGCTGTCAAGTCTCTTCCGACTCTTAGAGACCCTTTGCACAACAGCTCTGCACTTTGTTCTATCCTGAGCCAAACTTATTGTTTCTGATAGACTTTCTGCCATTATCCTACTCACTGAATCAATCCATCTCATCCAGGGGCTTCCTCCATTGTGCTACCCCTCCACCATCCCAAGCATCATGTCCCTCTTCAAGGACTGATCATACCTTGCAAAAAGACATAAAGACAAAAAGATACAAAGAATGTCAGACAGAGCTTCAGAATTCTTGCCTCCAAGGAGCAACCTGGTTTCATACTCTACAGGACAGACATGTTTGTTCTCCTACCTGTCCATGGAATATGCAATACTCTTCTCCAGTACCACAGCTCAAAAACATCATTTCTCCTTCTATCATCCCAACTCATTTTCCAGCTTTCTGATGCATAGTAAGTAATTGCAAAGACCATGGCCTGGGTTGAGCTCATCTTAGTTTCCAGAATGACATCGTTGCTCTTCAGTATTCTGGAGGTCCCGGACAGCAGACTTTCCCCAGTGCAATTTGTCTTTTGCTTTCCTGGCTTCTGGTACCAAGGGTGTTGATTGTGGAGCCAATTAAACTGAAGCTGTTAACAATTTCAGTCTCTTCACTGTCTATGATGATGATGCCAATTGGCCCAGTGGTGAGAATCTTTGTTTCCTTGCTGTTGAGCATCAATCAATATTGTAGACTACAGTTTTTGACCTTCTGTAGGAAATGCCTCAGGTCCTCCTCAGTTTCAGCAAGCAAGTTTGTGTCATCTGCATAATGCAGATTGCTGATGAGTCTCCATCCTATCCTAATGCCACATTCCTCCTCATAAAGCCAGGCTTTAGGATGATTGGTTCTTCTTATATATTGAAAAGGTGTGGAGATAGGATGCATCCCTGACATATACCCTTGCTGATTTTGAATCATGCAGTATTTCTTTGCTCTGTTCTGATAATTGCCTTCTGGTCCAAGTGTAGGTTTTGCATGAGTAAAATCAGTGTTATGAGATTCCCATTTTTCTTGGAGTTAGCCATAGTTTGTTGTAATCCACACAAATGTATTTGCAGAGTCAATGAAATACAAATAGACATTCCCCTGGTCAAGATATAGCATTGCCTATAATATCCCTAGTGTCACAGCCTCTTCTAAACCCAGCCTGGACATCTGATAGTTCTCTGTTGATGTGCTGTTTCAGTTATTTTTGGAAAATTATCAGCAGAATCTTGATTTCATGTAATATTAATGATATAGTTTGATAATTTCCACACTCTGTTGGGTCATCTTCTTTGGAAGGAAAACAAATATGAATCTCTTCCAGTCAGTTGGCCAGGTGGTTGTCTTCCATATTTCTTGGTACAACTTTGTGAGCACATCCAGGGCAGCATCTGTTTGTTGAATTATGTCAGTTGGTATACCTTTAATTCTTGGACCTTGTTATTTGCCAATTCCTTCAGAGCAGCTTGAACTTCTTCATCATCACAGGCTCTTGCTTATATGTTGTTTCATGAAATTCTTCTGTGTCGGCCAGTTCCTTTTGGTACAGGACTCTGTATCCTTCCATTTTCTTTTAATGCTTCCTGGATCATTTACTATTCTGCCCAAAGCATCCTTAAGTATAGCAACTTGAGGCTTGAATTTGTTCTTCAGTTACTTTAGCTTAAGAAATGCCAAGTGAGTTGGCCCTTTTGATATTCTGACTTCAGCTCTTTGCACATTTCATTACAATACTCTTTGTTTTTTTTTTTCTTCTTGTGCTGTCCTTTGAAATCTTCTGTTGAGCTTAATTTCTTGGTTTCTTCCCTTTGCTTTTGGCTTCTCGGTGTTTTAGTGCAATATTCAGAGTCTCTTCTAAAATCCTTCCTGGTCTTTTCATCCTTCTCTTTGTAATGACATTTCGCATTCTTCATGGATGATATTCTTGATATTCTTCCATAGCTCATCAGCTCATAATGGTCTTTGCACATTAGTGTTCAAGGTCACAAACTTGTTCCTGATGTGGTTTTGCAATTCAGGTGGGATAGACTCAAGGTCAAATTTTGGTTCCCATGTATTTTATTTAACCTTCTATAGCTTTAGCTTGAATTTGCATTTGATTTGTTGATGGTGCCATCCACAATAAGCACCTGGCCTAGTTTTCACAGTTGATATTGAGCTTTTCTAGTGATTCTTTCCACAGATACAATCATCATATACCATGTGATGAAATCTATGTGTATAGTCTGCATTTATGTTTCTCATAAAACTTATTTGCAATGAATAGATCATTGATATTACAGAATTTTATCATTCTATCTTCAGCCTCATTTCTGTCACCAAGTCTGTTTTCCAATATTTTGATCCTTCATCTCTGTTCCCAGTTTATTCATTCCAGTCACCCATTATTATAATGCATCTTTACTGCATGTTCAATCAATTTCTAACTTTGAAAGTTGGTAGAAATTTTCAACTATTTAATTACTTTCTATTTATACAATAGACCTTCAATATATTTCCTCCTCTTTGACTGTAGTTGTTGGTGAACATATTTGAATGATAGTGATATTCACTGGATTTCCTTGTATGCATATAGATATTATCTTGTCACTCACAACATTGTATTTCAAGATACATCTAGAAATGACTTTTTTAACTATGAGAGCAAACCCATTCTTCTTCACTTTTTCATCTCAAACATAGTAGATTGTATAATTGTCTGATTCAAAATGTCCCATGCTAATACATCTCATTTTGTCAAAACCTAGTTGGCAACATTTGAATCATTCCCCAATAACTGAATTTGCAGATATGTGTTGTAGCTTTAAAAGCAAATCATAAAGACAACCAGACAGCCAAGCATGCAAATATCATGGCACAGGACATCTCTTTCAGACTGCAGCTGAAACCCACGGCAGTGTGGAAGGACAGGGTCCTGGATGAGGGTATTGACACTGACAGTGCCGCAGCTGGATCTTTAGTTCTTGTTCTCAGTACAGGCCTGAGCAAAAGGTTATTACAAAGAAGGAGGAGAAAGAAAAACCCAAAATAGATGTTAGAAGAAAGTATGAAAATTGCGTTAGAGTATGGAGAAGCCATAACAAAAGAAGAGATGCCAAAGCAAAAAAGTTGAACAGAAGATTTCAATGGCAGCTTGGGAAGAGAAAGTAAAATATGATAATGAAATGTGAACAGAGCTGGAGTCAGAGAACAAAAAGGGAAGAACTCACTCAGCATTTCTCAAGCTGAAAAACTTAAAAACAAATCCAAGCATCAAGGGGCAATACTGAGAAATGCTATGGACACCATTTTGAATGATTCTATAAGTGTCAAAAGTAGATAAAAGGAATACACAGAATCGCTGTATTAAAAAGAATTTGTTGACACTGGAAAATATCAGGAAGTACCATGATAAAGAGTCAATGGTGATGAAAGATGAATTCTGAGATACACTGAGGCACTGGAAAAAATAAGGCCTCAGGAATTGATGAAATATTAATTGACATGTTTCAACTAACAGATGCAGCCCTAAATGTGCTCATCACTTTATGCCAGGAAGTTTGAAGGACAGCTGCCTGGGCACGTAACTGGAAGAGATCCATATTTGTCCCCATTCCCAAGAAAGGTGGATGATCCAATTGAATGTGGAAATTATCACACAATATCATTAAGATCTCACACAAGTAAAATATTGTTGAGATCATTGAAAAACAGTACATTGACAGGGAATTACCAAAAGTTCAAGCTGGTTTTAGAAGAGGCTATGGCACCAGGAATATCATAACTGATATCACATGGATCCTGGCATTCTGCTTTTAAACAGAGAATACCAGAAAAATGTCTATTTGTGTTTTATTGACTATGCAAAGGCATTTGTTTGTGGGGATCATAATAAGCTATGGTTAACATTGAGAAGAATAGGAATCACAGAACATTTAATTATGCTCATATAACTCTACGAACTTTGATAAATGACGATAGTTATAGAAAGGCTTCAGGCCTTTTGCTCATAGGGTTGCTATTAGTCATGCTCAACTCGACATCAATCAATAACAACAACAATATGAAATCTATACCTAGACAAAGAAGTTGTTGTCTGAATGGAGCAAGGGAACACTACATAGTTTAAAAACTACCATGGTTTAAACACCACATGGTTTTGAAGTGTGTCCATACTTATTCAATCTGTATGCTGAGCAAATAATTTATGAAGACAGACTCTATGAAGACAAATGTAGAATCAGGATTGGAGGAAGTCTCATAAAAAAATCTGCATTAGGCAACATACTTTGCTTGCTGTAAGTAAAGAAGATATAAAACATTTGCTGCAGAAGATCAAGGATTGTAGCCTTTGGCATGGATTCCATTTTAACATCAAGAAAATAAAGGTCCTTGTTAAACACAATGTATACAAACTTTGCATGCAAACCAACTGTTGTTCTGTTGTTGTTATGTTCCATGAAGTCACCTGTGACTCATAGCAACCCTATGTACAACATTCCTAAACCCTACTCTATTCTGTGCCAATCTTATAGTCTCTGACACACCTAACCCCATTACCCCAGTCTCTGAATCAGTTAATCTCATAGACAGTCTTCCTCTATTGTGCTGTACCTCCACCCTCCCAAGCATGACATTCCTCTCCAAGAATTGGTCCCTTCTTGCAATATGTCCAGAATATGTCAGAGGAAGTGTCAGAATCCTTGCCTCCAAGGAGCAGTCTGGTCTCACCTAAGATAAACGTGTTTGGTCTCTTAGCAGTCCATGGTATGTTCAATACTCCTCTAGCACCACAACTCAAAGGCATCAATTCTCCTTTTATCATCCCTAGTCACTGTCCAGCTTTCTGACGCATAGCAAGTAATTGCAAAGACTATGGCCTGGGTCAGACACTCCACAGTCTCCCAACCAACAACTTTGGTCTTTAGTACTTTGGAGAGGTCTCTGACAGCAAACTTTCATAATTCAAGCCAATATAAAATTAAATAATATTTTTTAAAGAAAGAAAATAAAGATCCCCACTATAAAACTAAAAGTCAACATTATGATAGATGGATAAAGGATTGAAATGGTCAGTGATTCATCTTGCTAGGATCAACAACACCTTTGGTGCCAGAAGTCTGGAAATCAGGAACAGTATTGCATTAGCCAAGTCAACTGTCAGGGACATCTCCAAAATACAGAAGAGCGATGATGTCAGTTTGAAGACATCATGTACCTATTTCAGGCCATGGTCTTCTCAACCATCTACTATTCATCAGATGAATAAAGATGACAAAAGAAAGATAATTAATGCCTTTGAGTTGTGGTTTTGGAGAAAAATACTGCGTATCCCATGGATTGCCAGAAGAACAAACAGACATATCTTGGAAAAAGTGCAATCAGAGTGCCCCTTGAAAGCACAGATAGCAAAGATTCATCTTTCATCCTTTGGACATGTAGCTAGGTGGAGCTATTCCTCTGAAAGAATCATGCTTGAAAAGATATGCAGTCAGCAAAGGCAAGGAAGTCCTCCAACCAGACAGATTGACGTGGTGACTTCAGCAGTGGGCTCTAGTGTGTTAGAGATGATGAGAATGAAACAGGTGAGGGCAGGGTTCTGGATGACTGGTCATAGGGTCACTATGAGTAGTAATACATGACTCAAGGGTGCTAAGAACAACAAAAGCATGTTAATTTGCAGGCGCCCTAGTGGTAAGAAGCTGCATTGCAATCTCAAAGGCATACAGTTTGAATCCAACAGTCATTGTGCAGAAGGATGGACAATCTTCCATGTGCTTTACTTGCACTGAAAACCCTCTGTAGAATCAGCTATGAGTTGATTCTGACCCCATGGCACACAACAGCATAGTAATTTGCAGCTGACACATGTGTGAAATGCAGATGAAAATTTCCATCCTAAGGAATTCATAGGGAGCTCTGGTGTCGTAGCCCGTAGGGAGTTGTGATACTAACCCATAGACGGGGCTTCTGGTTTGAATCCACCAGTGGCTCCGTGGGAGAAAGGTGGGCAATCTCTGATGTAATTTACAGACTCTAAAACCAAATGAGTCAGCTCAGACTCAACAGTAATGAAGAGGGATATGGGGTGGTTTGGTTTTTTTATTATTATTTTAATGAATTCATAGTACAGACAGTCAAACCCCCCAAACACTGTTACCTTTTAAAAAGAAATAAATTACATTTAATTATGTAAAAACAGTATTTGCTGATTTAGAAACTGTTACTCTCAAACTACAGTATTTCCAACTCTTGTTTTGTCTTCTTCTGACTTTCCATGACAGTTTAGGTAAAGCAGAATAATATGAAGATTTGAGCACATTTATTATGAACAACAGGTTATATGGGTAACACATTTATATGGGGCATTCTAGCTTTGGTGAATTAGTGGTAAGAAGTCATGATGCGAATTCAAAAGCATGCTGTTCAAATCCACCAATTATTCCACATGACGAAGACTAGCAGTCTCCTCCTGTTTGATTTACAGCCTCTCAAAACCTGCCAGACGGTCAGCGGTCAGTTCTAACTCCATAGCACATACCAGCATATACTGCATGCAGTAAAATTAGAGACAAGGGATGGAACAGTTTGTGTCTTAAGTTTTAAGTCTTATTGATTTGTGTAAATGACTGTCATGATAGTATATCTCATTATGTGGGAATTGTAAAACATATTTTTGTAGACATGCTCAATGGAAGTTTAAAATCAGAAATCTGTAGACTTGTTAATTAAAATGGAGCTGAGACCATCCTATGAATTTTATTCTATCTTGATATATACACCTAATGTTCTTGTTGTTTTGTTAAGTGCCATGGGGTTGGGTATAACTCATAGTGACCCTATAAACAACAGATCTGAACTGTCCTATCCTGTGCCATCTTTATCATCCCTGACACACTTGAGCCCATTGACTCAGACATTGTATCAATATCTCTCATTGAGGGCCTTCTTCTCTTTATCTGATTCTCCACCTTTCCAAGCATGATATCCATATCTAAAAAGTCGCCTCACCTAACAATGTCCTCAAAGTAAGTGAGACAAATGAAAAAACTCGTTGCTCTGGGGTTGGAACCAATCACAGGTGACCCTTCTTCAGATTTCTGGAATGGAATTGTACAGGAGATGATCACTCATCTTTTAGAGTGGCTGGTGGATTCGAAATATAGAGAGGCATGGCCTTTGAGTTAGCATTGCAACTCCCTGCAGAATTTGTCACCAAAGTTCCTGAAATTATAAAATTATGTATACTACTAAGATTAAATATTAGATACAAGATTCTTTGATCCTATAGATAATAAGATCTTAATCATTAAGATTTTTTTTTATTAAATATTTTTTATTGGGAAAAACATATTGGGGGTACAAGGAGGTGAGCGTCGGGGGCAGAAGGGTGAGGATGGGCCAGGATGCAGTTGCAGAGCTGCACAGTTTGGTCGGTGGGGGGAGCAGGTGAAGGAAATGACGAGGGTCCAGTGGGGACCAGATGCTACAGAGGAATGACAAGCATTTTCCAATAGTAATTAAGCCAACTGTCTTATTGATTTGGGAATTGGATGCCAACTCTCTGACTTCTTCATGCTGAACAGGGGTGTAGATATAAAGGGGGGAAAGGAGGACGCATTATCACCTTACTGGTGGTCTTGGGTTACAGCTGCTTGCCTTCTTGCTCCTGAGGGCCGCAACGGTTCGCCTTGAGCCGGGGGCCAAGCGCAGCCTGCCCCGGGCAGAAGGCCACGACGGCTTGCCCCAGACAGGGGGCTGAGGGCAGCCCGCCCCGGGCAGGGGGCCGCGATGGCTCACCCCGGGTAGGGGCCTGAGGGCAGCACGCCCCAGGCAGGGGGCCGCAATAGCTCGCCCGAGGCAGAGGGCCCAGGGCAGCCCGCCCCAGGCAGAGGGTCACGACAGCTCGCCCCGAGCCAGGGGCCGAGGGCAGCTCGCCCTGGGCAGAGGGCCGCGACGGCTCACCCTGGGCAGGGGGACGAGGGCAGCCCACCCCGGGCAGAGGGCCGCGACGGCTGAAGTAGTCTTTTTTTTTAAAAAGAAGAAGAAAAAGTGTATGTGTGTGTGTGTGTGTGTGTGTACCATCAAATCGGATCTGACTGGTACAGGAGACTGCCCCTCCTTCTCCAGCAGAGCATGAAGTAGAGTCTGGGGTTTTTTTTGCCCCCCAGGTGCCTGTCAGGGCCTGGGTTTCAGCTGTCCACACCACAGCAGTGGGCAACGAGCTTAAAGCCCCTGATGGCTCTGGGCGCTGACTCTCACCAGTGGCTATGGATGAAGTCACAGGCGATTTTCAGCCAGCGCCGGAATCATTAAGATTTTTTAATCCATTTGCTATTCATTCCTGTGTTTCCCATGTATACACTATACATAATAACTTCTCCCAGCAATCTGATGGAGCCGGAAAGGGCAGATCTGAGACCAGGAGATCTGATTTCCAATCCTGCCTTTGCCTTGTCAAGTGGCCTGATCTTGGATAAAACACTAAATTCCTAGATCTGTTCACAGGAGATTCAGCCAGATGAGTATATGAGCCGAACATATTATATGCTGTTAATTCATAGAATAAGAAGCTCTCTTTTAAACAAAGCACACTTTTGTGGCATTATTTCACTCAGAGCCTCTTCTTCCTTCTAATGTGCTTGATTTCAGAATCTAATCTCTGCCCTGGGTGATTACAGGATTGCTTCCAGGAATCCTGATTGATTGACTATTTGGGAACAGAGTGACCAGCCAGTTGCATATTGGGATGACTATTTCGTAGAAGGGGCATTCTGACCTGAGTATTTCAGTTTCTATCTGCACTTCTAAGAGAAAAATGGTTTCAGATGCAGACCCCTTTTGCCTTTGAGGCTGAACACTGTTGCACTCGGGGATTAACATCTGTTTCGGTCATACATATAAATTATTAAGATTAACCTCAGGCTTTTTGTAGGTATTCAAAATTAAATTTCAACTAAGTTACTTAAAATTCATAAGAATTCCTATTATTTTTATTATCAGGCAAAGGCTAGACTGAGAGCACGTAATCTCTAGGTCCCGGTGTGTGGCATGGGGCAGGCACACACAAGGAGGTGAATGTGGAGTGAAACAGACAACTTCTCTGGACTTCTAACACAGTGTCTGTTACCTTATTTTACACTTAAGCTCTTGACTTTTTTGTACAGGTGAAAGTGTGTGTTGCACAATATTAATAAGGTAGACAGTAGAAATAAACTTATTTAGTGGAATAAATCACAGTCTTCTGCCCACTTAATAACCTCTGGTGTGACTTTAAGTGAAACAAGTCATATCGCAGCTTCTTCATCTCCGAAATGAAAGGTTTCCTTTTGATGGTCCCTGAAGTTCTTTTGCCACTAAAATACTTTGGTCATGGGTTAACTTTTCTTAGATTCTTGTAATTGTTAATTTCCTTGAGTTTACAACAAACCATATTGACTCTATGTGTGAGGAGAAGAATTACTCCATAGAGCTTTCAAAGCTGTGATCCTTCAGAAACAGATTTTCAAGCCTGATTTCACAGGGACCTCTGAGTGGATTTGAAACTCCAACCTTTCAGCTAGTGGCCAAGCACATAACCATTTGCACCATCTGGGGCCATTATCACCTATAATTAACTATAAACAGATCTTGAATGAAATTTCATTTCTAAGAATTTTATGTGTAAGGGTTAATGAAATTATACTGTGGTAATTATGAGCTTGTACTTTGGGCATGTTGTCAGGAGGGAGCAATCCCTGGAGAAGAACATTGTGCTTGGAAAAATAGAAGGTCAATAAAAAAAAGAGAAAGACCCTCAATGACAGAGATGAACTGAGGAGATGCAATAATAAGGTCAAGCATAGCAACCCTACTGCTGTATGTGGAGTCCGAACCAACATGCTAGTACCTAGTAAAGACAATTATGAACCCTTACTTTGGAGCTGAGCAGGCTTGGATTCAAATCCAGACTCTGCTGTTTAGTAAAAGCAAGTTGTTGAACTTCTATCAGACTCAATTTTCTCATCTCTTAAATGGGGCTAATAAAACATGACCCTTCAAGGGAAGCAGTCAGAATTACCTGAGATTCAGATGTGCACAGGTCACCATTTTTCTTCCTGTAACCACACTGGGATTGAGAATACGATGAAGAAAAACACTATAAATGCATTTGTTTAAGTTCAGATTAAAGATAACGACTGCAGGTAATGATTAAATAACTCCACTTATTAAGCTGTACTTCAGATTTGCTAGAACTCTCTCATCTGGGTTGGAAAAATGTCCACAGAGATGAGAACAGCAGTTCCACATCAGAATGGCTCCTGTGCTGATAAATCATCCATTGCTATTGCACTCTTCACATTAGCAGATGAAATAGCATCTTTTGACAAAGGAGCAATATTTATAAATTAAATTTATCGATACACATGGTCTTGGTTATTATATTAATCTTCCTCTCTAGGTATTGTGTAAGAAAATATAAGTCTTGTGTTTACTTCTGTTTGTTAATGCTTTGATAAATCAGACATTTTTAGTATTCTATCAATGGCAAAAGTCTAATTGCCTTATTGTATTCTGATTTATTTCTTGCCTTACTTTCTTTGCATCTGCAGCTCAACAAATGAGTCTCTGAAGAGATATATGTTATGATACAGTGTCAGTGAAATTAATCCTGATCAATTTTAAAGTTCACATTTTTATTTGATGACTTTCAAGGGAATCACTAAAACTGAGATTGACTTGGTCTCTTCTTTTGTTGGTTAAATATTGTTGTTTGAAAGCAGTGGAGCCAGAGTGAGGAAAAGGGCTCTACTCCATTTCTGAGGTGTGCTGCAGTAATTTCATTTGTCTTCATGAAACATGAGCCAAAGGGTCAAAAAACCTTCAATGACTCTAGTTGTCTTATAACTGTGGTACAAGAAGACCATAGAGACTTTACTTGGCTTGTAACTTCGGCACAAGAAACCAAGGAAATAGGAGAGTGCTACTGAAGACTTGCTTCCCATCCTATCAAAACCAGGATACAACTGACCTCTGATCCTTCCACCTTCTCCAACATTTATATATATATATTAAAATTCTTAACTCACAATTACTACTATAAGTCCTTTACAGCTAACATCTCCTCCTAGCCTAATAAGTATTAGGGTGATAGTTATCTTTTCTGTCAGTGGAGAAATCTGAATTCAGAAAGAGTAGGTCATTTGGTCAAAATCACACAGCTAGTAAGATTTCATGTAAGAATTTCTGATAGTTGGTTATATGGTCTTCATTTGAGAGATAAGTGTTTATACCTAAATAAGGTAGAATACTGGGTGTATATATATGATAATTAAAGATGGAGTTTGGAATGATATTTAGTATTTTTTTTATATGGACACTTATTTAGTTTTATAACAAAATCTTCAATTCCTAACATGAAATGACACAACCTATGGTTTGGTTGGTTGAGAAAAAAATAAGTCTAGGAAAAAACTTCTCTTTTTCTTCATAATTAAACCTTGCCAAGATTTCTATAGTGCTAACATAAAATATTTTTGTGTATTACCTCCACACTATAATCATCTTTGCAAATATTACTCATGGCTTGTTTGTTTGTTTTTCTTTTTGTAAAGGCAGTTTCTCTTTGTTCTTGGTGTTTGCTCATGTAAAAGAGTTCAGTGAAAAAGGCAAGAAATTTGAACATTTCCAGAAAAATTTATAATATTATTATGGAAGATCATCATATTCAAATATATGCTGTCATTAAACAACACAAATAATGTATTAAATAGATTTTTAAAGGATTTTTTATTTACATTTTAAAATTTATTTCTTAATAAGAAGAAATAAAAATTGATGAAAATGTTCATTATATTATAAAACAAATTTGAAAAGAATGATTATTAAAATGTTAATTTGAGAATGGCTAGCATTTGATATTTTTTAAGATTGGTGCCATTTCTAGAAACAAAAGCAAATGAAAAACAATTGAGTAAATATGTATGCTTACATTCTATATTTTTAAACTCAGAGAGCTAGGTAAATAAGTGTTTTTAGAACCACTATCTGAATATATTAAATATTTATAGCCTGCCATTCCCTCCACTCCTGCAAATTTTCCCTCTAGCATAGCTCCCAAAAATTAAATCTTGAGGGAACTTTGGCTAACTTTAAATCACACAGTTCATTGTTCTTGGAGCAAACCGATTTTATTTTTTTGCCTCTTTTTTTTTTATCGTTAATGTCAAGCAAACATTTATTTCAGGTGCAAAGCCTCAGGATATGTTAGTGAAACAGTGGCTGGGCTGTTCTGGCGCTTACTGCCCACTAAGTGGGTGGGAAAAGGGTGTTGTGACCCTCTTACCCTTCCCACCAGTCTCCCTAACAGCTTTGGCCTTCGGGTCAGCTCAATTTCCCCTCCACTGAGTGGCCATTACTGTGCTGCTCGGTGATAAATGCTTTTTGTGAGAGACTGCATTGCCGGCAGCTAGCGCTAGGGAAGTCCGCCACCGGGGCCAGCCAGACAAACTAACATGCTGGCCCGCGATGGGCTCGTTACCTAGCAACGTGCCTGGCCTCACCAAAATGAATAGACCCACAAACAAAAATGAAAAGGAGATAAAATGAGTCAAAGTACAAGGGGCGAGGAGGTTAATATTCCTCTATCGAATAACTTCGTTTCGGAGAATTGCATTTTAACCTTTTTTCAAAGCTGAAGGTGGAGACATGTATTGGAAATTCAATTAGGCTACATTTGTATTTTTTTTAAATGTTTTCTTTCATGCAGAGCTTGCTTTTCCACCCATAGCCACACTTTTCTAACTTATTCTTAAAGAGGACGGAAGCAACATTAGGGGAAACAAGATTGTGCAAAAGGCTTTGCTTTATCTCTGTCACCTTGCTGTGTGGCTTTGGGGAGGTTGCTTGGACTCTCTGTTGCCCAATTTCCTTTTGATAAAAGAGGAAGGCAGAGGAAATTTATTCAACATTAGTCATAAATGAGCTATAATATTTAATGCTAATTAAAGACCCCCTTCATTTTTCTTAACCTGCATGATGCGTAATTCTTTCTGAAACGAAAATGCTACTTCACAGATTAGTGAAAACTATGCTTCATTAAATAACTCTTAGATTCAAGGTCCAGAGAAGTCTCCAGATTATTAGGTCCAACAACAAAAACAAATAAGAAAATGTCACTGACATTCAAGTGGATTTAAACTCATACTGACCCTCCGTTAGATTTCCAAGAGTGGATTCAAACCTCTGGCTTTTTAGTTAGCAATGAGGCACACCATGTTACCAGAGTTTCTTAATTAGTAGGAATATACTTATAAATGTATACACACAATATACATATACACACACATATGTGTATCATTTATGTATATGTTGGGGGGAAATTTGGTAAATCATCCAGGTTCATTTAATGAAGTCATTTGACAAGGGTTTTCATTAAGTGCCTACAAATCCGAGGCTTGGTATCTTGATACTTCCTGCCTAGTGCCATAAACAGAAATAAAAATCCATTATTCATAAATCTTTTGAATTCTCCTCTTGTCATCATCTCAGCCACTGGTCTAGCTCACACCACTATCACTCATCCAGATTGCTATTTCCCTACTTTAAATCTTCTCTTCCCCCATAGACGGCTTTCCACCAAAGTTACTAGCAAAGTTTTCCTGCATCTTTTGCTTAAAATCCTTTGTTTCTTGGCCAACCTCCTTACAAAGCTCCTTATAAAGAGCACCAGTTACCATGAAGTCTATTTCCAATGATGGTGAGTGATTCCATGTACATCAGAGAAGAGCTGTGCTCCAGGGACTGAATTTTCAGAAGGAGATAACCAGGCTTTTCTTCTGAGATACCTCAAGATGAGGACTAAAACCTCCAACCTTTTAGTGAGCTGCCAAGCATATTAACTATTTGCACACCAAAGGCAACTCATGGCTGTCCAGTCAGAACCAACTCCTAGCTGACCGGGGGTGAGGTGGGATGGGGGGTGTCCAGAGGCTGTAAAATGGCACAGGAGAAGATTGGCTACCTTTCTCCCACAGCGCTGCTGGAACCGCAGATGGACTCCTAAGATCAATAATTATAATTTGCATCAGCGTTTCATTCACTAAGCCTCTTATGAGCTCTTTCATGCTTTGGCTTGTACTATTCATAGTGTCTAAAAGGTGCTGCTCTATTCGACTTCTCCATGTTATAAACTCTCCGTTTTTAAGATCCTCGTCAAGTGCATCACCTCTGCTTTAGGGGAGAACTAATCCGTCTCCAATTCTCTCTCCTGGTTTTCCCTACAATGGTTGTTGTCTGGCTTTAAGCAATCCCGTTACCTCCCCACCGCCTCACCCGTAAGCAAGCATTCATTACAATGTCCACTTCATAGGGCTGTGGAGAAGAGAAAACAAGTGAGGAACTAAAAAGTGCTTAAAGCAGTGTGACATGGCATAAGCACCTAATGAATGTTATTATTGCTTTTATTGTAAAATGTCAAATAAAGTATTTAAACAATAATCACTGTTGACACATTTGTCTCATCCTTTACATGATAAGAATTTTGAAGGCAAGGAACACGCCTTAGTTAGCTTTACAACTCAGTGTTCAGTAAGGGTTTGCTGTAATAATTGAATGAATTAATAAATTAATCAATACATATTCTTTCTAAGCTTGTCAGGGTTAATGAGGGAATATTTCCCCTGCTTTGGCTCAGTATCCCAAACCTTTAAATCAAACTTTTCACACCTTATAAACTTTCCTTGTGAGGCTTTTGGTTTTAGGATGCTCAGTAACACCAGTGTTCTCTCTCTATCTCCCACCGCTATTGGAAAACCATCATAAACTCCCTTTTATTACACAGGCTGAATTTGAACACTTGAATTCTGGACTTGCCTGGAAAACCCCTGTAAAGTGATGTGCTATTTTTTCCTTTCACGGCTGTTAGATTTAGCTTCACTATAGATTGCCTGTAAACTTTACAGGGTTCAATCTTTAAACCAGCACTAGGACTTCTTACCTATTTCCTTTTTGTATTGTAAGAAATGGAATCAATATTATACTTTAAAATAGAATAAAAATATGCTTATTTATTGGTTAGAGAAACTCAGGTGAGCACAAATAATTATTTTAAAAAGTAGCCACCAATTTGTGACTTGGACATTAAATAAAACCCCAGGGACCTTCAGACAGCACATTACATTGATAGGTGTGTGGATCTAGTAAAATGTGTATAGAAGTCCAAGGGTGGGGAGGGGTAGGAGCAGAGGGAGGATGATGGGCAAGGGGGAAATCACAGGGGCACATATTTTGGTGGGTAGAGGGAGGGGGCAAAGGAAATGAAAGAATCCAGCAGGGATCTGAAAAGACAAGGGAATGGACAGAGTTCAATCATGATTAATTTTACAAAATACAGTGATTAGAAATTACTGTATGAAACACAATGTCATTGAAGGATAGTGTGAAATACAACGTATATTAATTTTGTATCCAAGCCAATTTTGTTGTTGTTGTTAGATGCTATGGAGTCACCTGTGACTCATTGCGACCCTATGTACAACAGCTCAGAAGCCTGCCCTGTCCTGACCCAGTTTCACTGACTCCAACACACCTACCCACGTTGATCCAGTTACTGTGTCAATCCATCTCATCCTGGGTCTTCCTCTCCTGTGCTGTCCCTCCACCCTTCTAAGCATCATGTCCTTCTCCAAGGACTCAACCTTCCTGAAAAACAGGCCCAAAGTATGTGAGACAGAAGTGTAAGTTTTTTTTTTAAAAAAAATAACATGTAGGCAAAATAAAATAGAAAGAGAGCAGTGACAGAAGTATCTTCTCAGCAGATACTTAATAGAAGGTGGAGGAACAAGGTGAGTATTTCCAAACAAAGAGAAGTCGATACCTAATAGAAGGTGGGACTTTCTGGTAAATGTAAAGCCATACAAACCTGTTTTTTCTTTTTCTTTAAAGAGCGGCAGATATTACTTGTAGAAAAATCACAGGTGTCAACTGACCTAGGAATGAGTTTTGTTTTCCTGTTTAATAGTTAAGTCATTGTCTTCTAATTGGGACCGACTTATAGCTGGCCCTCCAGCAGGTTTCTGAAGCTATAAACTCCATGGGATTGCCCATCTTTCTCCCTCAGAGCCTCTAGTGGATTAAAACCAGCAGAGACAATTAGCAGTCTGACTCCCTATACACCACCAGAGCTCAATCCCCTTTCACAGGAAGGGCCAAATGGGTTGAGGGGGTTAATCTCTCTCACTTTCAAGCCTAAACTGTAAAACAGGACTCCTTGCAGGCCTTTTATGAGAATTAAATCAGACACCAAATATAGAACTACAAGTGTATAAGTATATACTAGTTGCCTAACAATTATTAGTTCCCCTTAATCTTTCTTTGCTGATCTAATGAAACAAACTCCAGACACTATCTAACTCTGTTCCTGAGTTTCTCCTCTATGTCACAGGCCTCTAGGATGCCACACTCTTCAAAACAACCCTTTCCCTTTGGATGTTCTGAAAACACTAAGGGACAAAATCCAGAGCAAACCAAAGCCACTGACGTCTAGTAATTATGGCTCATCTTAGAGAGTAGGGAAGATTTGCTCTATAGGCTTTCCAAGGCTATATCTTTATAGCATAAACAAATAGACATTCTTCTGTTATTCTGACAGCAGCAATGCTATCCCTAGATATCTTCCACATCCCACTTGGGCTTTTGGTAACTCCCTCTCTATGTACTGTTATAGCCCTTTTTAAATGATCTTCAGCACTATTTTGCTTGCTTGTATTATTAATGATACTGTCTGATATGCAAAGGAATTTAACTGTGTGGATCATAACAAGTTATGACTAACAAAAGAATGAGAATCCAGACACTTAATTGTACTCATGTAAAACCTATATCTAGACAAAGAGGCTGTTGAATTGAGCAAGAGAACAACACTACATGGTTTAAAATTAAGAAAGGGGTGTGTCAAGGTTGTATCGCCATACCTATTCAATCTGTATGGTGAGCAAATTATTCAAGAAGCTGTAATCTATGAGGAAGAATGTGGCTACAGGATCAGAGAAAAGACTCATCAATAACCTGCATTGTGCAGGAGACACAAACTTGCTTGCTGTAAGGGGAGGAGGTCTAGAAACACTTGCTGCAGAAGATCAAAGAATATAGATTTCAATATAGATTGCATCTCAACGTCAAGAAAACAAAAATTCTTACCTCTATACCAACTGACAACATTATGATGGATGGAGAAAAACTTAAAGTTGTCAACAATTGCATCTTACTTGGATCCACAATCAATACCCTTGGCATCAGCAGTCAGGAGATCAGAAAATGTATTGCACTGGAAAAGTGTGTAGTCAGAGACCTCTCCAAATTATTGGGGAGCAAAGATGTCAATTTGAGGACTAAGCTATGTCTGATTCAGGCCATGGTCTTTCAATCAGTTGCTATGTATATGAGAGCCGGGCAATAAATAAGGATGACCAAAGAAGAATTGATATTTTTTTAAGAACCTTGGTGTTGGAGAAAAGTGCTCAGTATCTCACAGACTTCCAAACGAACAAATACATCTTGGAGCAAGTACAGCCAGAACGCTCCTTGGAGGCAAAGATCATACAACTTTGCCTCATACACTTGGGGCATTTTACTAGGAGAAGCTATTCTTTAGAGAGAGAACATCATGCTTGGAAAGGTGGATGGTGGTCAGCAAAAGAAAGGAAGACTCTCAACCAGATGGATTTACACAGTGATTGCTGCAATGGGCTTGAGTGTGTCGGAAAGTGTGAGGATGGCACAGGATAGGGCAGTGTTCAGATTTGCTGTTCATAGGGTCACTATGGGTTTTACTCAACTTGAGGGCACAACAACAGCAATCTTTATAAAAGCAGATTGGAATACTATGCTGCATTGAAAAACAAGGAACTCATGCAATGTTATTCAAAATGGGTGACCCTGGAGGACATTATGCTGAGTGAGGTATCTAGGTCACAAAGGGACAAATGCCATATGGTGCCACTGTTGTAAAGTGAGCCTGGCATCGGGGTGGGGGTAAGGCTGAGAAAAACTGGATGAAATATGTTTACAGCATTGAAGTCTATGGGGGAGAGAATAGTCTAAAAGTATATTTTAGGGCATTATGTTTATCGTAGGAGTACACAGTGAGGGTTGCAGAGTGGATTATATTTGGGGTTGGGGGTAGGATTGGGGGAGGTGCGGGGGCATTGTGTACCAATGAGGGAGTTTTTCTTTTGCTTTTCAGGGAGAGGAGCAAACTGGGCGGGGGGGAAAGGTGCAACAATGAATGAATGGAATTCCAAAATCTCTGTAGATGTTCATTGAAATGAAAAACAAATAAATTAAAATATTTTTAAAAAAGCAGATTGTCACATCGTTTTATTGTGAAGTGCCTAGAAAATAAAAGCCATAGCGTTTTGGCCAGCAGCTGAGTGCTTAACTACTGCACCACCAGCTTGAGTACAAGAACTATCTAAATATACCCTTTCTTCACATGGTTATGTTCCAAAGACCTGGAACATGGTTGGTTCCAGATCAACATGTGAAAATTGGGATGGAAAAATAGAAGATGACTGCATCATTAAATACCAAATTATAGCAATGCATAACTGTGTAACTGTTGATTATCATGGCCTAGCCATGTTGACACGTAGCCTTAACCACCACAGTGTTACTCCCACCTGGCACCTCAATGTTCCCCTTAGATAGCAAATGTATGTTGTTAAGGCAGCTCTGGTAGCCTAGTGGGCAAGGACGTGTGCTGCCAACCCAAAGACAGTCCATTAAAATCCGCCAGCTACTCTGAGGGAGAAAGATGGGCAATCACCTCCTACCTGACCTATACTCTCTGAAAACTGGCTCACGGTCAACTGTGAATCACTTCCAACTGGCTGGCAACAAGTTTAGTTTGAACTGAATGTGAAATATACTATATCTTTCACTCTTATCATAAATTAAAAATGTCAGATAATGAGATAATTGATAGGTGACAAGAGAATGTAGCTGACTCATAAAGTTGTTGCATAATTTAGTAGTTGAACCCTGACTTTTCACTCTGGAGTTTATACCTTTAACCCCCTATGCCACATCTGCCCACATAAAAAGTGGGTAGCTTACGTCACTGCACTGGAAAGGCCAGTGGCCTGAGATCAAAGACAGGTTGAATTCAATTTTCCCCGTCAACCCCAGATGAATACTTCATGGGCCAAATTGCATATATGTTTGATGTAGCAGTGACCAGACTACATGGGCCCTCACCTTTGTGGCACTCATAGTCCTCTTAATCTCCCCAGTGTCCAGCGTCATCACCCTCAATGCACACAATAACCTAACTTCACCCTGCTATGGAGAAAAAGGAAAAACTACTGGACATTTCATTTCTATGCTAAGGGCTTCATGTAGGTCTTATCTTATGCTCCAAATGACACAGAGATTTTTTTTTTTTTACAGAGATGTTTTTTACATATAAAGAAAATGAGGCTACTTGTCCAGGATCACACTGCAAAGCGGGGCTGACTCTGAATTGTGACTGTCTGCTGCCAAAGCACGTGCTCCTGACTCCCGCGCTAATGAATGGAAAGCAGCTGGCATGGCACCTGGCCCGTATTGTAGCCGATGCTCCATGAATTGTTAGCCCTCCTCTCTCCTGCCCTCCTCCCCTTCCTCCTTTCCTTCCCTCATGCCTTCCTTCGTATCCAAATGCTGCAGTGCCCAACTAGTGAGAATAGTGAAACAAAGGGAGCCTTGAAAGGGAGCAGAGAGACAGACACCCTCAGGTTGTCCTGTTCTCTGTACCTACTCTCATTAAGTCTCTCAGCGATTAGTTGGGTTCCCCAAACTTCAGTAGTTAAGAAGACTCTGTAATTATATTCGAGTTAAGTGATTTAAACTTCCATTCCTTCCTCAGTTTACGCTTTTTAATTTGTTTCTTGTCCCTCACTCTTCTTTTCTCATATGCACGCACCAGGCCCATGATAATGAATGGACTTACACTAATTAGAAGGCCTTGATTCTATCAAAGGACTTGGATGCTGCTGCCTCTTCCGTCAGTAACTTGAGCAAAGCTCAAGGGGTTTATAACTCATCAGTGTCTTGATGGAAATTTGGCCTGACAATCAGCATCTAATTGTTCTGGATGCTGTACACATGTTGCTCTAGAGAAAAACAACAACTTCAGAATCACTTGGTTTCTCTTAGTGATCGCTGCTGGGATGTCTCCCAGGTGTGGAAGTTTGAAAAATGCTTTATAGCTCCAAATGAGAGAGAGTGAGCTGCACATAGGGTAGATCTTGAAAAGGGAGCTGTGCCAAGACGTCATCTCACATTCACCCTCATTGACACAAGATTTCTGGCAATTGACTCACCACAAAAGGAAAGCACAGACATTAAGATAAGAGCACCAAGAGATCACAAACCTTTAAAATTTATTACTATTATGTAATCGCCATGGTGTTTCTGGGTGGTCCAAATGGTTAAACACTTGATTAGGGAGGTCTGTTAGCCCAGTGGGTAGGAGGTGCACTGCCAATCTAATGGCAGGTGGTTTGAATCCACTGGTTGCTCAAAGAGAAAAAAAGAAAGATGAGTAATCTCCTCCCACGTGATTTACATCTTCTGAACACCCACTGGAGGCTCAGTGATGAGTCAGTTCTAATTCCACACAATGAGTTGACTTTGACCAAGCTAAAAGCTGGCCGTCGGAACCCACTTACAGGTGCCTGAGAAAACAAGACTGGCCATCTACTTCTGAAAGGTAATCACTAATAGCAATTGAATTGGAACCAACTCATAGCTGACCCTCCAGCAGATTTTCTGAGGCTATAAATTGCATGGGAGGAAATTGTCCATCTTCCTCCTGAGGACTTGAAACTCTATGGAGCCGTCCAGTCTATGGAGCAGTTGAGTCAGGTTCAACTTGATCAACAACAAAATTAGCCTTTAGTCTTCATACCTGGTAAATATTATTAATGCTATCTTAGAGATCAGAGACATTCAGTCAAGAAGAATTAAGTCACTCACTAAGAGCAATGCAGCAAGAAGAACTCAATATTCATGTCTCAGTGACTCCAAAGTCATCGCTATTCTACTGCACTCTATCTAAAGGGCTAAAAAAAAAGCAACAGTTGGTCTAGATTAGCCACCTACAGTGAGGTGGAGAGGAAGGTCTGGCGAGTAACAAAATACCTATAGTGAGTAGTGAATTTGGGAGCAATGGAGTCCTTGAGAGGTGCAAATGGTTATGTGTTCCCTATCAACCAGCTGGCAATTCAAATTCACCCAGAAATACTTTGGAAGAAAGACCTGACAATTTGGAAGAAAAGTTTCAGCACTGAAACACCATGGATCATAGTAAACACTATGTGTCACAGTTCTGTTCTGCAGCACAGTTAAGGGGGAAAATGCAACACAACAGAAATATGCTAAAATTGCCATGGGGTTAGAACTCACTCAAAGTTGACCCAGCAATGGATTTTTAGAGGCTATAAACCACAATAGAGAGGCTATTGTCCATTTTTCTCTCATGGAGCAGCTGGTGGATTTGAATTGCAAGACCTTGGTTTGACAGTGCAAATCATTACCTCCTAGGCCACCAGAGTTACCAAAAGTCCTAATCAAATGAATGGCAATTGGTTTTTCTTTGTTTTGTTTTTAACGTGGATAGATAAGGAACACTGCTTTGGAATAGATGAAATGAACTGTCTGAAAGGAAAGTATGCTTAGGCACTATATATCTGACAATTAACAATCTGGAACAAGAAATGTACTACAAAGTGAATTGGTGGAGGGAGAAGAGAAGGGGTTGTTGTTATGTGCTGTCCGGTTGCATGTGACTCACAGAGACCCTATATACAGCAGCAGCTCTATATACAGAAACCTGCTCTGTCCTGAGCCAGTCTCACTGACTCTGACACACCTACCCCCACTGCGCTAGTTACTGGATCAATCCATCTCATCTGGGGTCTTTCTGTACTGAGCTGTCACTCCACCCTTCTGAGCATGATGTCCTTCTCCAGGGATCGGTCCCTCCCGGCCACATGTACAAAGTATATGAGACAGAGCTAGAAAATCCTAACTGCCAAGGAGAAACTTGGAGACAGACCTACTTGTTTTCTCATTGATCAAGACTCTTTTCCAGCACCAAAACTCAAAGGCATCAATTCTTATTTTGTCATCCTTAGTCATTGTCCAGCTCTCTGATGCATAGCAAACAATTGCAAAGACCATGGCCTGAATCAGGTGCTCCTTAGTCTCTAGACTGACATTGTTGCTTTTCAGGACTCTGGATTGATCCCTGACAGCAGATTTACCTAATGCAATTCACCTTTTGATTTCCTGACTGCTGTTGGCAAAAGTTTTTGATTGTGGAGCTGACAAAGCTTAAACTGTTAACAACCTTAATCTCTTCTTCATCCATAATGATGCTGCCAGTTTGCCCAGTGGTGAGAATCTTTGTTTTCTTGATGTTGAGCTTCAAACCATATTGAAGACTACAGTCCTTGACTTTCTGCAGGCAAGCACTTCAGATCCTCCTCAGTTTCAGGACCCAAAGTTCTGTCATCTGCATAGTACAGATTGTTGATGAGTCTTCCTCCAATCCTGATGCCACATTCCTCCTCATAAAGTCCAGCCTCCCTGATCTCCATATAAATTGAAAAAGAATGGAGAAAGGACACATCCCTGACACACTTCCTTCCTGATTTTAAACCATGCAGTGTTTTCCTGCTCTGTTCTGAAGACTGCTTACTGGTCCAACTATAGGTTTTGCATAAGCACAATCAAGTGTTCTGGGATTCCCATTCTTCTCAAGGCTAACCACAATTTATTGTGATCCACACGCTTTTGCATAGTCAGTAAAACATGGATAGACATTTCTCTGGTACTCTTTGGTTTCTGCCAAAATCCATCTGACATTGGTAATAATGTCTCGAGTGCCATGACCTCTTGTATACCACCCAGCTTGTATTTCTGGTATTTCTCTGTCAGTATATTGTTCCAGTCATTTCTGGATAATCTTTAGCAGGATTTTGCTTGTGTGTGATATCAGTGATAACTGTTTGATTATTTCCACACTCTGTTGGGTTACCTTTTTTTTGGAATGGGAATAAATATGGATCTCTTCCAGTCAGTTGGCCAGGTTGTTGTCCTCCAGATTTCATGGCACAACTTGGTCACTATGTCCAGGGAAGCATCTGCTTGTTGAAATATGTCAATTCATATTACATTAATTCCTTGGGCTTTATTTTTCTGTCAAATCTTTCAGAGCAGCTTGGATTTTCTCCTTCATCACCATTGCCTCTTGATCATATATTGTCTCTTGCAATTCTTCTGTGTCAGACAATTCTTTTTGGTACAGTGACTCTATGTATTCTTTCATTTTCAATTTCATTTTCAAGCTTCCTGGATCATTCAGTACTCTCTCTACCCATAGCATCCTTAAGTATTGCAACTTGAGGCTTGTGTCAATTCTTTAGTTCCTTCAGCTTAAGAAATGCTGAGTAAATTCATCCCTTTTGATTTTCCACCTCTACCTCTTTGCACATTTTATTATAATACTTTGCTTTGTCTTTTCTGTACTGCCCTTTGAAATCTTCTGTTTAACTCCTTAATGTCTTGATTTCTTCCTTTTGCTTTGTCTTCTCAGTATTTTAGTGCAATATTCAGAGTCTCTTCTGACATCCAATTTAGGCTTTTCTTCTTCCGTCTTTGTAATTACTTTTTGCATTCTTGGTGAATGATAGCCTTGAAATTCTCCCACAGCTCATCTGGTCTTCATTCATTAATGTTCAAGGCCTCAAACCTGTTTCTGAATTAGTTTGAAAATTCATGTGGGACAGACTCAAAGTCAAATTTTGATTTCTGTGGATTTTATTTCACCTTATTTAGCTTTAATTTGAACTTGCATATGAGTAGTTGATGGTCTGTTCCACAATCAGCACCTGGCCTAGTTTTCACTGCTAATATTGAACTTCCCAACGATTCTTTCCCAGATGTAATCAGATTCCTGTGCATACTATCAGGGGAAATCCATGTGGATAGCCTGTGTTTATGTTTGTTATAAAAGGTATTTGCTATGAATAAGTCATTCATTGTGTATAAATCTAACACTCTATGCCCAGCCTCATTTCTGTCATCAAGTCCATGTTTTCCAACTACTGATTCTTCTCTGTTCCCGACTTTTGCATTCCAGTTTTACCCATTATTTTTTATGCATCCTGGTTGCGTGTTTGATTTCTGACTGCAAAAGTTGGTAAAATTGTCTATTTCTTCATCTCTGGCTCTGGTTGTTGGTGCATAAACTTGAATGATAGTGGTAATGATAGGTTGTCCTTGTACGTGTATGGATATTATCCTGTCACTCACAACATTGTATTTCAAGATAGATCTAGAAACAGCCTTTCTAGCTAAAAATGTATAGATCATATAATCATCTGACTTAAAATATGTCATCCCAGTCCATCTCATTTCACTGACATCTGATATGTCATTATTTAGGCATTCCATTTCTTTCTTAAAAAATATCCAGTTTTCCTACATTCATGCTTGTCACATTCCACATTCCAATCATTAGTGCTTACAACTGTTCCTTCTCCTCTGTGTTTCCAAATTTGAGGGCTCAGCCTCAGTTGCCATACCTGTTATTCTACTCTATGTATGCCCTATGTACTTAGGGTTTTTGAAGGCCTGTTACATTTCAGAAGTGGATGGCCAATCCTTCCTAACATGTCTTAATTTGGATGATTAGCTTTGGAATAACATCTGACAGACATTTTAAAATTACAAGCATTTTAGTGAAAGGAGCAAATGAAAGACACTTCCCTTTACAGAGATCACTATGCATGCAGTGCCCTCGCCCTGCATGGGTGTCTTGTCCCTTTCCTTTCCCTGAGTATAAGCATCGTTTGCACTTTCTCCTACCCCATCCAGAACTCCCTTCCCCCAAACAACCCTTTGATATGATGGCTTAGGCCACCAGTCACTTCTGTGATGTCTTGAATATGGTTTTATTTGTTTTGAACACAGATGAAGAGCTTTGATTATAACCTCAGGGCAGAAGATAGAGGGAGAAGTAGAGTCCATGGATGTGGGCAAGTCTGACAAGGTCAAGGTAGGGTGTTTGGGAGCTAGAGGGCAGTGGAGACCTTCTCTTCCACCAAAGAGGAATATAGGGATCTAATTATGCATGAGAGGAAGTAAGTGATAACTTTGTTTCAGGCAGAAGATGAGTTGAGGCTCAAATAGAAAGAAAACTGACAATGGCTATAAAGGAGCCAAAGAAATAAAATTATAAAGCAACTGAAAAAATATACACACACACAAGTAAAAAGACAAGATGCAAAGTTAAGGTGAGGGTCAAAGAGCAATAAAGAAGTACACACAGTGAGTTTCCCCTCCCTTCTACTCCATCGTTCTAAGCACAGACAGCAGCACTTCAACAGTTATGTTGTTTTTATCGTGTACCATTGAAGAGTGCACTGGGGATGCATCCTTTCTCCATACCTTTTCAGTTTATACACTGAATAGATCATTCAAGAGGCTGGAATGTATGAAGGAGAATGTGACATCAGGATTCTAGGAAGACTCATCAACAACCTGTGTTATGCAGATGACACCAGCTTGCTTACTGAAACTGAGGAGTACTTGACGTGCTTGCTGCAGAAGACCAAGGGTTATAGCTTTCAATATAAATTGCATCTCAACATCAAGAAAACAAATATTTTCACAACAGCATCATGATACATGGAGACAAGGTTGACGTCATTAGCGATTTCATCTTGCTCAGATCCACAATCAACACCCTTGGCATTAACAGTCAGGAACTCAAAAGACAGTTTGTGTTAGGAAAATCTGCTGCCAAGAACCTCTCAAAAGTACTTAAGAGCAACAATGTCAGTCTGAAGACTAAGGTATGCCTCATCCAAGCCATGGTCTTCTCAATTGCTTGCTACGCATTTGAGAGGTAGGTAATGACTTGGGATGACAAAAGAAGAATTGATGGCTTTGAGCTTTGGTGCTGAAAAAGTATATTGAGCATACCATGAAATTCCAAGAGAACAAACAGTTCTATCTTAGATTCGGTGAAACCAATTTGTTCCTCAGAGTCAAGGATTTTGAATCTCAGTCTCACATACTTTGAGCATGTTGTCAGGATGGGCCAGTCATTGGAGAAAGACATTATCCTTAGAAGGGTGGAGGGACAGCACTGGAGAGGAAGACCCTGGATGAGATGGATCGACACAGTGGGGTCAGTTGTGTTGCAGATGATGAGATTGGCTCAGGATAGGGTAAGGGTCAGATCTATTGTTCATAGGGTTGCTATAAGTCGTAGTTGATGTGAAAGCACATAACAATACCAGCACCACCATCAAGTCAGAACTAACCTATTGCATGCCTTCTAGTAGGTTTCTGAGGCAGTGAATAATATGGGAAGAGATTGCCCATCTTTCTCCTACGCAGTAGCTTGTTGGATTCAAACATTGTCCCTTCGTGTTGGCAGCAAAGTTCTTTACTGCTAGGCCACCAAAGCTCCCTAACAGGGTAATGTTGTTGTTGTTGTGTATGTGTACCATTGAGTTGAAACTGACCCATGGCTGACCCTCCAGTGGGTTTTCAGTGACAGTTAATTGCACAGGAGGAGGTGGCCCATCTTTCTCCAATGTAGTAGCTGGTGGATTTGAACTGTGTGTCTTCAGGTTGGCAGCCTAGCGCCTTACCACTAGGCAACCAAAGCCCCCTAACTGGGTAGTCTCTTCAGAGTCTACCTCCTTGTCTTACTCTTCGGGCTTCCTTTAGCTTTCCTAGACTCCAGAATGCAGCCAAAGGGAATCACTCTGTTTTGTCACCTTGCAGCTCCAGAACTCTGTATATGCTCATCCCTCTCCTGAAACACTCTTTATTTACTTGGATTAGTTCTTGAGATCTTCGCATAGTTCACATTTCTGGGAAGCCCTCCCTCACCTCCACCCAGGCATGATATTCTTTCTTAATGCTGCTCATCCATGAGAGCAACCCAGGTTCGAAGGGCAATGTACACTTTATGCACACTTATTTTATTCACAGGCATATTTCCGTACCCTGCACAGTAATTTGTATAGAGTTAGTGCTCGATAAAAAGTTACTGAATAAATGAAGGAAGGAAGGAATCATTTATAGTCATTCAATACCTTGTGTAGTGCTGGGGGCTATTCTGTTATTGTTCTTAGGTGCTGTTGAGTCAAGTATGAACAAACGATCCGAACCCCGTTCTTTCCTGGGCCATCCTCACACTTCTTGACACACAAGAGCTCATTGCAGCATGTACCGTGCCAATCCACCTACTTGAGAGTCTTCCTCTCCTTTGCCAACCCTCCACCCTTACCAGCATCATGTGTTTCTCCAAGGAATAGCTCCTCCTAGCAACATACCCAAAGTATGTGAAGTGAAGCTTCATCATTCCTGCCTCTAAAAAGCACCCCATCTGCACTCTCTCTGAGACATATCTATCTGTTCATTCTCTTGGCCGTCCATGGGATGTTCAGTGTTCTTCTTCAACACCACAGCTCAAAGGTGTCAATTCTTTTTCTATCATCCTTATTCATCATCCAGTTCTCAGATGCATAGCAAGACCATGGCCTGAATCAGACGCACCTTAGTCCTCAAACTGACACTATTTCTCCTTAATAATTTGG
>NW_006399755.1:28883848-28886183 GCF_000299155.1 Elephantulus edwardii
GTTGTTTTTATCTCCATACCTTTTAAATCTATATGCAGAATAGATCATCTGGGATGCTGGGCACCATGAGGAGGAATGTAGCATCAGGATTGGAGGAAGATTCATCAACAACTTGCATTATGCAGAGGACACAAGCTTTCTTGCTGAAACTGAAGCTCTTGCTACAGAGGGTCAAGGACTGCAGCCTTCAATATGGATTTAAGCTCAACACCAAGAAAACTAAGATTCTCACCACTACCAATTGGCAGCATCATGACAGATGGTGAAAATATTAAGATTATTAACAGGTTTAGGTTGCTTGGCTCAACAATCAACACTCTTGGTACCAGCAGCCAGACAAATTGCATTGGGAAAGTCTGCTGTCAAGAACCTCTTCAGAGTACTGAAGAGCAATGTTGTCAGTCTGGAGACTAAAGTGGTTCTGATGACTAGGGATTATAGAAGGAGAATTGATTTCTTTGAGCTGTGGTGCTAAAGAAGAGTATTGAATATATATATCATGGACTGCTAGGTGAACAAATAGGTTTGTCCTTGAGAGGGTGAAACCAAGCTGCTCCTTGGAGGTAAGGATTGTGAAGCTCCATCAGACATGCTTTGAACATGTTGCGAAGGGGGTCTAGTCCTTGGAAAGTAAAATCATGCTTGGGAGAGTGGAGGGACAACACAAGACAAGAAGACCCTCAATGAGATGAATTGACTCAGTGACTGGGGTAATGGAGGTAGATGTATCGGAGATGATAAGGTTGGCTTGAAATAGAGCAGGGTTCAGAACTGTTGTACATAGGGTCTCTGTGAGTTTCAAGTGACTCAATGGCACACAACAACAACAACAACATGTTGTTGTTGTGTGCCATTGAGTCAAAACTGACCCTTAGCTGACCCACCAGCAGGTTTTCAAAGACAATAAATCCAACAGGATGAGATATTCCATCTTTCTCTTGTGAAGGAGCTAGTGTCTTTGAACCTTACCACTAGGCCACCAGAGCTCCCTGGATAAATATTCACACACACACACACACACACACACACACACATGTATATATACATACACACATACACATGTATGCATATATACACATATATGTATATACACACACAAGCAGGAGTGGTATCCACATCTGAAATAGCTTGCCTCTGGAAACTCTATGAATGTGGAGAAATGATGAAAATTATACAAGTGTTCATATCTTTCATTCATAGGTTCCTGATGAGTCATCTATGACTTGACAACACTTAACAACAACAACAACATACATATATACATATATGTACACACGTGTGTGTGTGTGTGTGTGTGTGTTTGTGTGTGTACACGCTCATTTAATCTTCATTTTAGGAGCCCTGATGACACAGTAGTTGAGCCCTCAGTTGTTAACCATTAAATCAGTGGTTCAAATCCACTTCTGTTCTATGATAGAAAGATGTGGAAGTCTGCTTCTGTGAATAGGGTGTCTGTCTGTCTGTTTGTTTGTTTGTTTGTTTATAACACAAATGCACATAGAGCGACAGTTCTACCATATTGGAATTGACTATAGGGTCATAAGTAACTCTCATTGCAACCCAGTGATAATAGGAACTATCACCATCTCCATGTTATACATGGAGGCATAGAACCTAGACAGTCTGATGGCAGAGCATGTACTCATATCTGCTACAGCACACTGCTTCTATAAAATAAACAGGGTGGAAGTATTGGCACATGTGGGAAATATTGTATTATCAGCCCAAGTCATAGTTCCTGATGGTGTATCCAAACCAAATCAAACTCACTGCAACTGATTTTATTCTAATTCCAGAAAGGCAGGTTCACCCACTTCATAGGGCTTCCAAGGCTACACATATAAACCTTTACTAAAGTAAACTACCACATCTTTCCCTATAGAGCAGCTGGTAAGGCAAATCTCCCACCTTAGGATTAGCAGGCAGGTTACTTTCACCATTGAACCACCAAGGCTCCTTTTCTAGATATATACTCATTGGTATTGAATCAAGCAAAATTCACAGTGCCACTCTAGGACAGAGTAGAACTGCCCCATGGGCTTCCATGATAATGAGCAAAAGCGAGATGAGTTGTGAGAGGCTATCAAGAACATTACCCATGAACAATGCAAAAGGTCATTACAAAGACTGAGGAGAAAGAAAAGACCAAGATGGATGTCAGACTAGACTTTGACTATTGCACTAGAATGCCAAGAAGCCAAAAGCAAAGGGAAGAAATAAAAAAGTTAAGGAACTGAACAGAAAAATTTCAAAGGATAGTGCAGGAAGACAAAGCAAAGTATTATAACGAAATGTACAAAGAGCTGGAGTCAGAAAGTCAAAAGGGCTGAACTCA
>NW_006399755.1:28887078-28891327 GCF_000299155.1 Elephantulus edwardii
GTTATGCAGATGACACAACCTTGCTTGCTGAAACTGAGGAGGACCTAAAGCGCTTGATGCGGAAAGTCAAGGACTGTAGTCTTCAATAGGATTGAAGCTCAACATAAAGAAAACAAAGATCCTAAAAGGCCAATTGGCAGCATCATGACAAACATTGAAAAGATTGACATTGTTAACAGCTTTAGTTTGCTTCGCTCCACAATCAACATTATTGGTATCTGCAGCCAAGAACTCAAAAGATGAATTGCACTAATGCAATTTCCCTAAGGAAATCTGCTGTCAGAGACCTCTCTAGAGTACTGAAGAACAATAACGTCAATAGGAAGACTTAAGATGTGCCTGATTCAGGCCATGGTCTTCACAATTTCTTGCTATGCATCAGAAAGCTGGACAATGATTAGGAATGATATAAGGAGAATTGATGCCTTTGAGTTATGGTGCTAGAGAAGAGTATTGAACATACCATGACTACTAGGAGAACAAACAGGTTCATCCTGGAGAGGTTAAAACCATGCTGCTTCTTGGAGGCAAAGATTGTAAAGCTCTGACATACTTTGGACATGTTGCAAGGAGGGACCAGTCCTTGGAGAGGAATGTCATGCTTGGGAGGGTGGCGAGACAGCACAAGAGAGGAAGACCCTCGAGGAGATGGATTGATTGCGTGACTGGGGAAATGAGGGTAGGTGTGTCAGAGACAATAAAATTGGCTCAGGATTGAGTAGGGTTCAAAGCTATTGTACATAGAATCACTATGAGTCATAGGTGACTAGATGGCACATAAAACAACAACAGCCACCCTCATTTTGTTCCTGTGGAGCCACTAGCACATTTGAACTTGTAACCTTTCCTTCTTAAAAGCCAGCCTCCTGAATGGTCTGCTTGGTATATTGATTGAAATGGTATGGAGAAGACCCATTTCTAATGTGCTCTTTTCTTGATTTTGAAACATGCAGTGTTTCTTTGGTCTGTTTGTACAATTTCTTCCTAGTCTAAATATAAGTTTCCCATGAGCACAATCAAGTGTTTCAGCATTCTCATTCTTCTCAATGTTAGCCACAATTATTTTTGTGATCCACACAGTTAAATGCCTTTGCATAGTCAATAAAACACAAACAGATATTCTTTTGGTACTCTCTGCTTTCAATCACAATCTATCTTACATTTGACATTAAAATCCCTAGTGCCACGGCTTCTTCTAAACTCAGCTTGTATTTCTGGCAGTTCCTGAAGCTATAAACTCAAAAAAACCAAACTCACCGCCACACATCACCACCAAATCTATTTCAGCTCATAGTGTATCTAAGGATAGAGCAGAACTGCACAGTGGGATATTCGAGGCTGTAAATCTTTACAGGAACAGACTGTCTCATTTTTCTGCCTTGGCGCAGTCACTGGGTTCAAACTGCCAACCTTCTGGTTAATAGACTAATCCTTAACTTACTGCACCACAAGGGATACTTACTTGAAGTTATACCAGACCAAAACCCAAGTTGCCATCAAGTTGATCCTGTGGACAACAATCCGCCATAGAATTTCCAAGCCTCTTCATTTTTTTTTAAGCCTCTTCAATCTTAACAGAAGCAGACAGCTTTATCTTTCTTCCACTGAGTGTCTGGTGAATTCAGACTAGCTGACTTTTTAGTTAGCAGCCCAACACATAATGCACTACACCACTAGAGTTCCTTTGCTTCATGTATAAACCATTGCCATTGAGTGGAGTCTAAATCATAGCAACCAAACTTCAAGTCTCCAAACTCTTTAAAGGAAGAGTTTTCCCATCTTCCTCCTGTGAGACTGCAGATGGACTCACACCACTCATCTTTGGGTTGATAGTCCCACTCACAACCCACCACATCACATCTCTATCAAAAGAGTGTAGGTAGTATGAGGATGACTGAGTCTGACTCTACCAATAACACGAAAGGGAACTGTCCCCATCAAAAACATCCATAATACAAAACTAATTCCTATAAAATCAAACATCTACTTTCATGCTCCTGCATCTACTTCCACTAGTTCCAAAAGCAATTTAACTGGATCTACTGGGTTTGAAATTCATTGCAATGACTACAGAGACTTTACAGGACCCTACTCACAGTTATGTGATTTATTAGGAAGTTAAAGGACTATAATCCCAATTGGAAGCAGGATACAATCCCTCAGTCCAGATCTCTTATCAAGCACTCTAGTATACATACTGGAGTATAGTAAGGTATTAGGCCCTTTGACCTTTACCTTCACAGCTTATGTCAGTGTTACGAAGTTCTCTTAGTCTTACAAATTATGATGTCTTCCCTCAGTCCTCCAGTAAGCTTGGGTTGACAGGTTCACACTCTGACTCCTTGGGACAGCAGTTTCAAGACAGCTCTGGCTCATCTAAATCTCTGGTTCTCTGCAGAGGTCTGCTGTTGCCCTTGTACAGATTCTTGTCTAAGTTGGTTCAAGAATCTCAGATCATAAAGGATGTATGCTGCTTTTTCTTCCTTCTTGGTATCAAAATTTCCAGTTTCTGCCACTGAAACGTCACAATTTAAACCTAGTGGAATCGTGAGATCAGTGGGCCCCTTATGGATACACTAACACAACCTATTTGTATGATCCTGTCCATACTTGTGGCAAAATCAGTCAATGACTATGATTGGCAATTTTAACAATTAATCCTTCACACCATTCATTGGCTCTTTTCCTGAAAGTTTCAAAAAGAAATAAAAAAGCTCAAACTCAATTGCTCTAGAGTCAGAACCAACCTAGAGTTGACTGTTTAGTTTGAGATGATAAATCCCATGGGAGATTACCCATCTTTCCCTCACAGAACAGCAGGTAGATTCGAACTGCAAGAGAGGCACCACCTTTGAATTAGAGGCACAATTTCGTATAGGCTAGGCCACCACAGTATTCACAAAGTCTCATTGCCATTGAGTCAAATCTGACTCATAGCTAACCCTCCAGTGGATTTTCAGAGGCTATAAATCATACAAGAAGGAGATTATCGGTCTTTTTCATTTAGAACAGCTAGTGGATTCAAAACAAGTGCCTTTGAGTTGTCAGGAAAACTCCTTACCCACTAGGGCAGAGGGTCTTAAATAAGCTTTTATTGGTCTAGAGTACATCCGTGCTAGCTCCTAATAGGGCTGTTTATGTGAACACTACCTCAAGAAGCTTCAATTCAAGTGAAGACGTAGACTAATGGAGTCTCTTCTTCTTTTAAATAAGAAAGATAATCAGGAGGAACTTCCCAAAATCTGAGAGTGCTACTAAGTATCAGTCATATGTTGCATTTGCTCTATTTCATTTCCTGTATAAAGCAGCAGCTTACTACAAGTGCTGGTAATTGAGTCCCCAATACACCCGCAGGTGTGACAAAACAGATGCAGTCCCTCCACTAGCAGAAGATCTCGGTACCTGCAAACTAATCAAAGGAAAGAGGAAAGGTTAAAATATCACTCTGCTCTTCACAATAATTTGAGCCATGACTGCTGCAGAAAAAAAGCATCCCCAACAAATGTACTCAAACTGCCTTCAGACCCAACACTTCACTGCTCCCTGGATGCCTCTCTCTCTCTCTCTCTATCTCTCTCTCTCTCTGTGTGTGTGTGTAGCATGAGGCTTGCATGGACCCCATGCTAAGTCATATCTAACAACCTGTGCTGCTTGGCTCTTCTGTTATGTTGAGCCACCAAAGCCACTGAATTGTATCTGGATAGCAGGCTCTGATTTAGTTCAGCATCCGCTGTTGGCGCTTCTCTCAAGCCCTTTGATGTGTGCCTCTGCATTCTGTAAATTGCTTAGTGTAAGAACCTGAGGGCATTTTCAGGCAACAGGAGAGGGTGCTTGGCTTGTAAGGAGGACAAGCCAGAATTGTTGGAGAGAACATTAATAAGAGATGGGGAGTTAGTGGATACCGACCCTAGCCTTCTTGTCCCTCTGTGGCACAGCCCTAGAGCATATTCTTCATCCTCTCCTAGAGCTCTCCAGGAACTACAAATGCTGGATAGCACACTCTTACTTAACCTCCTCCATTTCTGTTTGTCCTCCTCACTGCCCTATTGATATGTCCTGGGATCATCTCCCAAACTTATCTTAAGGCTGCCTTGCTTCTGGGAAGCCCAAGCTAAGCCAGCCAGACTCTGGGCACACATCAGCAAGAAAGACAATTCCTGCAGTCAAGATGTTCACAGTCTGTTGTTGTTGTTATGTGCCGTCGAGTCGCTTGCGACTCAGAGCGACCCTATGTACAACAGCCCTAAAC
>NW_006399755.1:28892392-28894160 GCF_000299155.1 Elephantulus edwardii
AGAGGATGAAAATACTAAATTAATGATTAAAATGTGAAAAGATGCGATAATAAAGGCAGACATAGGAAATTGTGAACAACGAAGAAGAATCTCAGAAGACTGATGGTGGATAAAGGTGGAAATGTGGCACAGATACAGGCAAATGTGGGCAAAAGGCAGACATGCTCACTGATCATTCCGGTGATATGCAGCATACTGCAAGATAGTTTCATGTTTATGGTTGTATGTCATGGAGTAGGGAGCCAGGACTGGCCCTCCAGTGGGTTTTCAGAGGCAGTAAATTGCCTGGGAGGTAATTGACCACCCTGCCACAGCGCAGCTGGCGGATTCCAACCTCATGTCTTTTGGATTGCAGCACAGCTTCTAATGATTAGGCCACCAGGGCTCCCCTGTTTCATATTTAGATCCATAAAAATAAAGAAATAATCTATAAGGTGATTCTTGTGTATCTATGTATTTACTGAGACATTTGAAAATGAAATATTCATGATTATGCCGTTAGACTTCCTAAAGGTTTATAGGCTGAGAAAACCCCTGATGCTCACTTCAGCACATATTCTAAAGTTGGAATGATACAGACAAGATTACCACGGCCCCGGAGCAACGGGGACATGTGAATTCATGAAGCATTCCATACATTTTAAATTTGTGAAATCCAATGTGTATGAATGAAAACATTGTGTACAAATTTATTGTTATGTGCCATCAAGTCCAGTATGATGATGCATAGTAACCATATGAACAATAGATTTGAATCCTGTCCTATCCTATGCCATCCTCACACTTCCTGACACACTAAAGCCCATTGTGGCAGTCACCATGCCAATCCACCCAGATAAGGGTCATCTTCTCCTTCGCTGACCTTCCGTCTTTCTGCGTATCATGTCCATCTACAAGGAATAGCTCCTCCTAGAAATATGCCTGAAGTATGTGAGATGAAGTCTTATCATCTTTGCCTCCAAAGGGAACTTTAGTTGCCCTTTCTCCAAGACATTGTTTGTTCTTTTGGCAGTTCATAGGATGTTCAATGCTGTTCTCCAACACCACAGCTCAAAGGCATAAATTCTTCTGTCATCCATCCATATTCATTGTCCAGCTCTCCAGATGCACAGCAAGTGATCAGAAAGATCATGTCTGAGACACACTTTTGTCCTCAAACCAACATCATTATTCCTCAATAATTTGGAGAGGTCCTTAACTGAAGATTTTCCCAGGGCAATACATCCCCTGATTTCCTAACTGCTGGTGCCATTGATGTTCACTGTGGATCCAAGTAAGATGAAGTTGCTGACAGTCTCAATCTTTTTTCCATCTATCACGATGCTGCCTATAGGTCTAGTGGTAAGAATCTTTTTCTTCTTTTCATTGAGATGCAATCCATACTGAGGGCTGTATTCTATGATCTTTTGCAACAAGTGCTTAAAATCATCCTCACTTTCAGCAAGCAAGGTTGTGCCGTTTCCATAATGCAGGTAATTGATGAATCTTCCTCCAATCCTGATGCCAGTCCAGTTTCTTGAATAATTTGCTCAGCATTCAGATTAAATAGGTATGGAAAGGGTAAAGAAAATGGGAAAGATCTGGTGTGGAAAACACTGTATTCAAACTTTGTAAATAAGTTAGTATCAAAAATAGATATGGAAAAAGAATACAACACGGACACACTCCTTTCTTAATTTTAAATCATGTAGTGTTCCCTTGCTCTGTTCGCACAACTGCCTCTTAGTTTAGGTATAGGTTTTGCATGAATGAAGTTATCCTCTGGCAT
>NW_006399755.1:28896195-28924025 GCF_000299155.1 Elephantulus edwardii
AAGGCTTAAATTTGTTTTTCAGGAGTCTCATAGTCAGAAATAAGGAGGGAGTCCTTCCCCTTTTATTCTCCAGTTCCATCTCTCTGCACATTCCATTATAATACTTTGCCTTGTCTTCTCCAGCTTCCCTTTGAAATCTTCTGTTCAACTCTTTCACTTTGGCATGGTTTTCCCTTTGTTTTGTCTTCTCAATGCTCTAGTGCAATTTTCAGAGTCTCTTCTGATATATATTTTGGTTTTTTCTTTCTCTTCTATCTTTATAATGACTTTTTGCTCTCTTCATGGATATCCTTGGTATCATCCCACAACTCATCTGGTCTTTGATAATTGGCGATAATATTTGCCATTAATTTTCCTCATTTTGACTGACTTCCAATCTGCCTCTACCACTACTACTATAACTATCATGTTCCTCTACTATTGGTAGAGTTTACAGAGGCCTTTTTTTTTTAAAGTTGATGGCCAATCCTACTTCCTAGCCTGTCTTAATCTGGGAGCTTTACTAAAACCTGTCCATCATGGGTAATCCTTGGGGCCTTTGACACACCTTTTTTTATTCATTTTAGTGAACATTTACAGAATTTTGGATTTCCATTCATTCATTGCTGCACTTTTCTCCGTGCCCCTCCCCCAGTTCACTCTTCTCCTTCAAAAATAGAAGAAAAATTCCTTCATTGGTATACAATCCCCCAGCACGCCCTTCCCCCCCACCACCCTGAATATACTTCACTCTGCAACTTTCATTCCAAACTCTTATGATAATCATAATACCATATAATATATTGCTTTTGAAGTGTTCTCTCCCTTATCCATTTCAATGCAGTATACATAATTTACCCAGTTTTTCTCATTCTTACCCCAGGACATTATTCTGAGTGAAATATCTCAGTCACAAAAGGACAAACATTTCATAGTGCCACTGTTGTTGAATTGGAAATGACTCTTACCTGACTCTCTACTAGATTTCTGAAGTTGTAAATCACATCGAAGGAGATTCCAGCTTTCCCCTGAAGTATGCTACTGGTGGATCCAAAATGCCAGATAGACATGACCTTTGGTTTAGCAGGGCAACTCCTACAGGACTGTGGATCATTGTACTACCGATAAATACTGAGTAGAAATTTATCAGATAAATTAAACCCGATAAAACAAAAGCCCAATGTTGAAGGGTCTTTCCTATTATGGACAGAAGAATTAGAAAGGGATATTTATTACTCTTTAATTTTTCTTTTCTTTTTTACCACCTTCCCTCCAATAGAATTGTTTTCCCCATAAGTGTAAATGATCATCACAGAGCTTCTGTGTCAATCACTCTTCCCACCTCTTCAGCTGTCTTGGGCTGCTCCCAGAAGTTCTTTCAGTCACATCATCAGAGCCGCTGATAAGCATTGGGACTAGAAGCCAAGTTGATGTTGAGCAAAGTAGCCAGTGCCAGTGTAATTACCCAAATGAGCATCTGGCTCCATGGCCAACGATTAGCCTCTTGACTCCTTCACAAGCCCAGTTTTAACAGGTGGTCAGGTTACTTTCAAAAAGGAGATAATCTTTCTCCAAAGAGTGAATTGCTAAATATCCCAGAGAAGCCACAGGACAAGGCCACTTCCCAGAACTCTTGAAAGTACCACACCCTGAAGCCACACCAGCCTTAACGCGGGTCCTCTCCTATCAGAGTTGAACCTTTCTGAGGGGATATTTTGATCTCCTTTAAGAATCTACATACCACTGCACATCACAGACCTAAAGCATGATCCAGAAGATTACTAACTCTAAACCCCTCTCCTTCCAGCTGACTCTTGAGTCAACTCTCTCAGAACTCTGATAGCTATTGTAATAAGGACTTTTAGCATTTGGTTTTAAACATATCCTGATGTTGAAACAATAATAGCACCAACAATAATAATAATTACTCTTTACACAGGGCTCTCTATGCATTCTCTCACTTAACTCACAAGACATATCCAACAGGTAGGTACCATTATTTTGCCAATTTTACAGGCAAAGAAATGAAAGATTTTAAGACATTTACTTGTTCCAAAATAAAGGGCTAATAATCTGTGGAGCCACAAGCACTCTGTTTAAAACCAGGCACTGTATTCTAGAGCCCTCAGTTCTTGGGCCCCAGGAGGAAGTAGACACAGGATACTGGAAGAGATGAGAACAGGATGAATGGAAAGTTTGTCCAAGGGATGCTTTTTCTCCCAGAAGACATAGGCCTGACCCTGATTCTAATTGTTAGTTCAAAATTTTTGTGCAGAAATGACTATTTTTCCTACTAGTGACAATCTCTGGGAGTGAAGATGCCACTGTATTTCAGTCTGTAGGAGCGTCATTGGCATGAGCACAATGGGATCAGAAAGATCTGCATTTGAATCTTGTCTCTTATTAGCTTAGGATTTCACATAAGACACTTAAACTCTCTGAGATAGAGTCAGTTTCATTATTTGAAGAGTGGATACAATAATTATGACTAATTCATAATCGTAGGAATGAAATATGATAATGTAAATGCAGAGTAAGTGGTTAGTAAAAAATAAAGCTATGCTTGTTAAGTGAGGAAGCTCTGGTGGCTTAGTGGTGAGGAGTTACACTGCCAACCCAAAGGTACATGGTTCAAATCCACCAACTGCTCCACTCAGTTTTGACTTAAAAGTACACAACAACAACATTTAGATAGTATCGATAAGAAAAAAAGAAAAAATTGATATTACACATTTCTTTTTTCCCCTCTGTTTAATCAACAACTTGCAAGGATATTTTTGTTGCCAGGGACATATGTTCCAAAATAAAATAATTGTTCTCTAAAAAAAGGAATTTGTGAAACACTGTACAACCTGGATGGATCTAGATGAATTTATGCTGAGTTATAGAAGTCAATAACAAAAGGATAATTATAAGTCCACTATTATAAAAAGCTAAAGGAAAGTTTATATACAGAATCAATCTTGGATGGATAACAGGATTGGAAGAGATGGAAAGGGAAATAAAAAGTGTAAGTTGGGTGAAGGGAAGGTAATATACAATAAAGGGTTGATTAGACATTACAATTAATTAATTATATTAATCAATTGTAAAACTGTAAGAAAGTAAAATGTGTACAGATGAATGAAAAATGAGTATGATTCGTAAACTTTCACTCAAAGGTGTAATTAACTTAAAGGTATAAAAAGTAAAAAAAATAGCTTAGAGTTTCTTAGAGCTTCTTTCATCAAATAGCCTGGCATTCAACAACATCCCTTCAGTAGCCCAGATAGCCTGCCAAAATACCTCCTAATTTAATGGAAACACCTTCCTTTTTGACTACCATGTAAGTCTTCTCCCTCTCAAGGCATCTCCCTTTCCAAATCATCCATCCATCCATCCATCATCTTACTATGTATTCACTCATTAAACTCTTATTGAAAACCTACAGTATGTCAGACACTCTTGTTATAGGTCAGAAATAAGAGTCAAATAAGACCTGTCTTGAAGGGATGCTCAGATTAGGGAGGGTAAAATAAATGACCATTATGATAATGCTTTCTAAGTATTACAAAGAAGGTTTATGGAGGATACAGTAAGAATGCAGAAAAGTGCCATCAAATCTAGACCGAGGGAGGGAATGAGCAGGGGTAATATGTCAAAGGGGACTTCTCTAAGGAGATGTCTGAATAAACCCGGGGGCTTGGAAAAGGAATAAATGTTCTGCAGGCAAAAAGGTGATAGGCCAGTAACAGGGGCAAAGTTTAACAGGACAGCAAGCAATGAATGTTGGAGAGGATGTGGAGAGATTGAAATTCTCATATACTGTCGGTGGGATTGTAAAATTATATAATCACTCTGGAAGGAAGTTTGGTGTTTCCTCAAAAGCTGAACAGAGAAATGCCTTATAACCCCATTATTTCACTGTTAGGAAAGTACTCTAAGAAAAAAATAGAACCAAGACACAAACAGAGATTTGTATACTGATGGTCATTGCCGTGATGTTCACAATTGTAAGAACATGGAAACAGTCCAAATGCCCACCAAAAAATAATGGATTAAGAAATTGTGATATATTCACATGATGGAATACTATGCAGCACTCAAGAGCAATGATTTTGGAAAATATTACATAACGTGGGAGAGGCTAGAGAGCATTATGTTGAGTGAAATAACTCAGTCTCACAAGGACAATTACCACATAAAACCATTATAAAAACTGTTATAAAAACAGAAGGGTTAAAAAGATGTGGATAAAAGTCCTAAGAAGCAATAGGAGGGGAAGAGAGATCTGGTGGGGGGGGGGATCATGAGGGCACAGAGTTTGGTGGGCAGAGGGACTGAAGGAATTAGGATAGATCTAGTGAGGACTTGAAAAGACAGGGTGATAATGGGCATAGATCAGTGATGATTAATTTTCTGAAACAGTATATGGGGATTAACATATGAAACATAATGTGAATTAAAGAATGTTTGCAACACTATGTACAGAAATGAATCACAATGTATACAAATTTTGTATACAAACCAATATAATACTTTTTTTTTTAAATGAGGTAGGAGGAATGGCAGGAATGAAGACCTAAAAATGATGTTATTTTTAAAAGACTCATGCAAATTCCACAGAATTTTCAAACCGAATTTTCCAAATAAGGTGAGCCAACAGACCCTGGAAATTATAGAACAACGTCATTAATATCACATACAAGTAAATTTCACTGAAGATTCTTACAAGACTAACTAGAACAGTACATTACCAAGGAACTGCCAGAAATTCAAGCCGGATTCAGAAGAGGCTATGACAAGAGATGTATCATTGTTGATATCAGATGGCCTTTGGCTGAAAGCAGAGACTATAAAAAAGACATTTACTTATGTTTTATAGATTATGTAAAGGCATTTGAGGAAGACACTGCGTGAAATGGATTGAAACAGTTACTGGGGTCATGGAAATAGGTATATCAGAGACAGATTGATCCAGGATAGGACAGGGTTCAGAGCTATTGTACATAGGGTTGCTATGAGTTACAGTTGACTCGACAGTACTTAACAACAGCAACGAAGGCATTTGAGTATGTGAATCATAACAAATTATAGTTAACAGTAAGAATGGAAATCCCAGAGCACTTGATTATGCACATGCAAAACCTATACATAGACAAAGAAGCAGTTGTCTGAACAGAACAAGGGGACACTGCCAGTTTAAAGTTCAAAAAGAAGGGTATCAGAATTGTATCCTTTCTCTATACCTGTTCAGTATGCATGCTGAGCAAATCATTGGAGAAGCTGAACTACATGAAGAAGAATGTGGTATTAGGATTAGATGGAGACTCATTACACAACCTTGCTTGCAGAAAGTGATGACTTGAAGCACTTGCTGTAGAAGATCAAGAATAACAGTCTTACATATGGGTTCCATGTTAACATCAAGAAAACAAAAATTCTCACCACTGGTTCAATAACGATAGATGGAGAAAAGACTAAAGTTGGCAACAACTTTATTTTACTTGGATCCACGATCAACACTCATGATAGCAGCAGTCAAGAAACCAAAAGACAAGTTGCATCAGAAAAATCTCATGTCAAGGACCTCTCCAAAGGGCCAAAGAGCAAAGATGCCAGTTTAAAGACTAAGGTGCACTTATTCAAGCCATAGTCTTTTCAGTTGCTTCCTATGCATATGAAAATTGGACAATGAATAAGTAAGACTAAAGAAGAGTTGATATCTTTGAATTGTGGTATTGGAGAAAGGTATTAAATGCACCATTATCTGTCAAAAGAACAAACAAATCTGTTTTTTAAAGGAAGTGAAACCAAGGTACTCCTTAGAGGCAAGAACAGTAAAACTTCATGGTATATATTTTGGGCATGGTGTCAGGAGGAACCAGTCCATGGAGAGAGATAATATGTTGGGAAAGATAGAGGGCCAGTAAAAGAGAGGATGATCCTCAAGGAGATAGATTGACACAGTGACTGGAACAATGGGCTCAAGCATATCAGAGGTCATGCGGATGGTGCAGGATAGGACAGGGTTCAAATCTGTTGTTCACAGGGTCACTATAAATTTTAATTGTCTCGAAGACACCTAACAACAACAACATGTGAAATTGCTGATCTTTAATTCTTTTTTTATCTACAAAAATGGCAGGTTCTTATGGTTTGACCTAATGGTTCGATCTAGTTGGAGATTCATGTATGCAGCATGTATAGTGTGCACGTTTGCAAATACACACAAATGTCCACAAGTGTTGGAGGGTAAAAAAACAAATGAAGCCAAAAAATGTAGACAGAGGCTCAATAATAAACACTTTTGCATTTGCCTGAAAGCAGTAGGAACCTCTGAAATCTTCTAAGCAGGGGAGTGACTCTGAGATATTCCTAACTCTGGGCAGGTGACTCTAGCTGCAGTGTAGGGAAACCCTTCACCACCACACTATGCCTCCAGGAGTTCCACTTTCTGTGGAATGTTGGTGTGATCTCTGCCTTTTTGATCAATGAGCTTCCCCATCCCTGACTCTACCCATCCTCTTGCTTTGCCTCCAATGTAGCAACCTCTTGGGCAACTGCAGAAGCACACTGTGTGCCCAATCTTTGAGCTCTTCTCATAAACGGACCATTCTGTGCTGATGAAAAGCCTAGAGGAATTTCTAATATAGAACGTCCCTAAGCAGAGGAACTACAGAACACATGGAACTGGGGTTGTGTTGAGATCATCTGCAGCCTTCTCTGTGAAAGAGTTGGTGAAATGTTGATAAAATGCATAACCTCAGTCTCTGTTGTTGAGGGTAGGCAGGTGGGAGAGAAGATGAATTGTCTTCCCCCTATAAGATCCTGCTCCAATACCCTTCCTCTTCGGCACTAAATGTAGGAGCATATACTTAAATAACAGTCATGTTAACAGGTATGCACTGTATGTGTATGGATATTATCTTATCACTCACAACATTCTATTTCAGGATAGAAACTTGAAATTGACCGTTTTGACTATGAACTAATAAACACTGTTTTTCTGGTTTTCATTCCATGCATAGTATATCATATGATTATCTGATTCAAAGTGGCCATAGCATCTCACTAATGCATAGTATATCAATATTCATGTGTTCCATTTCCTTTATAACACTATACAATTTTCCAACATTCAAGCTACAAACATTCCACATACCAGTTGTTAAATGATGTTTGTTATTGATTTTCCTCATTCCAACTAACTTCTGATCTGGGCTCTACTACTACATTACTATAAATATCCTCTTTCTTTAGTGTCCATAGGGTTTTTAAAAGCCTTTTTTTTAGGAAGTAGATGGTCCATTTTGTTTCCTAGTCTGTCTTAATCAGAGAGCTCCACCAAAACCCATCCATCATGGGATATCTTTTTGAAATTTGACACACCAGTGACAAAGATTTTAGTAGTAATTGTGGTACAGCAAACTGGCAGACAAGTGCTGCACCACTTATAAAAGAACGCTTGTGTATATGCTCTTGTGTGTCAGGAAATGTGAGGATGGCACAGGACAGCACTGGTTTCAGATCTTTTTTTCATAGGGTGGCTATGAGCCGTACTCAACTTGATGGTACCTACCAACAACAACAACCAATATCCCTCACCAAAAAGCTGAGCTAAATTTCTGAATGAAGTGTCCACCTTCTCATGCTCCATATGGTAAATTACTTGTCTGTTGTCCGTTGCAGGGAGTTGCTATAGAGAAGTGGAGCCCTGTGTGTAACAGAAGGAAATGGTGCCTGGTCTGGGTTGGTCTTCAGGGTCACTGGCCTGCTTCACTCCATTTCTGCCTCGATGGCATCAGTCCATCTATTTCTATTGAAGGCTTCTTTCATTTTAGCTGACCCTGCACTGGACCAAACAGTGATGTCCAAGCAGCTGGTCTCCCCTGCAGTCTTGAAAGCCATGTCCAAAGTGAGTTGAAGTCTTACCTTCATTGCTGTTAATAAGTATTATGATTGCATTTTTCTAAGTTTGATATGTTCCAATTGGCTACATGAAAGTATTTAATTTATGAGTTTCTTGAGGGGAAGGCCTGGTTTTTTCTTATTTACATCTCTGGTGCCTGGTTTTTTCTTATTTACATCTCTGGTGCCTGGCACAGAGTAGACCCATAATTCCATGTTTGTCAAAGGAATGCAGGTATATATATATGGCTGTGGAGATGGAGAGGCTTTGCCTTTGTTCAGAAGGCTCAGGAATAAGACCAACTCTGTCTGTGGTATTTTGTGCCATCGAGTCAGAACCGACAGACCCATAGGTGACTCTCCAGCCTGTTTTCAGAGGCAGTAAATTGCCCAAGAAGAGATTGCCCATTCGAACCTTTGGGATTGCAGTGTAGCATTTTACTACCAGGCCACCAGAGCTCCCTATCATAGTAGAAGCTCAGTAAACTCCGAGGAGTCAGGAAACTGTGTTGTTATGTGCGGATATAAAGCATGAGTGCAGTATCGGTGTTGGAGTAGGGACACAGGCGTCTGGAAAAGAGGACATCCATCCGGCCAGCTTCTCCTGTCTGCGGTGCAAACGCGCTCTAATTAGCTCACCTCCATCAGCAGGCCCTTGGCAGAGGCAGCGCTTTTGGTCTGGCAGCCGCAGTGTGGAGGGTGAACCCAATGGCCTCTTCAGTCTATTTAGCAGGCTTTGAGATGTGTAAGTACATTATCTGCAAGGCTGGTAAAGAGCGCTTGGGGAGGATTTGTGGGTCTGTGGGAAGGACAAAGAAAAATGTTTTCTAATAAATTATTCACCATCTCACAATCCCTTTTGGGCAGATTGTTGCTCGGTGTGTCCCGCGCTGCTCCGCGTCTCTTCCCTCCGCATTCAGATGCGCCGTGTTTCTCACCTCCAGAGAGCAGCAGAGATCTCGGGCAGGCTGCTGCGGCTAATGGTGGCAATTAATAACTTGTCATAATCCCGAGGATGAAAGGGAAGGCGCCCCATCAGCAGGCGGATCAGGGCGCTGCTCGGCAGCAAATGAGGTGCAGGTGTGGCCTCCGCTAAGCGCGGCTTGGACGCCCCGCGCGCCCCGGTGCCAAGGCCCAGACCCGGCTCGCCTGCGGCCCTGCCGTGTGCCCGCGCTGCGCGCTCCGCCGGCTCCAGGGCGTGCACTGCCGGCCTGTCCCGCACCCCGCCTCCACGTCGTTCACGGGAAAAATTCGCGCAACGTATCAATAAATCAGAGCACACAACACAGAACCTTCCAAATGCTTAATTGCTCTCTGTGAACACTGTTAACTCTGACAGGCCAACTCCCCTGCTCTTGGTTTGGTTTGGTTTGGCTTGGCTTGGTTTGGTTTGGTTTGGTTTGGCTTGGCTTGGTTTGGTTTGGTTTGGTTTGGTTTGGCTTGGTTTGGTTTGGTTTGGTTTGGTTATTTTCAACCCCTAAGACTTGCTGAAAATTGCTCTCTTCAAGCCCCCTGTACTACACAGCTCGTTCTCCTACACCTGATATTATCAACCTCCAGTCCTAGTGCTCCCAGCCCTGTAACTTTTAAAAAGTAACCGTGGTAAACGTGATAAATCACACTAGCAAGCTGTTACCCCCACTTGGACTGTTCCCAGTAACCCAGTCAAGTTGGAGGACACAACATTCTCCTTAGGGTTTTGCAGAAATGGGGAGACCCAGAATCACGCCTTTCCCCCACTACTCCAGGCCCAGTTGCCTTTTCTCTTGTTTCCATTCCTGTGGGTCAGTTCTGCTTGAAATGAACCAAGTTTACAAATCTCTTCTGGTTTGTACACTCCTATTATGCATACGAGGTGATGCATTTGTAACTGTCACACAAGTCAGGGTGATACAGCACTCTCATCTGACCCTATTCATTTAAATGGGTGCGTCTTGATGACATTGATTCATGTTATAAGTTATATCCATGCATTATAATCTTTATGTGTCACCTTACTGGTTATTTCTACTACAGTGCGGTGGGGGGAGGGGGGGACTGCGAGGGATACAGCAAATGATGGTGGCTAGGATTTGAGAGTATTTTGAGCGATATGAAGTCCATATAAACTCCAAAAGCTTCCTAGATAAGTTTATTATGTGTCCCTATCTTGAGAGAAGGGAATTTACATGCAGAGCCGTCCTGGGCTAGGTGTCTTGTTGTAAATATTCTGCAGACTAACTTATTAATATTTGGAGACTATGTGCTTCAAATGCATATCACACCAAACTAAAGGGGTAAGCAAACATGATTATGCATGCATGTAAGTCTTTATCAAGGTGGGGTTAATAATGTTTTAAAGCAGAACTATTTCTCATGAAAATAGCTGCTCTTAATAGCCTCTGTCTCTTTATTGTGCTTCTTACTGAAACATAAATCACTAATATGTTTTCAGCCGCAAAGTACTCTCTTTTTCCATTGTATTCACAGATTTAGTGGCATTTCAAATAGATAAACACAAGCAACATCTATCAACACTACAAAAAGGGCGCCTTAATCAAAGCTCCGGGTCCCGAGTCTCAGCATCTCCATTTACCTTGAGATAAATCCATTGGTGTGACCACCACTGCACTGGGTGACAAATCACCCCAGCCGGCCGAGCAGCGCAAAGGCTTATTGGCCTTCCTTTAAGTGGTCTTACCCTTCAACGAAAAGGATGGGGCTTGTCAAGCAGGACCAGATTAAAGTTAGACAAAAAGAAATGATCTGTTATTAGAAAACTCCGATTGAGAATCACAAAACAGGAAAGAAATATGAATAAAAATTTCCAGGGGGAAGACCATCTGATCCCAACAGAAATTAACTCCCATTATGGGCGTGAGGAAATAGATGGCCCACAGTTGGAGTTAATGAGGATTTCAGATTAAAGGGGTGTGGGGCCTGGCTGGGAGTGTGAGCAGCTGCACTGAGCGTTCAAGTGCAAAGTTCAAGTTGGTCTGAGCTGCTGGCTCCTTGGGCTGGGTGGTGGTTCCCAAGTGGCATGGGATTCAGAAGGTCTACAAAACGAGGACTCACTTGTGACAAAATATTAACGTTGGCAGGAGTCTCTTCAGAGAAGTGATCGTATGTTTAAGAAAGAGGAAACTGAAGGTCAGCTGGGGAGACTGATTTGCCCAAAGCAAGCTAACAGTAGGGCTGAAGGCAGAATTTAGATGATCTATCTGCTTCCCATTAAGTTGTGTTCCATTATTTAGCCCAATTCTGAGAGATGACCTAGGAGAGTGTGTGGATTTACATATGTAGTTTGTCTTCCCAAGTATTTGGTGGGCGACATTGTGGTCCCTTAGGGAGTGAGACTTCTTAGTCTTTAATCTTGAGTTAAAACTTGAATGATGTAAAACAATCATCTTCAGGGTTTTTTCCTAGGGAGCAGACACTGTCTGTCTATACATTATCTCAGTCTACAAATGGCAACTGCCATCATTATTCCCATTTTACAGAAAAAAACCCCCAATATATTTATGATTGGATAAATAATGCATGGAGGAAGTTGTGTTCAAACCCATGCTGTTTGTACTAAGAACTTATACTCACAACCACTATGCAAACTGTTAAGGCAGATTTTACTTTCTAGTAGGAAAACTTGTGCAAACAAATAAAATTAACTAAACAAAATACATTTGATACAATAGATCCATAAGAGGTGAAACTTCAAACTAAAAAACTCTTTCTTGTTGAGGTGGCCAACAAGTTGGAACCAACTCATAGCTGATCCTCCAGTGGCTTTTTAGAGGCCAATCAAAATTTTAAATCAAAAGGGAGGAGATTGTCCATCTGTCTCCTGTGAAACTGCTGGTGCGTTCGAACCACCAGCAAGGCACTACTTTTGGGTTAACAACACAATTCCCTTCAAACCGTGTACCAGCACTTCGCTGCATGAAATTCATATGCTAAAAAAAATTTTCTCATTTCACCACCCAAATCTCTAATTTAAGTGTATAAGTAATAAAAGTAAATAAAATAATATTCTTACTCTCACATGAGAAAAAGAAAAAGGATTCTATCTTTTTTAAGTGTGTGTGTGTGTGTGTGTGTGTGTGTGTGTGTGTGTTATAGAAAGATGTTGTTGTTGTTAAGTGCCATCGAGTCGCAGGCAACTCCTAGCAACCGTATGAATGAAAGTCCTGGATACCTCCTGTATAACTTACATCCTTTCTCCAGGTTCATAGGGTTTCCAGAGGCAAGCTACTGTGGAAGTGGATGCCACTCTTACTTCCAAGCTTGTTTTAATCGGTAACTTCACCAAACACTGTCCACCACAGGTAACAGTATACAGAAGCTAATACCAGATAGGACAGGGTGAGTTTCAAGGCCTGTGTAATTTCCTCTCTTTCCCATTTTGTTGTCTTCTGTATCTGAGTCTTTTAAGGCAGTCTGGTGGCCTAGTATGAGTTGTGCTTCAAACCAAAAGGTCAGCAGTGTGAGCTCACCAGCTGCTGCACAGGAAAAGATGCTCCTCTTTGTAAAACTGTACAGCCTCAGAAAACCTATGGGTTGTTCTCTTCTGTCCTATAGGACCCTTATGAGTTGGAATCGATTTGATAGCAGTAAGTTTTGAATTTTGATATCTGACTCTTGAGCAAGCCGCAGAGTCAGTCACTCCATGCCTCCTAAAGTTTCTCATTTGCTAAGCAAAGATATTCATTTTCGTGGTTATGAGGATTAAGTACTAGGAGGGCTGTCAGGCATTGTTCCTGAAAAAGAGCAAGCCCTTGACAGCTAGATGGGTCCCAGCTTGTAAAAGCTTTGAGATTAATCTCCTGAAAGAGCTTCCACTTGTTCATTGTAGCATTATGTGCCCCTCAGTGAGGAGGACCTCAGAGATGGTGAATGCAAGTGATTTTGACCACATGTCCAAAATTAAGGAAAGCAAAAGAAAAAACAACTTCAGTTAAGCTTCTGAGTGTTACACCTCCATGCTGGTATTTAGATAGTTAGCAATTTCCAGGTTTGACACTGCTTTTTTTTTTCAGGTTTCATCTTGGGTGAGTGTGGTCCGAGATTTCTCAGTTAGGAAAGAAAGCAATGTATCCCAATAGTTAAGGAAAATGATACATAAGTAGAGGGCCCATGAAACAAAGGAACATCTGTGAGGTGGACTGGCCCAATAGCTGTAGCAATAGACTCAAACACAGTGATGATCGTAAAGATGGTACAGTAACAGGCAATATTACACTCTCTGTTAGGAGCTCACCATGAGCTGGAGCCAACTATATGTCAGCTCACAGTAACAAGGAGAAGGGAATGGTGGACATTCAGCTAAGGAATTAGAAAAGGAATCTCAAAAGCCCAGTCAACATTTGCACGCCAATATGTAAATGTGTCCATTGGATCTAACGATATGAAATGAACTAGGCCCATTTCCCAGGGGCTAAATCGGAGGAAAAAGTTTAAAGATCTCAAGTTGGTCATTTCTAGATTTGATTTGTAGATATGTCCTATTATTATAATAGCATTTATGAAGGTCTTTATGTCAAGAGCTGTTTTTTCCTATTTACTCAAACAGAGTCAGGCTGGATAAAATAATGCTGTATATTCATCTGAACCTCAGATATTTATAGCTCATAACACCAGGGGAAGTACTATATGCACTATGCCTAGTGATTCCATTCATCAGTGCAACAGCCAATGCCTGTTCTACATGTTTAAAAGGGAAAGTAAAATAATATAGCAACTGTTTCTACTCTTTGCCTGTTCTACATATTTAAAATGGAAAGTAAAATAATATATCAAGTGTTTCTACTCTTTCAAAATAGTTCAAACATATTAGCATTTCATTTTTATTTTATGAAACTGGAATGTGAAAAGCAACAATAATGATAATTATAGGCATGGATATTGGTATATTTTGCATTTGTATCTTAATTAGACTTCTTGATAAACTCCATTTGATATGTTTTCAAATACATTAGGAGTAATTTTCTGATTTAACACTTACCGAAGACTAGGGCTTTAAAACTGGTCCATTTCAGACATGGCCAACAAAGTGACACAGGGATGGATCTGAGTTTGTTAAATGTAGATGTACAATTCTCACCTGAAAGGGAAGAAGTATAGATTGACACCTTACTGGTAACTTAACCTTCCTCTTAGAAAACAAGGCCGATGTATATATATTGCATAGCAACTATCTGTCTTTACAGACAGAATAGAAAACACTGGTACTTAGCTCAAAGGTCTACCATTTTGAATGTGTGTCCCTTTCCCCTGTCCCATCAATAATCCCATCTCCTGTATTAGGTTCCTTCCTGAGAGGGCTTGTGATGGCTCTTCCTAGTCTTCCATTCCATAGCTTCAACCTATAATGTTTCCCATTCCGTTAGTGTTTACACTCCAACCAAACTTGAAAGAAAATATAAAGGTTGCATTCTAATTTCATTTCATTGGCCATGTCTGAACCAATTTGAACACGCTCACAGAACTGCATAAAACCAGTGTTAGCTAACCCTATTTTCCAGGTAAGTATAAATTTACTTGTACTTCCTTACTGATCGTGGTGAACAATTTCACATTTTTTCCACCACATCAAAGATTCTGCCTCTCACTGTGACTGATACCTGTCTATTTCCCAACTCCACAATCTCGTCCTACACAACAAAAACCTCTTCTCAAATTTACAAGACCTCACAGGGACGGAGCACCCAGTAAGCAAGGGAAACTTATTGGGTGATTCATCCCTGCATAAGACTCACCAATAACTCATTAATTTTCCACAGATTGAATTGCAGTATTTGTTATGCAGTTAAATATAAGAAGCAGAACATCCAATAATGACTTTTTATTTCACACAAATACACATATTCATGTTATGTATTTTTTCCATATATATTTTAATATTTTTCTTTTTAAAAAATTCAGTCCAACCAACTCCCTAGGACATAAGTGAGATGGAAGCTGAATTCTGTGGCTTCAGAATTTGCACATTTAATGGGAAACAATTTTAAAGTCTCTGCTGGTCATTGGGAATGCTGTTCCATTCTGCTTTTTCCACAGAGCAAAATCTTTCTGAGAACAATGCTTATTATTGATAGGTTTAAAGCACCTCAGGTGCTTGCCCATTGTGTGTATTGCTGTCACTCTGTCTTCTGAGCAGTAAGAAAGCAATGATGGATAACTTGGAGAATAATACATGATTCCTGATTGAATGCAAAGCTATAATTCAGTCTTGGGGTTCTGCTGACGTCACAGTGCGTGAGAACACAGCTCAAAGAAGTTGGGAAAAAACAAAACCAAACCAAAACCCAAGCAATCTTTATACTCAGGTAAGGAACCGGTAGAGCAGAGCGGGGGCGAAGCTCCAATCTTCCTTTAGTTCTTTTCAGCAGAGAGGAAAGGGAATGGTGGATAATCTCCTGGATGAAGCTGGCTGTGGCCCCAGATCCCCAAGCGGGCAACTGAAGGAACTAGCCCAGGGCCTGCAGCTGCCTCTTGTCCATTAGTTCCTTATTTTGTTTTGTGACAGGCAAATGTGGAGAATCAAATTCTGTCCTTTCTAACCTTTCAAGATGCTCTCTAATCTAAGGTTTTCTAAATGTCTCTGCTGAGATGTATTGCCTAAGTCTAGGTCTCAGTACTGTACTCACACTTGGAGATCCAGATTTAGTGAGTCTGAGTCTGGGTGGGGTCTGGGAACATGCCTCTTTCACAGGGAGTCCAAGTCGATTCCCTAGGAAAGTTTGTGGTTGCTCTCTCTAGTCTTTTTTGTTTGTTTCAGAATTGTTCTACATTTAAAGTTGGCTTGATACAATCTAGAAATCCATACAATTTTAAATTACTTGCCAATAAAATGAGAATGATTTTTGAAGAGGATTTGACACATGGTCTTTCTCTTACTTCCTGCCCAGTTAGTCTGCTCTCACTTGTAGTGAGTCAATCTGATGGAGCAGAACTTCCCCAGAGTGCTTCCTAGGTTATAATTAAGTGCTTGCTGCAGAAGATCAGACTGCAGCCTTCAATATGCATTGCATCTCAATGTCAAGAAAACAAAAATTTTCACCACTGGACCGATAAGCTAAATCAAGAGTGTTGCTGTTGTTCTGAGCCATCAAGTCACTTGTGACTCATAGTAACAACAGCTCTGAACCCTGCTCTATGCTGAGTCGACCTTATTGTCTCTGACACACCTACTCCCATTACTCCAGTCACTGAGTCAATCCATCTGCTCCGGGATCTTCCTCTCTTGTGCTGCCCCTCCACCCTCCCAAACATGATGTCCCTCTCCAAGAACTGGTCCCTCCTAGCAACATGCCCAGAGTATGTCAGATGGAGCTTCAAAATCCTTGCCTCCGAGGAGTAGCCTAGTTTCACCCTCTCCAGGATGAACCTGTTTGTTCTCCTAGCAGTCCATGATATACTCCATACTCTTTTCCAGCACTACAGCTCAAAGACATCAATCCTCTTTCTATCATCCCTAGTCACTGTCCTGTTTTCTGACACACAGAAAGTAATTGTAAAAACTATGGCCTGGGTCAGGTGCACCTTAGTCTCCAAACTGACACCATTGCTCTTCAGTACTTTAGAGAGGTCTCTGACAGCAGAGTTTTCCAATTCAATTAATCTTTTAATTTCCTGACTTCTGGTAACAAGAGTGTTGATTGTGGAGCCAAGCAAACTAAAGCTGTGAACAATCTCAATCTCTTCACCATCTATCATGATGCTGCCAATCCCCCAGTGTTAAGATCTTTGTTTTCTTGATGTTGAGCTTCAATCTATATTGAAAGCTGCAGTCTTTGACCTTCTGCAACAAGCACTTCAGGTCCTCCTCAATTTCAGCAAAGAGGCTTGTGTCATCTGAATAACACAGATTATTGATGAGTCTTCCTCTAATTATGATGCCACATTCCTCGTCATAGAGCCTAGCCTCCAGCATGATCTATTTTGCATATTAGATTGAAAAGTATGGAGGTAGGACACATCCCTGGCGTATGCCCTTCCTGATTTTGAACCATGCAGTGTTTCTTTGCTCTGTTCTGATGACTGTCTCCTGGTCCAAGTATAGGTTTCATGTAAGCATAATCATGTGTTTTAAGATTCCCATTGTTTTCAGAGTTAGACACTGTTTGTTGTGATCCACACAGTCAAATGCCTTTGCATAGTCAATAAATCACAGACATTCCTTTGGTCATCTCTACTTTCTGCCAAGTTCCACCTAACATTAGCTATAATATCCCTAAAATTAAGATAGATGGAGAAAAAGATTGAAACTGTCAATGACTTCAATCCTACTTGGATCCACAATCAGCATACTTGATACTAACAGTCAGAAGATCAGGAAATTTATTACTCTGGAAAATTCTGCACTTAGAGCCCTCTCCAAAATTACTGAAGAACAATGATGACTTGAGAACTAAGGTGCACCTGATCCAGGCCTTGATCTTTCAAATCACTTGCTGTGCTACTGAGAGCTAGACCATGAATAAAGATGACAGAAGAATTGGTGCCTTTGAACTGTGGTGTTGAAGAAGAGTACTGAATACCCCATGGACTGCCAAAGAACAGATATGTCTTAGAGAAAGTGTAGGCAGAATGCTCCTTGGAGGTAAAGATAATAAACCTTCATCTCACATACTTCGGGCATGTTGCTAGGAAAGATTATTCTTTGGAAGAGGGATATCACACTTGGGAAGGTGGAGGGTTGATGGAAGAGAGGAAGACCCACAACCAGGTGGATTGACACAGTGATTGTTACAGTGGGTTTGAGTGTGTCAGAGATTGCGTGGTGGACCCAGGACAGGGCAGGGTTCAGATCTGTTATTCATAGGTTCACTATGAGTCGTATGTGACTCAATGACACCTAAAGACAACAACAAGAACAACCACAATCTTTATGGAAGTAGATCAGGAGGTCTTTTCTTGCATAGAAGCTAAAGTATAAACCTTTCTTTCAACAACAGAGTGCTCAACCATTATACTTTCAGACTCCTTAACACACATTCATAGAGAAAACTAAACCAAACCCGTTATTATGGAGTTAATTCCAATTCCTAACAACCCTATATAACATAGTAAAACTACTCTGTAGAACTTCCAAGGCTATAATCTTAACTAGAGCAGGCACATAACAACAACAACAACAACAAGAGCAGGCTGCCATATATTTCTTCTTCAGAGTGACTGGTGTAACTGACTGATGTCCTCTCTTTGTGATCTGATGCGTCATCCTTCATTTTCATATAAAGTTGATTTTCACATAATGACTTGGGCTTTTGAACCTAATCATGTTGATAAGTGTGCAATGGGGTGATTACAAGAAGTACTTTGGTAATGTTTAATATATTCCCTGTATGGCTTTGAGTGTTTAAAATGTCATTTAATCTTTCAGGGAGCTCTGCTGGCCTTGTAGGTAAGGAGTTAGTTTTCTAATTCAAAGGTAAGTGGCTCAAATACACCAACTATTCTGCAGGAAAAAGGTTGACAGTCTCCTTCCATGTGATTTACAGTCTCTGAAAGCCTGCTGGAGGGTCAACGATGAGTCAAGGGAATGTACAATATTGGTTCTGTTATTGTCATCTTCATTTTACAGATAAGGAAATGAAAGCACAGGGAGTATAAAGAGATTACCCTATGAACAAAAGATCTGAATCCTGTTCTATCCTGTGCTGTCTTTACACTTCCTGACACACTAGAGCCCGTTGCAGCAGTCACCATATCAAACCACCTGATCAAGGGTCTTCCTCTCCTTTGCTGACCCTCCACCCTTCCAAGCATCATGCCCCTCTCCAAGAACATCCCATTGATGTCCCCTTGATAGGGTGGGGCAAAATTGCCCTGGTTGAGAACCACTGAATTACAGCAAGGCCAAGGCTAGAATTTAAGTGTCTTGATTCCAAGCATGGAGAACATAAGAAAAACTCAATGCCAACAAGCTGAAATGTCTTTAAATATAACAGTAATATTTTATATTTGAAAGGAAGCTCATCTCTCATCTTTTCAATTTTCAAGCAGCACTGATCATCAGAAAGTTGTAACTGTTTATCCAAGAGTGTGTTGCTGGCATGTGGGAAAGCTACACTGAAACCTGGATTGTGTGTCAGACCCAGGGTTTGACCTGCTGCCTCCTCCGTGCTTCGAGCTGACGTTGGTTCAGAAATGCTCCAGAGCAGCCATGTGAAGAGAAGCAGGCTATTTCCTGGCTAGCTGTCCCTCCAGAAGGGGGGATATTTTTAGCACAATGGGGTGGGGGGAAATCAGCATTCAGCTCAATTGAAAATATGTCTGGCATTAATTCATTGTTAATTGACCAGGATGAGTAAAAAGATGGCTACTTCCAAGGCCTCTCTAATGGAACTATTAGTGAATTTTCAGGTCAACTAACTCCTGTCACTGCCTGACAAGGGAAATGGCAATCATTTGCCAGTATTAGCAAGGCTCTCGCTGCTCTTGAAAACTGGAATCCGTCATCCTGGGCTGTCAGTATCCAAGTCTTCTACTTCTTGATGCAATTCTCCATCGCACCCCCACCCCCCAGGGACCCTTACCTTCATTTGAATGACCTTACATTTGGCCTAAATCTGTTTGGGTTTTGCCACTTTGAAAGAGCTTTCATAGAAATCTGGTTTGCCTCTTCATTCAATATTGTAGATTGCTAAGTACGGCTGCTATTTTCACTTACCGATGCAGAAACCGAGGCCCACAACATTTGCTCGACTTGTCTGTGTTTCCATAGATGGCAAATAACAAGATAACATTTCAAATCCACGTGTCCAGCCACAAGTCCCAACTTGTCCATCTTGGTGGCTCCGTTCTGTGCACTCCTTATCCTCTTTCTCTCGTCTTGCTTTTCTTGCCTTTCCCCTCTTTCCCAATTACTCTTTTCTTCTCCTTTATATTTCACTTTCTTAGTATAAAGGGATGGAGAATTGAGGGTAGTTGGATAAATGGGAAAGTATTGTGGATATTGTTAACATAACTAAGCAGTTTCCTCATTCAACAGTGTTGAGATTTGACTGTTTCACGAATTCTGCTAGATGTTGGGCTCACATGTTCTAAAAACGGAGACGCCCAAATTCTCAGCATGACTTTCAAGGCTGGGCTCAATTTGATCCTTCCCTGTCTTCTACCCTTTTCTTGAGCTACTTTTATTATTTGTTACATAACCTGCATATCAACCGTAATAGAATAATCCCTACTTTCCAAGCTTGCTACACATTCGCCTGCTTTTGTTCCTCTTTGTCTTCAAATGTGTTATTTTCTCTGTATGAAGTGCTCTTCTCATTCCACTAAATGATGAACTCTTTTTTTTTTATTAATTTTTTTTTATTGGGAATGATGAACTCTTTCTATGATAACCCTTCTGTAAGGCTTACCTCCCATGGCAAAGCTGAGAAGTCATATCCTCTTTACTAGCATGACTTGCTCTTATCTCTATTGTAAGTTGTCCACACCACATCCTAATTATTTATAATAATGCCCAACTCCCATGAATGTTCCTTGACAGAGATTTTTATTTTCTTAGCTGAGTATCACATGGTGAATGACTCGTAACTGTGAGTCCACTTGAGTTGACTTTACTTAACTCAACCCTGAGTCAGAAAGACAAAATGACACAGACATGCTATAATCCAATGGTATTGAAAACAAACAGCCAATTTCCAATTATTAGCTACCGTCAGATGCTAGGGAGCTCCAAAGGCTCAGTGATAAGGAATTGCTCTGCCGGCATAAAGGTGCTCATTGAATCCACCAGCTGCTTCATGGGAGAAAGATGGGCAATCTCCTCCCATCTAACCTGGTGCCGCTGAAAACCCATCGGAAACTCCGTTATCTGGCAGTCCTGACTCAATTGTTCATAACAACAATATCAGACAGTAAAAGTGCTCCAGTGTCATAATGCATTACATATTGCAATACTGGTGAGGAGGTCAGTAGTTCAAATCCACCACCTGTCTCATGACGAAACAATGGGTAGTCTCCTCCTGTAAAGATTTACAGCGTTGGGAACTTGGTGGATAGTTGCTATGAGTTCGAATCGACTCCATAATGTGTTTTGTTGTTTGATACTAGGATTCAACTTTGTTACTGACCCTTTTTTTATGTTGTCAGTGAACATAAATCTTATTACTTAACAAGTCCCTCAAACTGACTGTGTCTATAATTATCTTGAGTGGATTCCAAAGAAGAAGATGGCAATGGACGCTATTCCTGCATTTATCCCATTACTGTCAACCTTCAGCCAACTCTCTACAGCTAACAAAAAGGAGGGAATTGAAACAATCAGAATTCCAGAAGCATCTTTTCACTGCAAAGTCCATGTTCTTCCAATGCTATTTTTGGAGGACAGGGAATATGTTTTGTTTATTCTTACAGTACCCAGAATAGTACACAGGGCACAGACTCAATACTCTTGCTGAATAAATGGATTTTGATACAAGAGATTAAAAATTCTTTCTTCTTGACTATGTTTAATTTATTCATTCAGCCATCCACTTTTATCCCTCCCATTTATATCAAATTTATTGGGTTCCTGCAATTGCCTGCCATAGCGCTTAGCACTAAAATTCCAGAGATGAATAAGGCACAGCTATCTTGTGTCTCCAGTACCTTATACACTTCCTGGCACATACTGGGTGCTTCACAATTCCTTTTGTAGAAATAAATTATCCTCCAAAAGCTCATATAATCCTTTCATGTAATCCTCACATAAATCAATTATTCATGTTTCTAAATATAAGGAAACTGAAGCTCATTGGAATTTACCAGAGTATGGTTGGGATTGAAACACAAGTACATTTTAGAGACTACTACATTTGTTTACCTTCTAGCAGCAGTGGCAGTATAGTGTGAGAGGGCAGGCCTGGAGTCAGAAGACCTGAATGAGCATCCCAGCCTTACCAGGTACTGGTTGTATAGACATGAAGAAGTCAAGTCTCTTAGCATCTTTCTCTAGGACTCAGTGTTTCCAGGATAAATAAACACAATAAAGTCTACCCTTTGGACCACACTGAGGGATTGTGAGGATCTTGGGAAGAAATAATGCATGACATTGATTTAGACTTCATTCTGAAAAGGTTGTCATTTACCTGACCTGCCCCTTCTGAGTACCAGGATGTTGCCTGTAAACATCTCCTAGAACCATTCCATTAATCCTCCTTAATAACCACTAACCACTCAGATGAGATTCCTGAGTGGTGGTACCAAGGGTGTTGATTGTGGATCCAAGCAAGACAAAATCATTGACAGCTTCAATCCTTTCTCTGTCTATCATAATATTGACTCTGGTCCTGTGCTAAGGACCTTTGTATTTAATCAACACTCTTGGTACCAGCAGACAGGAAATCAAGAGACTTATTGCATTGGTCAAATCTGCTATCAGAGACCTCTCCAGAATGATGAAGAGAAATTATGCCAGTTTCAAGATTAATGTGTGTCTGGTTCAAGCCATAGTCTTTTCAATCACCTGCTATGCATCAGAGAGCTGGACAAAGAATAAGGATCACAGAATAAGAATTGATCCCTTTGAGCTGTGTTGGAGGAGAAGAGTGCTGAATATCCCACGGACTTCCAAAAGAACAAACAGGTATGTCTTGAGAAAAGAGGAACCAGAGTGTTCCTTGATAGCAAAAATGGTGAAGCTTCATCTTTCATACTCTGGACATGTTGGTAGGCAAGGCTATTCCTTAGAAAGGGACATCATCGTTGGAAATATGGAGAGTCAGCAAAGGAGAAAAAGACCACCAACAAGATGGGTTGACACTGTAACTTCAGCAATGGGCTCTAGTGTGTCAGAGATGACAGGGCTGGCACAGTATAGGGCAGAGTTCAAGTTGGCTGTCCATAGGGTTTCTATGAGTCATACTGGACTCAATGTTACCTAACAATGACAATAATCCTGGTGAGATAGTAGTTAAGTACTTAAGATGCTAACCTAAGGGTTGATGGTTGGGACCGACCAGCCATTCTATGGAAGAAGGATGTGGCAGCCTGCTCCTGTAAAGATATCAACCTTGGAAGCTATGGAGGCAGTCTACTCTCACATAGAGAGTTATTATGAGTTGGAGTCATGGTTGAGCGCTCAGCTGCAAGTCAAAATGTTTGCAGTTAGAACCCCTCTAGCAGTTCTGTGTCTAGTGAATAAGGAGATAATACTGCCAACCTGAAAGTAGATCCTTCACAGTCATTAGCTGGTGCCTGAAGGAAAGAGAACAATTTCCTCTCATGTGATTTACAGCCTCTGAAAATATTTACAGCCACTGGAAGATCAGCTATGAATTAGTTTTGATTCAATGACACATAACAATAGCACTAACTCAATAGGAACAAAGAACTGTCAATCTGCTCCCAGAAATATATTACAGCGTAGGAAACTTTATGGGATAATTCTCCACTGTAGAATCAACGTTGTGGCACAAGCAACAAAAACAGCCCCTAAAGTTCATTATAATTAAGTCTCATAGACAAAAGGACATTCAAGATAGGCATTCCATCTTTTTCGTCGCTTCCAGATTAATTTTCTCAAAAACATTTAGTTGCACTCCATTACTTTGTGGTTGTTATGTGCCATCGAGTCACTTGTTACTCATAGAACCCTGCTGTATGTGAGCCAACCTTATTGTGTCTGACACACCTACCTCCATTACCCCAGTCCTGACTCAATCCATCTCATCGAGGGTTTTCCTCTCTTGCATGTCCCTTCACCCGCTTCACCCTCCCAAGCATGATGTCCATCTGCAAGGACTGGTTCCTCCTTGTAACATGCCCAGAGTATGTCAGACAGAGCTTCAAAATCCTTGCCACCAAGGAGTAGCCTGGTTTCATCCTCTACAGGATGGACCTCTTCTCCTAGTTATTGTTATTGTTGTTATGTGCTGTCTAGTTGCCTGCAACTTTTAGAGACCCTAAGTACAACAGCTTTGAACCCTGTCCTGTCTTGAGCCAGCCTCACTGACTCCAATTACCTTATTATAACTAAACTACTTACCCCAAAAGGCCTTTCTTGATTTTTCCCAGCCCTCTTCCCTGTTACTCATTTCTCTGCTTCTCCAATCATATCAACCTTTTGATTCAACAGACTACTATACTCACTGTTTAAAAACTTGATGCACTTTCTTGATTCTTCATGCTCAGTTAAGCTATCTCTTCTGTTTTTTCATGTTCTCTTCTTTGCCTCCTCCCTCCCATAACCAACTCTAGCCCTCCCTCAAAGTTGAGCTTAAAGTATTCCCTGCCACAGATAGACCTTTTTATGGTACAGTGACTTACTTAATAACATATCCTATCGTCTCAAGGAGCCCTCATAGCCTAAACAGTTGGGAGTTGAGCCATAACCCAAAGGCAGCAACTCTGTGGTGATTCAGATCCACCACTGGCTCTGCAGGAGAAAGATAGGCATTCTCCTCTGGCCAATTCAATGACAATGAGTTTGAGTTTTGAGCTGTAGTCTTTGTGACATCCACACTATGACTAGGCGAGAAAATCCTTGGAATGCCCCTTGCAGGCAAAGATGGTGAAGTTTCACCTCATATACTTTGGGGTAATGTTGTTAGGAGAGCTCAGACCTTGGGGAAAAAGTATCATGCCTGGAAAGATGGAGAGTCAGTGAAAGAGAGGAAGACTCCCCAAAAGATGGATTGAGAGAGTACAGTGTCTGTAGCAATGGGCTCAAGTATATCAGAGATGGTCAGGATGTTACAGGAAAAAACAGGATTCAGACTCCTATTCATAGTGTTCCTATCAGTTTTGGTCAACTTGACAGCACATAAACAACAGCATGAAATTGAGGTATATGGATCTTGTGATGGGCAGGGGTGTTTACCAACTTAGCTGGGACATGATTTTCAGTCATAATGATGTAATTGCCCTTCATTTTGTGTTGTATTGTAAATCCTAGTCTCAATGCCCATGGTCATGATCCCATCTGAGAGCATGTTGTCTGCTATGATAATGAAGCAGGATTGTTGTTGTTTGTGCTGTTATGTGTCAAGTTGCCTGCGACTCATAGCAACCCTATGTACAATAGCTCTGAAGCCTGCCCTGTCCTGAGCCAGTCTCACTGACTCCAACACACCTACCCCTATTGCCTCAGTTACTGTATCAATCCATCTTATCTGGGTCTTCCTCTTCTGCGCTGTCCCTCCACCGTTCCAAGCATGATGTCCTTTTCCAAAGATTGGTTCCTCCTGGCCACAATATCTAAGACAGAACTTAAAAATCCTGGCCTCCAAGAAGAAACCCCCTCCAAGATAGACTTACTTGTTTTCTTGGTGATCCATGGTATGTTTAAGACTCTTCTCCAGCACCACAACTCAAAGGCATCAATTTTTTCCCCCTATTATCCTTTGTCATTATCCAGCTCTCTGATGCATAGCAAGTATTTGTAAAGAACATGGACTATACCAGATTCACCTTACTCTCTAGACATTGTTGCTTTTCGGTACTCTGGGAAGATTGTCTGACAGCAGATTTACCTAATGCAATTCGTCTATTGATTTCCTGGCTGCTGGGGCCAAGAGCGTTGATTGAGGAGTCCAGCAAGCTACAGCTGTTAACAACCTCAATCTCTTCTACATCCATCACGATGCTGCCAATTGGCCTAGTGGTGAGAATCTTTGTCTTTTTGATGTTGAGCTTCAACCCATACTGAAGACTACATTCTTGACCTTCTGCAGCAAGCACTTCAAGTCCTCCTCAGTTTCAGCAAGCAAGGTTGTGTCATCTGCGTAATGTAGGTGTTGATGAATCTCCCTCCAATCCTGATGCCACATTCCTCCTCATAAAGCCCAGCCTCCTGAATGATCTGTTCTGTATATAGATTGAAAAGATATGGAGGCAGGATGCATCTCTGATGCACTCTGTTTCTAATTTTGAATCATGCAGTGTCTCCCTGTTCTGTTCTGAGAATTGCTCCCTGGTCCAACTATAGGTTTTGCATAGGCACAATCAAGTGTTCTAGGATTCTCATTCTCCTCAAGGTTAACCACAATTTATTCATAGCAAACACCTTTTAAAGAAACATAAACGCAAGCTATACCTGTGGATTTCACCTGATGGGATGGATGCACAGGAATCAGATTGATTACATCTGTGGGAGGAATCATTGGAGTAGTTCAATAACAGCAGTGAAAACCAGGCCAGGTACTGATGGCGGAACAGACCATCAACTATTCATATACAAGTTCAAATTAAAGCTAAAGAAGGTTAAATCAATCCCACAGGAATAAAAATTTTACTTTGAGGCTATCCCACTTGCATTTAAAAACTGAAGAACAGGCTTGAGGCCTTGAACACTAATGAACGAAGACCAGATGAGCTGTAGGAGGATATCAAGAATATCATCCACGAAGGATACAAAAGGTCAGTACAAAGAAGAAGAAAAGCCCAAAATGGATGTTAGAGGAGACTGAATATTGCACTAAAGCACCAAGAAGCCAAAGCAGAGAGAAGCAATCAAGAAGTAAAGGAGCTGAACAGAAAATTTCAAAGGGCAGCACAGAAAGAGAAAGCAAAGTATTATAATGAAATGTGCAAAGAATTGAACTCTGAAAATCAAAAGGGCCTAACTTGCTCAGCATTTCTTAAGCCAAAGCAAGCAGCAGTAGGGTGGGACATATGTAATCATTTCACTAGAGAAGATCACTCAAGTTCCCACCATATTCCAGTACTAGCTACCTCTCAAGTAATACCATTGCCCTGTCTTAGGGAAGGGAGTTTCCTTGAGGCATGATTTATACCCAATACATATGAATTGTTGTTGTTGTTGTTATGTGCCGTCAAGTTGCCTGTGACTCATAGCGACCCTATGTACAACATATGAATACTCTGGCAAAATTTGTCTCTTTTGCTCTGGGTCTGGCATCAGGCTTACCGTCATCTGATTTCAGGTTCTTGCACCTTGAGTGACAAGCCTATCACCTGACCTGAGTCACCAGCTTCTGCAGCCTGGTGAGACAGCATCCACTCATTCGACCTACTGATTTGGGTTCCTTAGCCCTCCAATAACGAGAGTTGAGTAAGCCCCCACCCCGACTTCCAACCCGCAGATTCAAGACGTGCAGGTCTTCTTAGCCACTTCAACTATTTCCTTGATGGTTTGTGACTTCTATGAGGCACCACAGTTAATTCTATAACCTTAAAATGGAAGGGGTAGTTGTTGTTGTTGTTAAGTGCCATCAAGTCACAGGCAATTTATAGCGACCTTATGAAGGAGAGTCCTCAACGCTTGGGTGTCTCTCATCCTCTCTCCAAGTTCATAGGTTTTCTGGAGGCAAGCTATTATGGAAGTGGACACCACTCCTCCTTCCATGCTTGTTTTCATCGGGGAGCTCCACCCCACTTTCTGTCTGCATTGGGTAACCAGCCATTAACCCATTTGACATATCAGTGTCACAGTGTTCAGCCTCACAGTAACCAAAAGTGACCATGATACAGCAACTTGTACACCAGGGCTATATGACCTAGAGGAATGTCTGAACGAAAACAATTGAAAGACAGGCCCAAGGGCCGCGGATTAAAAGTCACCCACATTTGGCTTGGTAGCATCGCCTTCTGTCCACTGAGCCAGCTGATCTCTCATGTTGATGTTATTGTTGATGATATTGTTGTTAAGTGTCGTTAAGTCACACTCAAGGGGTAGTAGAGTAGTTAATATTAAAAATCATGAAGTGATAGAGCAGTTTGAAATAGTTAGGCATTGGAACATCTTTAACCTCTGCCTCGTCGGAATTGCATTAGTGCTAATCCTTCTAAAATAAATTATTCATTTACCCTTAAATTATTAATGATCAGCACCACTCATTTGGCAATTGATAATATTGTTGTTGTTGACTGCCATCGAGTTGAGCAGGACTCACAGCGATCCTATCACCAAAGACCTGAAACCTGTTCTGCAGCTATCACTGTTTTTCTAACTTCATTGAGTCTCCAGAGGCATGTTGCTTAGGAAGTTGATGCTACACCTGCTTCCAAGCCTGTCTTAATCTTAGAGTTTA
>NW_006399755.1:28926006-28926723 GCF_000299155.1 Elephantulus edwardii
ATTTAATATTCTGCCCAAAGCATCCTTGATTACAGCAACTCTAGGTTTGAATAAGTCTTGTTTTACAACAGTGGCACCATGCAGTATTTGTTCTTTTGTGACTGAGATACTAAACTTATCATAATGTCCTCCAGCGTTACCCATTTTGAATAATATTGCATGAGTTCCTTGTTTTTCAATGCAGCATAGTGTTTCATTCTGTGAATATACCACAGCTTCTCTATCCATTCGTTGATGGGCACTTAGGTTGTTTCCAACTCCTTTCTATTGTGAGCAAAGCCGCAATAAACATGGGTGTGCATGTATCTGCTTGGATGTCAGTTATGATCTCTTTGGGCTATATATATTCCTAGTAGTGGAATTGCTGGATCAAATGATATCTCTATTTCCAACTTTTTGAGAAAGCACCATACCGCCTTCCAATAATAACGATACCTACATCTTATAGAATACTTACTGTGGACTAGGCACTCTGCTTAGTACTTTACAAACATCATGTTTAATCTTCATGGTAACATTATGAAGGAGATATTACTATACCTCTTGAAGATGAAGAAATGGAAACATAGAATAACTATATATACATTGTCCGAGTTACAGAACTAATAAGTGCCATAAGACTCACAGGCATGTCTGATTGACTCCAAGCTCACCTTTTTAATAGCTGCTTTTAACCACCATACATACTCTCTGCATTTTATGTTGTTGTTGTTGTTG
>NW_006399755.1:28927533-28939045 GCF_000299155.1 Elephantulus edwardii
GGAGAACATTATGCTGAGTGAAATATCCCAGTCACAAAAGGACAAATATTACATGATGCCACTGTTGTAGAATGGGACTGTCCTTGGGGTAAACATCTTTCTGGTGTTCTCTGTGTTCTCTGAAGATCCCATCAGGAACAATATTCCACAGTCTCCTCTGAATCAGCTTTAATTTCTGAAAGCTCCCTGCTAATGTACTGTTCCAGCTATTTTTAATAATATTCAGCAATGTTTTATTTGCAGATGATAATGTTCAATAGTTTCCATCCCCCCAAAAGACGGAAGGACTAGAGAGAAAGAATTGGCTGACACTAAAAAGTTTCAGGAAGTATTATATGATCAAGACATAATTGATATGATAGAAGAAGTTCATGTTATTTTGTAGGCTTGGTGTGGGGGGCGGGGAATAAGGCCTGGGGAATTGATGGAACACCAGCTGAGGCGTTTCAACAAATAGATGCAGCTTTGGATATGCTTACTAGCCTATACCAAGAAATTCAAAAGACAGTTACGTAGGCAATGGACTAGAAGAAATCCATAACTAGTCCCATAAAAAAAGTGACCTCCATAGTTATTGTTGTTGCTGTTGTCAGGCGCCATTGAGTCAAGTACGACTCAGAGTGACTGTATGAACGAATGATCTGAACCCAATCCTGTCCTGTGCCATCCTCAGACTTCCTGACACACAACAGCCCACTGCGGCTGTCACCATGTCAATCCACCTGGTTGAGGGTCTTCCTCTCCTTCGTCGACCCTCCACCCTTCACAGCATCACGTCCTTCTCCAAGGAATAGCCCCTCCTAGCAACATGCACAAAGTATGTGAGGCGAAGTCTCATTATTCTTGCTTCCAAAGGACACTCTGGTTGCACCCTCTCTAAGTCATATCTGTTCATTCTCTTGGCTGTCCATGTGTTTTTCTCCAACACCACAGCTCAAAGGCATAAATTCTTTTTCTGTCATCCTTATTCATTGTCCAGGTCTCGACTGCATAGCTAGTAATCAGAGTGACTATGGCCTGGCTCAAAGACACGTTAGTCATTAAACCGACTTAATTACTCCCCAATAATTAGGAAGCATCCCTAACTGCAGATTTTCCCAGTACACTGTGTCCTCCATAGCACACCTAGGGAAACTTGATGCACTTCCCTTTAAAAACAAAATTATTATTTATTTAAACCATAATTCCATTTTAGACATCATTTATACATATGTTTTGAAGAGTGATTATGTAGGAACTGTAAAGGTCTGCTTATCCTTGTTTCTTTCCAGGAAGGGCAGTACTTGTTAAGCTTTTTTTTTTTGCAGCTCCAGGCAACATGACCCTGTCTAACCTCCAGGACTAGGCTGGGAACAGTGGGAAAAGAGGCAGAAAGAGCCAGTGACTGGTACAGTAAAAAGCACTAGAGATTCAGAGGTAACATCAACATGCTCCCATTCTTTTCAGCACAAGACCAGATGCTCAGCAGCCGGTATATGTAGGATGAAAGCAACGGTGATATAACAGTAATAAACATTTTACGTGCCAGCAGCTACTGCAACAGGAAAAGCTAATGTAAATAGCTTGCAATGCCCTTGTGGGGTGTGCTGTGGCTGTGTCTTTCACATGTGTCTTACATATGGCGCCCACAAGTATAGTATAAAAGATGGAAATACAATAAAATCTCTGCTCTTTTCCTTTTCTAGGGGATTGGTGTAAAGAAATGTTGCAAATAGTAGATCTATGTAAATTGAAAGAAATTTGTAAATGACTTAGCATGTGTTTTGTTATAATGTAGCAGTTTTAATAATAATCTAGTGTGGGACCTGCACTGAATAAAGTGGTCATGGTGTGGTTTTCATTTTAGGACAGCTCAGGAGAAAAAGACCCAAGATGAGATGGATTGACACAGTAACAGGGGCAATGGGGCTACATGTGTTGGACTCAGTGAAACTGGCTCAGGATAGGTCAGGGATCGAGAGTTGCTATGAGTTATGGGTGTCTTGATTGGCACATAACAAAAATAACATACAATTATAAAAGGAGTTCTGGTGGCTTAGTGGTAAAGAGTTGTGCTGCCTGCCCAAAAGCACGGAGTTTGAATCCACCGGCTGTTCCACTGGAGAAAGATAGGCAGTCTCCTCCATTGTGATTCAACAATGCCTCTGAAAATCTGCTAAACTGTCAGCTTTAAGTCCCTTCCTACTCAATGGTACATAACAACAACATAAAATTACAGAGGGATTTTTTGTGGCATAGTGGGTACCTATATCTGGACCAGGATGCTGTTGTGCAAATGGAGCAGAGTGCCACTAAAAGGGTTTGGAATAGGAAAGGGAGTGCTCCTGGGTTTTATTCTCTCTCCATACCTATTCAACCTGTATGCTGAGCAAATTATCCGAAAAGCTGGAATCTGTAAGGAGGAGTGTGGCATCAGGATTGGAGGGAGACTTATCAATAATCTGTGTTATGCAGATGACACAACTCTGCTTGCTGAAAGCAAGGATTTAAAGCACTTGTTGCAGAAGATCAAGGAATGTCGCCTTTGGGAAGGATTGCATCTCAACATCAGGAAAACAAAGATTCTTACCACTGGACCAAAAGGCAGTGTCAAGATATATGGAGTGGAGATTGAAACTTTCAACAGCTTCCTTTTACCTGGAAATAAGGAGATGCATTACACTGGAAAAACCTGCAGTTAGGGACCTCTCCATGTTATTGAGGAGTATTGATGTCAGTTTGAGGACTAAGGTGCGTCTGATTCAGGCCATAGTCTTTCCTATCACTTGCTATGCATCTGAGAGCTGGACAATGAATAGGGATGAAGAAGAAGAATTGACATCTTTGAGCTATGGTTTTAGAGAAGAGCACTGAACATCCCCTGGACAGCCAAAAGAACATACAGGTATTTCCTGGAGAAGCTGCAGCCAGAGTGCTCTTTGGAGGCAAGAAAGATGAGGTTTTGCCCCACATTCTTTGGGCATGTTGTTGGGAGGGGCTATTCCTTGGAGAGGGACATAATGCTGGGAAGGGTGGAGGGTTGGCAAAGGAAAGGAAGACCCTCAACCAGATGAATTGACACGGTGACTTCTTCAATGGGCTTTTGTATGTCAGGAAGTGTGAGGGTGATGCAGGATAGAACAGGGTTCAGATGTTTTGTTCATAGGGTCACTGTGAATTGTAGTCAACTCAATGGCATCAGACAACAACAGCAAATGGGTAAAGAATTGCCAAGTCAACTCAAAGGTGCATAGTTTGCATTTACCAGCTGTCCTATAGGAGAAAGATGGGTAATTTCCTCCCATGAGATTTATAGCCTCTGGAAACTTGCTGGATAGTCAGCTATGAATTATTTCTGACTGACAGCAATGAGAGTAAGGTTTTGATAGAATGATATAGTGCCTTATAAACATTGAAACTTCATCCATCCACTTGCTAAACTTCTGCTCTAAGTCTAATGCTATAGTGTACATAGAAGCCCATCATTGTCTCACTTCTACCTCGCATTTACCAACAACTTTTGTGAGTGCTAGAGTTAGCTTTGGGGAGCTGTTGTGGCTTAGTGATAAAGAGTTGTGCTGCCAACCCAAAGGCAAGCGGTTTGAATCTACTAGCTGCTCCACAGAAGAAAAATAAGCAATCTTCTTATGTGTGATGTACGTCTTTGAAAATCTTGCTGAAGGGTCAACTCTGAGTCAGTTTTGATTCAACAGTACACACACCAACAACAAAACTAAAGCTAGCATTTGACATCCACCTATCTGACTGCTTTGTTTTTCTCAACAGGTTCAGAAATCAAGTAGAGACAAGAGAGGACTTCCCTTAAACTTCAGGGGTGAAGGGTAAAGTCTAGCAAGCTCAGAGCCTGTACGGTTTCTGGCATTATAAAGGAGAGCTGATCTTAATTAAGGAGTCAGGTAGCACAGTGATCTAAATGTCGGTCTACTAACTAAAATACTGGCCATTTGAATCCACCTGCTATGCCAGTGGAGCGAGCTCTCCTGCATTAAGATTTACAGCCTTGGAAACACAACGGAGGGCTGCCATGAGCTAGAATTGACATGAAAATAGTGAGTTCGGTTTGTTTGCATTGGTGCTTAACTAAGAGTGAGGTCGCTAGGAGCCAGAATCAGCTCAGCCAATTACAACAACAGTAAGTCCATGATCTACTTGATTTCACTTGTTTTCCTTACAGATGCCACTAACAGGAGCCAGAAGGTGGACCCAGTAGGTGAACTTCTGTAAATCTGGAGACCCTACTGCCACACAGACTCTGTTGTAAGGAAGCCACAATTGTCGCCCTAAGTTGAGTGCTAAGTTGGGAGCCATCTCCCACTAAGTTAGTGGGAGAGTGGAGATTGTCATGACTTAGACTTTTGGATAGAAAATTCAAAAGCAAACAAGAGTTCAGGCTAATTGCAAGTTCTCTCAAACTCACCACCGTCAAGTCCATTCCAACTCATAGCTAATTTCTATGCTTTGTGAAGCTGTAAATCTTTATTGGAGAAGACAACCCTTCTGTCTCCTACTGTGTCTAGTGGATTTGAAATGCCAGAGGTGTGTGGCTTTTCAGTTAACATCACCACGATGTTTCTTTAAATTCTCATTGCACATCTGAATCATGAAAAGAGTTTTGTAAAAGAGACGAAATGCAGAGATCTTATTTCTAAATATTCTGATTTAATTGGAATGAGAATCCAGGCATCAGCAATTTTGAATGCCGCCCTCCCCCTCTTCCAGGTGAACCCAATGTGCAGCCAGGCTGAGAACTGCTGCCTTAAAGAAAAATGTGTTAGGGGAATGTGTACAATGCAGTCTGCTGAACGGGCTTGCTTTGTTAAGTTCCTAACTCTGCTGCTACTTACCAGCCCCATCACCTTGGGAAAGGTAAAGCATTTCTCCATGCCTCCGTTATGTTATCTGTATATTTAGGACAAAAATAGTACTTGCTTTCTATGGAGGGCATGAAGTAAGAATGGAAAAAAAAGAAAGAAAAGGTTTATATCCTGGCAATTATCACCTAGGGGAAGAAGTTTGTACACACAAATTTATGGAAACATTGTTTATGTGTCTAATTCTTTTCAAATATGATTTAGAAAGAATTTCTATGTCCAGAATTTAATATAATATGCTTGTGGTTAAATAACTACCAAAACCTGATTTTCTGTAAGAGCTTGCTTTCCTGTGGAATATCCAAGAATTTGGTGTATATTCATTCACTATGGGGCTCCTGTGGTTTAGTAGTAAGGAGTTGCACTGCCAACCCAAACGCATGTGGTGTGAATCCACCAGGTGCTTCTCAGGAGGAAGATGGGAAATCTCCTGTGCAATTTATTGCCTCTGAAAAGTTGCTGGAAGGTCAGCGATGAGTCAGTTTTTACTATGGTGCATCACACACACACACACACACACACATTCACTAGCTCAATCATTTACTCACTCTCTTGTCCTTTAGAAGTTAGCCTGGGCCCTGAGAACATACTGCTTAGCTTTCAATCCTGACTCTGCGACTTACTATGTGACCTTGGGCAAGTTAGTCACATAACTTTTCCGTGTTTCAATGGACTTATCTGTAAAGTAAACTTTTAAGAATAGTTCCTCTGGAAGCCTCTTGCTGGGAACCAATGAGAGCCTGATGTGTGGTCCTGCAGCCTTTTAAAATTCATTCCACTGTCATTGTTTTTGAAATGAACACTCCTAGGTGGTGCAGCACTTTTCTGTCATGTCTCTGCATTGAGGTAAGATTGGATTGCTGTGATACTGAACATTGTGCACATGTTTGACAATATCTGGTTAGCTAACAGATTAAGACAGGCTTGGAAGCAGGAGTGACATCTGCTTCCTAAACATGCCTGTCAAAACACTATATAAACTTAGAGAATGACAATGGTTATAGAACAAGGTTAAAGTCTTTTGTCTATAAGGTCAGTACTAGATGGCTCTAACAGCAACAACAATATATATTGCCAAACCCTTGTCTTCCATTTTTTTACTTCTATTGGCTCGACTCTGATGGCACTCTTGTTTTGGTTGAGGATCTGTGTGGATTGTTTAATTGTATAAAGCCTCTTGTTTAGAGTCAACAAGATCTCAGGAGGATACTTGCATTTAAAGCCAAGCCCTTGTCTCCATTTTGGAAACTGGGTGAAGCGACTGGACACTGTAAGATTAGCTCTCTTATTTTGGCTGAGGGTCATTATGGAATATTTTTTGGTTTGGTTTTTCTTTATTTTTATTATTATTATTTATATTAAAGCCTCTTGTTTAGAGTCAGCAAAACCTCCTGGAGGGTCCTTATATTTAATAAGTTGGGTCCAAGGGATTATCTTTTAATCCTTTGCTACTGTATTTTAGAAGAATATTCTTCTAAGTTGTACAGCACTCTTCTGTCAATTTGCTGTGCTGAGGTAATCTGGGGCTGTTATGATGCTGAATCTAGTACCACTGGGGTCTCAAATGCCATAATGGCTGCCCATGGTGGACAGTGTTTGATGGAGCTCCCAGCTTTAAGACAGGTTGGGAAGTAGGCGTGGCATTCACTTCCTAAACCACATACCTCTGGAAACTCTATGAACTTGGAGAAATGATAGTTAGGCTTCAAGTCTTTTATTTATGGAGTCGCTATGAGAAATCAACAAAAACAACAAACTCATGTTATGGAGAGACCTAAAGTAATTCGTTCATATACTGTTAGTATAGTGTCTGGAATAAAGCAAATACTGACTAATATCCATTTGTTGGTACCATTGTTATTATTTAAAAACAAATTTGTCTTCAAGGAATAGCATCTTGAATGCTCCTCAGAGACAAGGATAGTAAGACGTCATCTCATATACTTTGAGTACATTTTCAGTAGATAATAGTCCTTGAACAAAGGCCACATATTTGGATAAATGGAGGGTCAATGAAAGAGAAGACCCTCAAAGAGATAGGTTGGTACCATGACTGCAGTGAGGGGCTTGAGCATGAGAGAGAGGCTGGTGTTGTTCATGACATCACTGTGAGTTGTAATTGACTCAGTGACACCTAACAATGACTCCCAAACACACACCATGAGTTTTACGAGAACAGAGGTTTCGTTCATTTTGCTCAACACTGTTACTACAGTCTCAAGTATTTCACACATATAAAGGCATTGAGAGAGTGTGACTGTTACATTTATGCACCATTGTACTCATTCAATCAACGAATAATTGTTGAGTATTCTCTATGTGCCAGGCACTGTGCTGAGCCTTTGTTTGTGTAGTATATTAGCAAGAGGCCAAGATTCTGAAGCTGTGCTTGCTTTCTGACCCACATCTTTGCCATTGCACCTATCTGAGCCTGTCCCCTTTCCTACAGAGCCAGGACCTTGGCCCTCACGGACTCCCTTCCACCATTAGCACTCTCCCATGGCAGCCTGATCCTTTATGGCTTCAGGAAAGCAAATCAGCCCGTCAGTGAACATTTGGCCTGCAAGTTCGGTGGCAAGGAGTGATGTTTGGTGAGCTCATGAAACTGAGGAATGCTTTTCTATGCCAGGCCTAGTAAAATCTTGCTCTACGCTCCAGGGATTTATTTAACCTTTCAGAACTTCAAGCCTCTCCAGAGGTTGAAAAACTATTGTTTTTCTTCAGCAGGCACCGCACTGGAGTGGCTCCGAGGCTCAGTAGGCATTTGTCTTTATTTAATTATTTATCCAGAACGTTTGTTTCGGATTGTCTTGGGAGTAGACAACACCAACTGACAGAGAGCTTCGTGGGAGTCTATCAAAACTGCCGCTCCATGAGGCTTCTCGGATTGGCTCATAAAATGATCCTCAGCCATCAGGTGCTTCTAAACCTTTCCAACTTTCTTGAGTGTGTGAAGCTGGGGTGCACAGGCCTGTCCGTATTCTATCAGATAATCAACCAGAGCACAGAAGGGAAAAAAAGGAATTTGAGATCAAAATTGTCCCCTCCCTTCATCACTCAGAAAAAAATAATACTTTCTTCCTAAACCCCAAGATATGAGGTGACCCCAGAAGTTCTACCTTCTGTTGTCACAGAGACAGACATCTCATCAGCCTCTGAGCAGAATCTGTTTATAGTCGGCTTGACTCGGATCTTCTATTGACTGTGAGGCCTACAGAACATTTTCTCTCTCTCTCTCTCTCTCTCTCTCTCTCTCTCTCTGGGTCAGATTTTCTCTTCTAGAGCTGGATGAATTGGTCAAGTGGACTGTGAGGTCCCTTCCAGCTCTCACACTTCATGTGTCTCAAATTCAACATCGGGCCTCTGACTCTCTGGAGGCCTCTAAGAATCTGGATGCTGTCATGTTCACAGCTCCCTACATTTGATCCTCTTCCTGGCTGTCACCTACAAGCAGAAGTGGGCAAACTTTTTCCTGGAAAGGCTTGAGAGTAAATATTTCAGATTTATGGTCACAGAGTTTCTGTCATAACAAGTCAACTCTGCTACTGCAGCTGAAAGCTGTAGTAGATGAAATGAATGGGTGTGACTGTGTCCCAATAGACACTCTTTACAAAAGCACGTGACCAGTTGGACTGTAGTTTGTCAACTCCTGACCTAAAATATTTTTATGACCCTCCTAGTTTGCTTTTCATCACCTTCCCATCTCTTCCCATAAGTCCTGGTATAACCTGACCTGTCCTGATGACCATATCCTATTGACAGAGTAATTTCAACATAATTTCTAGGAGGTGCTATTCCTTTGAGAAGGGCTTGGTACTGGGATAGGAGGAGGGTCAGTGAAGGAGAGGAAGACCGTCAACCAGGTGGATTGACACGGTGACTGCTGCAAGGGGCTTTTGTGTGTCAGGAAGCATGACTTTGGCACAGGATTGAACAGGGCACAGATCTTTTGTTCATAGGAACACTAGGAGTCATACTCAACTCAACGGCACCTAACAACAAAAGTTCTCTGTGTCCTTATCATATGTAGTACCCAAAATGTGTTTGTTTATATTAACCCATTGATCATCCGTTCCATCCAATGCATATTGATGATAGCCATAGGGAAAATGTCTTTGAGTTCTAGGACTAGAAGAAGAAATGTTGCCCACAGATTGGTGGGAAGCCAAGTTCAGTGGCTCAGGGGAGTGTGGGCCTCTTTGGTGAGAGCTTACATGACAAGGCAGTTGGCTGTCCTGTGTTCTTTTCTCCATTTTCTACATTTGCCCAGTGTATACAGAAACATCTATCTTCCAATCATCTGTCCTTTATTCAGTTTGTAAGTTTGGCCACTTTCATTCTAATTATTGTCATTTGAAAACGTTTTCTTTTCCTTTTTGAGACATGGAACCCAATCGTATTTTCTATCTGTCCAATATTTTCTGAAAGAACTAGTCTTTGGATGGAGACATGTTGGTAGAGGGTGAGGGAAAGAAAGGAAGACCCTCAATAAGATGGTTTGACATAGTGATTACCACAATGGGATCATGAGGATGGCATAGGTTCATGTAAGGTTCAGTTCTGTTGTTCATACGATCACTTATAAGTCATAGTCATCTTGATGGCACCTAATACAACAACACATCTGTCCAAAAGGGGCATTATGCAAAACAGAAGGGACTTTTCTCAAACTCAGAACAGAGGCAGATTGTTATTGACATGGCACTGACCACAAAGAGAACACTTCATTCTTGGAATTTGTATGCAAGTGAAAAAACTCAAATTCATTGCCTTTCAATTACATCTGGCTCATAATCGACCCTCCCGCAGGTTTCCAATGCTGTCCGTCAATGGGAGCAGATTGCCTATCTTTCTCCCTTGGAACTGCTGGTGGATTTAAACCACTAGAGAGAGATGTGGCCTCCCTAGGAACTCCTCCACCCAAGCTCCCTTCTGTATTTGTATTCATATAGAATCCCAACTGAATTGTGGTGAAAAGTGTCAAAACAGCCAAGTCAGCTGAGTCACTTCTTCAGCAAGGAGATTTCACCAGCAAAGAAAAAAAAAATAAATAAAAGAGGAAAATCAATATTCCTTTGTCTAGAACAGGCAAAGTGCTAACACTATTGAAGTCATTAAAGAGCAATGGACACAAATAAAAACCAATACCTCTGATCATTAGTAGTAAAGTTGCTGTTGAGTTTTATGTCTCTCATCAGTTTTATATCCATCATCCACATACATTTGCAGACATGTCAAACAGAGAGAGTAAAGGGGCCCCACACCTTAGACACAGAAAATTAAGAAAATTTTCTAATCTGAGGTTATAATAAATTATAATAATAATAGGTATGTTTTGCTATTTTTTTTTAAAAACCTTGCTATTTTTAAGGAAAAAAACAATTCTTTGAATAATAATGGAGAACACTGATAATCACCAGGATTTTTTTATCAGGTAGTGAGTCTGTTACTTGAGGTATATATTACCAACTTTAGACAGCTGGCATTCTATTTATTACATAATAGTCTGAAACCTGTGAGATCCAGAACTTAATGAAACTGTCTTTTTCCCCCCATATCTCACAAATTTCTGCATTTGACAAGGTACAAGCTTATCACTTTTTCTATCATTCTTTGTTGCTGAATACCTTCGAGTCAGAACTGACTCACAGCTGAGCCTCTACTTTGTTTTCAGAGGTTATTGTTGTTGTTATGTTCCATCAAGTCGCTTGCAACTCATAGCGACCCTATGTACAAGAGCTCTAAACCCTGATCTAACCTGTGCCAACCTCATTGTCTCTGACACACCTAACTCCCACCACCCTAATCTCTGAAACAATCCATCTCATCAAGGGTCTTCCTCTCCTGGGCCGTCCCTCCACTCCCCAAAACATGATGTCCATCTCCAAGGACTGGTCCCTCCTTGCAATATGCCCAAAATATGTCAGACGAAGCTTCAGAATCCTTGACTCCAAGGAGCATCCCAGCTTCACCCTCTCCAGGACAAACCCATTTGTTCTCCTAGCAGTCCATGGTATATTCAACACTCTTTTCCAGCACCACAGTTCAAAGGAATCAATTCTCTATAATCCCCACTGTCCAGCTCTCTGATGCATAGCACAAAATTGCGAAGATTATAGCCCAGATCAGGTGCACCATAGACTCCAGCCTGATGTAGTTGCTCTTCAGTACTCTGGAGAAGTCTCTGACAGTTGACTTTCCCAATGCAACTCATCTCTTGATTTGTGGTTGCTGGTACCAAGAGTGTTTACTGTGGAGCCAAGCAAACTAAAAGTGTTACCTATCTCAATCTCTTCACCATTTATACAGAAGCTGTCAATTGGCCCAGTGGTGAGAATCTTTGTTTCCTTGATATTGAGCTTCAAACCAGAAGTAGTAAATCACAAAGAAGATTGCCTATCTTTTTTCTGCAGAGCAACTGGTGGATTCAAACCATGTAATTTTGGGTTGTTAGCAGCACAATTTCTTACCACTATGGAGCTCCGGGGACTAAGGTGTACCTGATCCAGTCTGTAGTCTTTTCAGTCACTTGCTATGCTGCTGAGAGCTGGACAATGAATAAGGATGACAGAAGAAATGCCTTTGAACTGTGGTGTTATAGATGAATACTGAATATCCCATTGACTGCCAAAATAACAAAC
>NW_006399755.1:28939556-28952411 GCF_000299155.1 Elephantulus edwardii
CATGCTCTGCTGTATGATTTACAGCCTCTTAAAACCCAGTGGAGTGTCAGCATTATGTCAGTTCTGATACGATGGTACAAGAAGGTACTAATTCTCCTTATTCTCTGTTAGTGGGAAATATTTGAGTTTTCAGACTCAGACATGTTTCTGTCTTATACAGTTTCCAGTTTTTCTAAGTTTTACTATATATAGTTGAATGAACAAATATGTCCACAATTGTCTTTTCTGTCTCCTTTTTTTTATTTTGCAACAGTTTATATATTCATCTATAATGTTTTAATCAGTGTACCAGGCTCTGAGGATAAAAGAAGACATGAGACATCATTGGTCTTCTAGTTATAACTTTACAGTATCTGGTTATTGCTTTAACTATGTGTTTTTTGCTGTTATGAGGTAAATTGTTTACTGTCAAAACATGGTGAAGTCATAATCCCTGGAACCTGTGAACATATGCTTGTTTGGAAAGAATGTCATTGATGATGTTAGGTAACTTAACTTAAAGTCATGTTGGAGTCAATACAACTCAATGTCATCAAGTAAGAAAATAAGAACTGACTCAAAGCTGACCCTCCCTCAGATTTTTGGAGGCTATAAATCACACAGAAGGAGACTTCCCATCTTCTGGGCTATAGCACCAGAGCTTACTCAATAGAGTTGTTATTATGTACTATCAAGCGAGAACAAACTCAAAGCAGAGAAGGTTTTCAGAGTCTGTAAACTATACAACGTCAAGAAAACAAAGATTCTTGCCATTGGACTGATAGGCAACATCATGATGGATGGAGAAGATATTGAAACTGTCAATAACTTCATCTTTCTTGGATCCACAATTAACACCCATGGTAACAGCAGTCAGGAAATAAGGAGACATATTGTACTGAGGAAATCAGCAGTTAAGGACCTCTCAAATTGTTGAGGAATAATGATGTCTGTTTGAGGAATTAGGTGCATCTGATTCAAGCCATGGTCTTTCCGATCACTTGCATGCATCTGAGAGCTGGGCATCTGATTCAAGCCATGGTCTTTCTAATAAGTTACATGCATCTGAGAGCTGAATGACTGACGAATTGATGCTTTGAGCTGGGGTGTTGGAGAAGAACCATGAACATCCCATGGATGGCCAAAAAAACAAACAAATACATCTTGGAGAGGGTGCAGCCTGAGTCCTCTTTGGAGGCAAGAGTGATAAGGCTTCACCTCAAATACTTTGGGCACGTTACTAAGAGGGGCTACTTCTTGGAGAGGGACATGATGCTTGGAAGGGTAGAGGGTCAGTGATGGAGAAGCATACACTCAACCAGGTGGGCAGAAATGGTGACTGCCATAATGGGCTCTAATGTGTCAGACAGAAAGTGTGAAGGTGGCACAGGATAGGACAGGGTTCAGATCTGTTGTTCATAGGGTCGTTATAAGTTGTACTCAATGGCACTTAACAACAATATCAACAACAAACTACACAGGAGGAGATTATCCCTCTTTCTTCCAAGGAGGAGCTGTTGGATTCAAACCACCCGTCTTTAAGTTGGCAGTGCAACTCTTTACCACTGACTGACTTAAAGAAGAGATGAGAGAGACAGGGAAGAACCATAAATGACATAAATTATGAGAAGAGTTACGCATGCAGCAGCCACAAGTCAAGGAACACCTGGAATACCAGAAGCTGGGGAGACAAGACAGGATCTTCCTTTGGAGTAGACAGAGAGACCATGACCATGCTGATAACCTGAAGGAGTTCTATCTGACTTTCTAGCTTCCAGATATACCAGATGACAAATTTATGCTCCTGGAAGCCACTCAATGAGTAGTTCTTTGTAATGGCAGCCTTAAGAGATTGTCACATGATTGCTAGCTGATGCAGATGGTTTGTACACAACTGCTAAACTGTCAAAGAGCAAGCTGTAATTTCTCTTAAAAGTGAAGAGTTTCATCTCAGTCACAAAAGGACAAACACTGCATAGTGCCACTGTTGTAAAATTGGACTGGCATCAGAGTTGGAGGGAGATTGAGAAAGATAGGATAAATTATATATACTGCATTGAAACAGATGAGGGAGAGAACTGTTTAAAAGGGATCTATGATTAGGTATTATTATCATGACAGGAGTTCAGAATGAAGGCTGCATAGTGGAGTGGACTTGGTGGGAGGGATTATATAGCAATGAAAGAATTTTCCTTTTACTTTTCAAAGAGAAGAGTGAACTAAGGGGGAGGTTGGACAGGGAGAAAAGTGCAACAATGAATGAATGGAAATCCAAAGTCTCTATAAATTTTCATTAAAATCAATCAATTTTTTTAAAAAAGTAAAGCATTTCATTGAAGGTATAGACAAGGAATTACTTCATGAGGTTTCATAAAAATACTCTGACCAGGATAATTCTCCAGTCTTTTAGTAGGAAAATCCACAAGTATACCAAAAAAAGTCTGGTTGGTTGAAAATGTATAAAATCATGCTTTAATAGTTACCATATAATTTCAAGATTCTGTAAGCATTGTTTTGTTAACTATAGAGTTTGAGTTATTTAGTGTCTTGTTAATCTGTGGATGTTCTAGGGCTAATCTGAGGGCATATCATGCCTTGGAAGCATGCTGTCAAGGGAGGGGGAGGAGGGGAGTTTATAGATTCTCTAGGGTATACAGACACCTCAGTGAAACGGCTCAGGGTAAGTGGAGTTCAGCCTGCAGCAGTGGCAGAGCCTTTCCTTATACCAAGTCCCTAGATTTAAAAAAAAAAAAACTTCTTCACAAACCTAAAGAAGCTGTAATAGAGTATTGTGTTACATGTTGTGCTTTTAAAGGAAATGGCAGCAGTTCAAATCCACCAGCTACTCTGAGGGAGAAAGATGAGCAGTTTCCCATCTGTGAGAATTTATGGCTCTGGAAACATGACGGAGGTCAGCTTGACTCAGAATCTTGACAGCAGTGGGTTTGGTTTATAGGTTGCTTTTCCACCAACCTAATGATTGGGGTTTGGAATCCACTCAAGTGGGAAGTGGAATTAAAAGCCTGGTCATTTACTTCCATTAAGATCACAACCAAGAAAGCGCTATAGAGCAGTTCTACGCTGTAGCACAGGAAGGTGAATCAACGTCAGTCAAGGAGAGCTAACAAGAACTGAGACTGATACACCTGCCTGCTCCTGGGCTCCTCTTTGGCAGAAGTTTTCCCCATGTGCACCGAAGTCCTTCCACTTTAGTAGTTCCTACTCCCAGCTCTCTTGTGTGAATCCTCACACCACAACTTGAAAGCATTCCTTTACCTGCCCTACTCTTACATTTTCAGATCCAATTCCTCGGTCAGCGAAACCTTCCCTGACTTCATAGACTTGGTTTGATCTCCTCTTAATATACTTTCAAAACACTCAGCAAAATTCAGCCAATTATCTGTAATTACTGCAAATATTTGGGTAATGCTCCCCCTCTGTTGTAGATCATAAACTTTATGAGGGCAGGGACTGACTCACAACTGCCCCACAGATTATAACACCATGTTCAGCACAGAAGAGAGAGGGCCCTGGTGCCCAGGCATCGCTGGCATGGGCAGTGGGGACTCAGAGTGGAGTCTGGGAAACCCAAACTTGATCCTATTTCTAAAATTTTTATCTAATTAGCCTTGCAAAAGAAGAAGATTGTGATGTCTAAAAGATGTAACAAAGTTTATTATCCCTCACTCACTCATCGCTATCAAGTCAGGACTAATTCATAGCTGACCTTCCAGCAAGTTTTCTTTCTCCTGATAATAATTAATACACACGTATCAGCATATGCATGTGTGGGTTGGGCTTATTTCCTTTCGTTGAGCAGTCTGGACTTTTCCCTGATGATACTCTTAATTCTCTAGAGCTTTTTTCTGGTTTTCTTACACCGAAGTAAGAAAAAGACTTCAGAGCTTTTCCCCCCACATGTTTTGTGGCAGAGAACTTTTAGAAGTTGTCAACTCACCGGAAGCTTTATTTGTCTTCTATACCCAGAGGACCAAACTCTAGGCTACTATTTTGTGCCAATAACACTTCAAGACAAGTTTCCTCAAATTCCTGAGACCATATATCGTAAGCAGCTGGCCTGTAACACACGGCATTTAAACTGAATTACAGTTTTGTTTTAGCCTTAGCAATGAAATAAAACTAAACAACAAAAATAAAGCCGATTAAAGGGGCACAAGAAACCTCACACATGTTGTCTCTCCTTTAAAAATAATTAAATTAGAAAAATGAATATGAACGTATTGGGACAATGTGTGGACACACCGCCGGACCCCGTTCTGGCTTTATTGGCTTCCTAGTGCTGGTGCTCGCTCACCTTTGTAACCAGCCATTGCCTTCCCTGTCGTCTTCACATCTTCCCTCAGTCTAACTCGTTCTCTTTTTTGAATCACAGAAATAGATGGACACTTTGAGTCCGTTTTCCTTTTTTTAGCCCTAGCCTTTTGTTTTTGTTAAGCCTTGACAACATTTTATCGCTTTTATATCTTCACAGCTGATTGCACGGATTAGATCTGTAACCCAATTATCTACATCTTTCTCACAAGAACTGTCCTGAAGCAGAATACGGTAAAGTGCAAGTTTTCTCTGATGATAACGTTTTTAAGCTTCTGTTTCCTTCTCTGCTCAAGGAGGGGTGGGGGAGAGAATAATTTCTGCCTTTCGCATCACTCCTGGAAAGCAACAAGAGTGTCAAACGTTTAACACCAATGATAGTGACGACCATGAAGACAAGATCTTGAAGTTTCTTTCATGTAACCTTGTCTATCAATAATTGGCCTTAGGTTGCACATTGTTTCCTTGTTCCTGGTACAGTTTGAACTGCAACAAACATGAAGTGATGTTGTTACATGCCATTGAGTGACCTATGATTTGGGGCAACCATAGGAACAACAGATCTGAAACTTGTGCTATTTTGCATCATCCTCATGGTCTCTGTGAGGATGTTGTGAGGTGCCATCGAGTCACCTGTGACTCATAGCAGCCCTGTGTATAATAGCTCTGACCCTTCCCCTATCCTGAGCTAAATTTATCATCTCTGACAGACCTAATCTTGTTTCTCCAGTCACTGAATCAATCCATCTCAGCCTGGGTCTTCCTTTCCTGCGCTGTCCTTCCACCCTTCCAAGCACAATGTCTTTCTCCAAGGACTGGTCCCTTCTGGCCATGAGCCCAAAGTATGTGAGATGGAACTTCAAAATCCTTGCCTCCAGGGAGCAGCTTGGCCTCACCCTCTCCAGGACTAACATGTTTGTTCTCCTGGCAGCTCATGGCATGTTCAACAGTGTTCTCTAGCACCACAACTCAAAGGCATTAATTCTTCTTCTGTCATTCTTAGTTATTGTCCAGTTCTCAGATGCATAGCAAGTAATTGTTAAGACCATGGCCTGTATCAGGTACACCTTATTCTCCAGAATAACATCATTGCTCTTCAGTACTCTAAAAGGGTTCCTGACAGCAGATTTTCCTAGTGCAGTTTGTTTTTTATTTTCTGACTGCTGGGGCCAAGAATGTTCATTGTGGAACCAAACAAGGTGAAGTTGTTAACAATCTCAGTCTTTTCATCACCTGTGTCATATTCAAGCCCATTATGGTAGTCATCATGTAGATCCATCTTGTTGAAGGTTTTTCTCTCTTTCTCTGACCCATTACCATTCCCAGTATGATGTCTTTCTCAAGGATTGGTTCCGCCTGAGAATGTGTCCCAAGTAAGTGAAATATTTCACCATCCTTGTCTCAAAGGAGCAATGTGGATGCAACAAGCAGAAGACCTGTTCATATGTGACCTGTTGCATGGGGTTGTATCGCAACACATGCCCACCCTCTAGGGCATATTTTCCTAGGTGACTCAGGGGAGTTTACAAAAGAACATTTCACCTTAGCTAAGGATGGGCAATCATCTCCTCCTGAGCGTTTAACTGCCTCTGAAAACCCGCCGGAGGGTCAGTTATGGGTCGGTTCTGACTCTACAGTTCACAGCAACAGCAACAAGAAAACAACATGATGGGAATGTACTTCAAGGTCAGCAGATGAAGAGTTTTAAATTACAGCTGTTCTCGAGAGTTTGAGCTTATTGCTCTAGCATATGTTTTTATTCAAGAAGCTTTTCTTTTCCCCCTGAAGGACTCTTTCTTGTTAACTTCTTTTTCTCATTACAATAATCATAAATACTCATTGTACAAACTTTGATAATTACAGAATTATTTTAGAAAGAAAATGAATAGTATCCAAAATCTCTTTCAACTCTCATTGTCATTGTCAGAACAAGTTCACAACTATATTGGGTTCTGAGGCTGTATATATCACATGAAAGGAATTTGCCTATCTTTCTTCCTCAGAGCTGCTGGTGGATTTGAACCTCTAGACAGGTGTGACCTTTTGGCCAGCAGTACAGTGCCCTATAGATTGTTGTTATCATGTGCCTTTGTGTCAGAACTGACTCATAGCTGACTCTCCAGTGGGTTTCCAGAGGCAGTATATCACACAGGAGGAAACTGTCCATTGTTCTCCTGCAATGCAACTGTGCTTTTTGGGGTTGGCTGCCAGAGCTCCCTCTCTGTGGACTGTTGTTTGTTGCTGGAACCAAATCATAGTGACCCTCCAGCAGGTTTTCAGAGGCAGTTAATCACACGGGAGGAGACTGCACAGGTCTTGCCTCCAAATAAATGCTGATAAGATTCTAATGACTTTTATTTGCATATGTATGTGTGAACAGAGAGGAAGAATAATAGAGAGAAAGTATTGTCTTTCAGTTTTTGAGTTCTTTTTCATGTCTCATTTGTATTGTAAGCAATGGTGACTTCCTAGAATCAGGCCTCTCACTAACAGAACCCAGATTTGGGGTTTGCTTTTTATCTCCCTCTTTCATGATACATGGAGGTTCCTTAATCTCAGGGAAAGATGGTTGTGCTTCTGATGAAGAAGTTGAAGTTTCTTCAACGTCAAAAATATACATAGATTTCTCACGTGACTAACAATCCATTCTTAAATATATATACAAAATACTTGAAAGCAGTGATTCAAACAGGTAACATTTATATCAATGTTTATCACATCAATGTTTCTAATAGGCAAAAGGGAGAAACCAACTCAATTGTTCAATAGGTGAATGGGTAAAGAAAAGGGCTACATACATAATAGTGGAAAACTATAAAGAGCAACAATGTTCTGATGCATTATATGGTCTGGATAAGTCTTAAAAACAAGATACTTGAGAGAAGATCTTCACCCTGAAATCTACAGTGTCCCTTTTCAGCAGGAAGTAGCTAAGAGAATACGCTGTCCCCTTTTCCTTATGAATCAGGGTGAAATCTCTCTCAGGGAGGAGTGATAGGGAATGGCAAAGGACACACAGACAAAGGAGATTAATCAGAACTGGCTTTGACAAGCACTGTGGCAATGGGACAATTAAAACAGACTTTCAAGAGGGGGAAAAAAGAGAGCAATGAACTAGAGGAGGTAGAGAAAATAGTGCAACAATGAATGAATGGAAATCCAAAATCTCTGTAAATGTTCATTAAAATTAATAAAATAAATTTTTTTTAAAAAGAAAAAAACAAAAAATATTATTAAAATAAAACAAAAACCCAACAAGATATTAAGTTAAATAAGCAGATGGAAATGGTAAATGCTGTGTGATCTTCTTGTGTGACATATCTAGACTAGGTAAATGAATAGTGAACAACGTTTATTAGTAGATACCAGAGGTGGATGTTAGGTGCCTAGACTTGACTACAAACTATTATGACTGTGCCAGCCTCGTGATCTTCCCCATGTTTAAATCAACTGGAGTCACCGTGTCAATTTGTCTGTGGAAAGTCTTCTTCTCTTTCACTGATGCCCTATTTTACAAACATGATATCTTTTTTCAAGGACTGATGTCTCCTGACAACATGCACAAAGTGTTTTGTGGAGACAGCTCCACTATTTTTGCTGCCAAGGAGCACCCTAGATACACTTCCAGAAGTAGGTAGGAAGGGGAAACTTCAGAGTTCTGAGTTTATGTTAAGGGTGATAAAAAAAAAATTGGAGAGAAGTAGTGATAACCTTTGCACATTTAGGGAATGTAATTAATGTCACTAAATGGTACCCATAAAAATGGTTGGCATGGCAAACTTTTAAATACATATATTTGTGATCCCTTTTGAGCCAATTAAGTAAAACGACAGTTACCTATGGGAGTCTTACTATTTCTTCATTCCAAAATCCTTGTTCTTAAGAAGCTCCAACCCCAGCAGAGAGATTGAATTGAAGGCAGAATGAAGTAAGACCCAACCTAAAGGCTGGGTAAGGGTGTAGATAGAGAAGAAAAATTAAATATGTCTACAGAGGATAAGATGATGACGGGAGTTGGGGCATTTGGTCTGAAAATCTTCAAGAATAATTAGGATTCAGATAATTAGGGTCACTGAGTAAACAGAGTATTCCAGATGAGGAAAACAGCTTGAGAAGAGGCACAAGATCACTTGCTGTCACATTGACGGGGGCTTATGGTGACCCCATGAGGTCAGGGTAGGACTGCATTTGGTAGGGTTTCAATGGCTGATTTTTTGGATGAAGGCTTTCAACAAGATGAATTGACATGGTAACTGTAACAGTGGGCTTGAGCATGGCAGAGATCGTGAGGATGGCACAGGATAGAGCAAGATTCCAGTCTATTGTTCATCTGTTGCTGTAGCCAGTCTGCTGGTCACTTTGAGTCATAGTCAACATAATGGTCCCTAATAACAACAATAACAGACCTTGAGGCCTTGCTCTTGAATACCTCTGGGTGAACTTGAACCTTCAACTTTTTAGTTAGCAGTCAAGCATGTTAATCTTTTGCATCGCCCAAGACTGAGAAGAGGAAAGGGGTACAAAAGCAAAGGGTGTCTTTGTATGCTTATGAGCACCATCCCATTGTCAGCATAGGAGCCCAACTTTATTAGGAACTTATTGTATGGTCTCATTTAATCCCTTCTGCTCCAGGCCCAGGTTCACCCAGTGAGGAAGTGTCGCTGGTCTGACCCTAGCCTATTATCTTCTGTAGCTGATGCTCCCTGGACATGCTCACCAAGTTATGCCAAGAAATCTGGAGAACAACCACTTGGCCAACTGACTGGAAGAGATCTATATTTGTTTCTATCCCAAAGAAAGGTGACCCAACAGAGTGTGAAAACTATAGAATAATCTCACTGATTCCACATGCAAGCAAGATTTTACTGAAGATTATCCAGAAAAGACTGGAACAACACATCAGCAGAGAACTACCAGAAGTCCAGGCTGGGATTAGAAGGGGTCGTGGTACTAGGGATATTGTAGCTGATGTTAGATGGATCTTAGCTGAAAGCAGAGAATACCAGAGGAGAGAAATGTCTATCTGTGTTTCATTGACTATGCAAAGGCATTTGACTGGGTGGATCATAACAAACTGTGGCTGACTCTGAGAAGAATGGGAACCCCAGAACACTTAATCGTGCTAATGCAAAACCTATACTTGGACCAGGAGGCAGTCGTCAGAACAGAGCAAGGGAATACTGTGTGGTTCAAAATTGGGAAGGGCGTATACCAGGGATGCATCCTATCTCCATACTTTTTCAACCTATATGCAGAACAGATTATCTGGGAGGCTGGGCTCTATGAGGAGAAATGTGGGGTCAAGATTGGGGGATGATTTATCAACAATCTGCGTTCTGCAGATGACACAACCCTGCTTGCTGAAACTGAGGAGGACCTGAAGCACCTGCTGCAGAGGGTCAAGGACTGTAGCCTACAATATGGATTGAGGCTCAGTGTCAAGAAGACAAAGATTCTCACCACTGGACCAATTGGCAGCATCAGGATGGATGGTGAAGAGATTGAGATTGTACACAGCTTTAGTTTGCTTGGCTCCACAGTCAACACTCTTGGCACCGGTAGCCAGGAAATTAAAAGGCACATTGCCATGGGAAAGTCTGCTGTTAGGGACCTCTCCAAAGTACTGAAGAGCAATGGTGTCTCTCTGGAGACTAAGGTGCATTTGATACAGGCTATAGTTTTCGCAATCACTTGTTATGCATCAGAGGGCTGTACAATGACCAAGGAGGATAGAAGGAGAATTGATGCCTTTGAGCTGTGGTGCTGGAGAAGAGTATTGAGAATACCATGGACTGCTAGGAAAACAAACAGATTATTCCTGGAAAGGGTTAAACCGGGTGGCTCCTTGGAGGCAAGAATTTTGAGGCTCTCTCTAACATACTTTGGACATGTTGTGAGGAGAGACCGGTCCTTGGAGAAGGACATCATGCTTGGGAGGGTGGAGGGACAGCGCAAGAGGGGAAGGCCCTCTATGAGGTGGATTGATTCAGTGACTGGGATAATCGGGATGGGAGTGTAAGAGACAGTACGATTGGCACAGGACAGAGCAGAGTTTAGGGCTGTTGTCACAAGTGACTCGACGGCACATAACAACAAACAACAACAGCCCATCCTCTAAAAGATCGCAGTGCATAACAGGTACTGGATGGAACTTCTTTAATGCCTCTCCCAGGAACTGAGGTTTGATGATGGAGGTGACTTGGGCACAGGGGGTAGTTATTTCTGAAGAGCTGAAAGACTCATCAAACATCCAGCTCAAAACATACAGCTTAGTGGCTTGCTCTTAATTTACAACTCTGGTTTTTGTTGATTACAGAATGTGTGGCAGAGAAGAGAGAAAGATTTGTAGTGGCACAGGGTAAGATAAGGAGAGGGAGGTGGGAAGAAACTACTAATGCTAGAAGCAAAAAAAAAAAAAACATTAGGAGAGATTAGAAAAACAAAATAACTATGGCAAGAGGCAGTAAACACCCCAAGGAACTCCTAGAAGATGCAAAGACCCAGGACTCCTAGAGCATTTGCTTAGACCCACATCCCCAAACCCAGAGAGAGTCCAGGGGAACAATTGAGCCATCCATTTAGCATAACTTATTTTAACTCCTGGCTGGAAGCCAGACTTCGTACCTGGGTACTTGCTGTGTGTACTCACAATGCAGGGAAAACGCTCTGCATCCGGGATACAAAGCAACTGTTAATGGGAGTAATTAAGAGCCTTGGGGGTGATTTATACCTTTTGTTACTGTTCAAGTTGAAGTTACCAAAGACAACAATTATTAGTAACACAGGTGATCCTTAACCCACACAGGGAAGGCTGTGAAATCTGGCTCTAGCTCTTGTTTCTGTAGGCCTCAAGTTCACAGAAATAGAAGTCAGCAAGCGTCACTGTCAACAGAATTGGGAGACAGGGTCCAGTGGGTTGGCTTGGCTTGAAAAGTATGAAAATTCGTTGAGTCTCTAATGAAGATGGAGTATTGACAAAACTCTGGAAAGGAGCAGCGTATAGCACCCCAGTGCTGATTTTCCTGAGGAACACTTAACTGTATTGGCTAAAAATTTAAATAAAATTTTGAATACTTTTGTTTCCATTAGTACTGAAAACATAGTTAGAAAGAGAAATTCAAGTCAAGATAAAAGGCTATTTGATGGTAAAGGTAAAGAGGGACCCAGGAAAGGCCAAGTCTTGAGCACCATCTTTGAGAAGCCAAATAATGCCAATAAGCGAAAGGGTACACAGAGTATAGAAGGGGGAAAAAACAACCCACAGAACCCAAAAAATTGTTGCTCTGTCTACAAGAACTGAGAGCTTGTGCAGATTAGTATATCTCTCTTGGTGCTCAATCTGAGCTTGTGGCCAGGTGGAGGAAGGTCAGCTGCCTAATTCTGGGTTTTCTGACAGAGTGACAGGAAGCTCTTGTGGCTTAGGCAATAGAACGTTGCACTGCTAACTCAAAGATGGTACCTCTCAGGCGGTTCAAATCCACCAGCAGCTCCAAGAGAAGAGATGGTCAGCTTACAAAAACCTGCTGCCGGGTCAGCTATAATCAGTTCCAGTTTAATTGCAATGAGTTTCAGTTCGGAATTTGTGTATACCTTGTTGCTGCTCTGATCACTAGCTGTTAGGAACTGTAGCTTCCAAGCTAAATGTGCCTTTCTAAGAAAGTCTTATTGATTTTGTCTAGCTGGCATTGAGCCCCAAGTTCTCTCTCCTCACCCTCTACCTGTTTGTTTTTCTTCTTGTAGTAATTGAGATATAATTCATATACCACAAATTTAATGATTTTTAAATTAATAATTCAGAGTTGCTGGGTTGGGTTTTCCCCCTAGTGTATTCACAAGGTTTTGCAGACTCCCATACAATCTAATTTAGACTACAATCTAATTCTAGACATTTTCATCACCCCCAAAAGAAGTCATATTTCTCTAGATTTGCCTACTTGAGACCCTTCAGATAAATGGAATATTATATTAGACCACCAGAGCTCTCTATTAAATTAACATTATGATATTATATTGTTATTGTTATATGCCATTGAGTCAACTATGACTCATAGCAACCCTATGCACGATAGCTCCGAATCCAGCTCCATTCTGATCCAATCTCACTGTCCCTGACACACCTACCCTTATTACCCCAGTTATAATGTCAATCCATTGCGTCCAGGGTCTTTCTCTCTTGCATTGTCCTTCCAACTTTCCAAGCATGATGTTCCTCTTCAGGGACTGGTCCATCCTGGCTATATGCCCAAAGTATGTGAGATAGAGTCTCAGAATCTTTGCCTCCAAGGAGCAGCTTGGTTTCACCCTCTCCAAGACAGACCTGTTAGTTCTCTTGGTAGTCCATGGTATGTTCAAATCTCTCCTCCAGAATCACAACTCAAAGGCATCTATTCTCCTGTCATCCTTCATCATTGTCCAGCACTATGATACATAGCAAGTATTTGGAAAGACCATGGTCTGGATCAGGTGCATCTTAGTCTCTAGGCTGACATCCTTGCTCTTCAGCACTCTGGAGATGTCCCTGACAGCAGATTTTCCTAATGCAAT
>NW_006399755.1:28952511-28961678 GCF_000299155.1 Elephantulus edwardii
ATATATGATGCAGTCTTTTGTGTTGGTCTTCTGTCATATGCTGTAATGCTTCAAAGTTCATCCACTTTTTTAGCATGTATCAGTATTTCATTCCTTTTTATATTTTTTAAAGATAGCCCAGTGGCAAGAAGCTGTGCTTCAATCCTGAAGGCATGTGATTTGAATAGGCTGCTTCACAGGAGAAATATGGGCCTTCTCCTCCTGTGCTATTAACTGCCTCTGAAAACCCACTGGAGGGTCAGCTATGGGTTGGTTCCAACTCAACGATACACAACAACAACAACAAAATGTTTCCTTCAGGGAGCTCTGAGAACGTACTGTATAGTGAGATGTGCTGTTAATCCATATGTCAAGCCTCTCTGACAGTTCATATCCACCACTCCCTGAGGGAGAGACAGACAGTCTCCTCCTGCATGATTTTCAACGTAGGAAATCTGATGGAGGTCAGCTATGAGTTGGCACTGAGTCAAAGGCAGTGAGCTTTGTTGAATATGTTTCTTTCTGAGAATTTTATAGTTTTTGCTCATAAACTTAGGTTTTCAATCATTTTTTAGTTAACCTTTCAAGGTTAGGTCCCAGTTCATTAACCTGCTTGTGAATATCCAGTTTTTCTAGCATTGTTTATTCGAAGGACTTCTTTCTCCATTGAATAATGTTGACATTCTTCAAAACCAAATTGGTCTTAGATGTAAAAGTGTTTCTTTTACAGCTCTTCAGTTTATTTGTGTGCATGTTATTAGGCCAGGAACTCTTTGCCGAACAGATAGTCTGAGAAATCAAACTGTATAAAGAAGAACATGGTATCTGAATTAGCAATCTGTGTTGTGAAGATGATTCAACTTTGCTTGCAGAAAAGTCATCATGAAGATGACTTGAAGCACTGCTAATAAAGGTCAAAGATGACCACCTTCGGCATGGATTTCACCTAAATATGAAGAACACAAAAATTCCTATAAGTGGACTGATGAATAACATCGTAATAAATGAAGAAGAAACTGATATTGCCAATTATTTCATTCAAATTGGATCACCATCAACATTCACATAAGCAGCAATCAAGAAATAAAATGAAATACTGCATTGGAAAATCTGGAAAAGACCTCTTTAATATCTCAAAAAGCAAAAATGCTACTTAGATTATTGTGGTGGTGGTGGTGTCCCATCGAGTCAGGACCAATCAATAGTTGACCTTCCAGCAGATTTTCAGAGGCAATTGATCGCACGGGAGGAGACTGCCCATCCTTCTTCTGCAGAGAAGCTGTTAGATTCAAATCATGTGCCTTAGGTATTGTAGGACAGCTTCTTACCACTAAGACATGATCTTTTTAGTCACCTCATGCATAAGGGAGTTGGATAATGAAGAGGAGTTGTGCTGTTGATTAAGAGTATTGAGGATATCATGGAATGTCTAAACAAGGAGTAAATTAGTCTATGAAATAATACAACCAAACTCCCTTAGCAGTAAAACTGGCAAGACTTCAGCTCACTTACTTCCCACATGCCATCAGGAAAAGGATATCATGTAAAGCAGAGAGTCAGCAAGAAAATCTAGAAGAACCCTTACATAGTAAGATAGATTGGCACAGCCGCCACAGCAAGTGACTCTGACAAGCTGACAATCCTGAAGATAGACAGGATGAGGTAGCATAACATTGTGCTTCACAGAAGGTTGCCATGAGTCAGAGGTTACTCTGTAACAATAACAGTGAGAGTGCCACACTGTCTTGATTACAATAGACTTTGTAGTAAGCTTTGGAATTAAAATATGGGAGTCATTTTTTTCTTTCTTTTTCAAATTTGTTTTAGCTATTCTGGATCCTGTGCATTTGCAAATGAAGTCTAAAGCCAGCTTGTTTATTTCTTCAAGAAACGCAGTTAGAATTTTGATAAAATTGTCACTGATTCTCTAGATCAATTTGAGGAATATTTTTATCAGAACATCCAATCAGGAACATGAGATCTCTTTCCATTTGGTTAGGTCTTTAATTTTTTTTTTCTCCAATGCTGTTTTGTATCTTTTAGTATACATGTCTTACACTTCTTTTGATAAATCTGTTCCTATAAATTTTAGTTTTTGATAGTTCTTTTTTTATTATTTTTATTTTTTTGATAGTTCTTATAAATGAAAGTGTTTCATTAATATTATTTTTCATTGCTTATTGCTTATGCACTCACTCATTGCCATTGAGTTAGAACCTACTCATAGATGACTTTCTAGTGAGTTTTCAAAGGTTGTTGATTGCACAGGAGGACTTTGTCCATCTTCTGCACAGCAGCTGGTAGATTTGAACCGTCTGCCTTGGTTTGGCAGCACAACTCTTTACCATTAGGTCACTAGAACTCCCTGTTTATTACTGGTGGGCAGAAATCTAACAGGTTTGTGTACACTGATCTTATATGCTGCAACCTTGCTAAATTTATCTATTGGCATTAATTGTGAATTTCTATTGATTTCTTAGAATCTTCTGTGTATAGGATTATGTAATCTGTAAGCAGTTTTAGTTCTATTTTGAATATCTTTTATTTATTTCCCCCTCCCTAATTTCTCCAGCTAGATACTGCACTACAATACTGAATAAAAGTAGTGAGAGTGGACATCCTTGTCTTGCTTCTGATGTTAGTGGGAAAGCTTTCACTATTAAGTATGCTGTCAACTACAGATTTTTCATAGATGCTCTTAACAGGTTGTTGTTAAGTGTCATCCATCCAACTATGACTCACAGTGACCCTGTGAACAAAAGATCTGAACTTTGCCCTCCCCTGTGCCAGCCTCATGATCTCTGATGTGCTCGAGCCCATTGATAGAGTCACTGTGTCAGTCCATTAAAGGATCTTCTTCTGTCTCTGACCCTCCATTTTCCCCAGCATAATGTCTTTTTTTCCCAAGGATTAGACTCTCCTGACAACATGCCTGAAGTATGTGAGATGAAGTTTCACTCTCCACGCCTCTAAGGAGTATCCTGGTATTATGTTGAGGAAATGTCCTTCCAAATGTGTTGAGTGTCTTAACATGAACAGGTGTTGCATTTTACTATCTGCCTTTTCTTCCCCTATTAGAAATGACTATGAGACTCATCTTGTGCAACAGAATATATAAAGAAAACCAATAAAGGGTAGTTTTATAAAACAGAAACAAATCTCTTGTGATACTGTGCTTTCATACAAAGGACAACAGATTTGCAAATGGAATGACAACAATAAAAATAAAAGTATGTTTGCAAAATGTCACTTTTGCACCTATTTTCTTCTTACCCAAGGTAAGTGGTATACAAAGAGGGTTTTATTAGCTCTAGTTTATTTATTGCACAAGCATGTTTCTTTTGACCTCATGTCTAAAACTGTTATTTTAAGCTAAGTTCTGGCTATTCAAAAGTGATACAAATTTATTTTTTGTTGTTTTATTTTTTTAAAGGTGTTTATTGATTTAATTAATTGCATGGGAGGAGATTGACCATCCTTCTCCCACGGAGCACCTGGTGGCCTCGAACAACATGTCTTCAATATTGAAGCACAGCTTCTTGCCACTCAGTCACCAGATAAGTGGAGAGAATGTGTGTGTGTGTGTGTGTGTGTGTGTGTGTGTGTGTGTAATTATCTTATTTTATAGTCTGCTTTTCTTTATTTACCAAAAATCTAGCTGTCTTTTTATGTTTTTGAATATTCTTCTAAGCTATTCTTTTTAGTGGGTTGTGTAGTAGTCATAGTATTAATATGTAATTTTTTATTTAGTAATTTTCCCGACATTCAATATTTTAGGTTATTTCTCTTTTTTCCTATTATAAAAAATTCTGTGTGTTATATTTCTCTACAGTTTTATAGGATTGTTGTATAAGTATTTTGGGGTACATCCTCTATTCTTTGCTAAAGTGAATTCTTTCTAAAGTAAGTAGTTGGATTTAAAAATAAGACACTATTCTAGGTTCTTGGTTGTCTTACTAATTTTGATACCAGCAGATTCTAAGAACTTTCACTTTTATCACCAGTACTTGTTTTTTTCCTATTCTCACCAACAATGAATATTATAAATATCTTAATCGTTGCCAATTTACTGGGTAAATTGCAAGTATCAGACTTTTAACCCATATTCCTACGACACTAGGAAGCTATACTTTTAACAGCTTTTTTGTTTTTCTCTTTTATATTCATACACCTTCTATTAATATTAATATATATTATCTTCCATAATTTTCACATGTCATATTAATAATAGTGAACTTGTGATTAAAGAGTCTCTCATGGGTAGCTATATTTGAAGTGTCTCTGGAAGATGTCTTTCCCTCCAATTATTAGAAAGGGGAGCACTAGTGGACAATTGTCCAATCATTTGGCTGCTAACAAAAGGTCAGTTGTTCAAATTTGCCATCTGCTCCAAAGGAGAAGGATGTGGCTCTCTGTTCTCAGAAAGCATGACAGCCTTGGAAGCTAGAGTGGCAGTTCTACTCAGTCCTCTAGTGTTGCTATGAGTTAAAATAAACTCAATGGCAGTGAACAGACTATTAAAAATTGTGAAATACTTATTTTCTCAGAGAATTTTTTTTAATTACCTGAAACTTCTCTGCTCAGAGATCATTAATACTCCATAAATGAAAATTGGCCTTGCTTGGATTAAAAATTATAAAAATGTTTAGATATTTTGGCAGATATTATAAAATTTCCATTTAGAATAAGTTATATCGAGTTCTCCCTCTCATTTTTAAAAATACAGGTAAAAGTTTACAAATTTGATTGTAGCAACTGTTACGAGTAAAAGGTGATACAGTGAACTCTGGGAGCTCAATAGTAGAGATGGCTGGTTTAAGTTTGTTTTAAGTGTACATACTACATTGGAGGCACAGTGAAAAACCTGCAGAGCTGGTGAGCAGAGTTCTATCAAGATATATTTAAGCCCAAATACCTTACTTCTAAAGGCATTGACTCTATTTTATCAAACACATTACATCGCTCTTACATTCAAAATCATGCATATTTTCTCCCTGCACAAAATTTGAATGGATTTTTGTAATAGTAAGTTTGTAAAAAATCAACATGACCCACAAAGAATGAAAAGGTATGTTTTGGAAAAGGTCAAAACAGCGAGAGTGTTCCTTGGAGGCAAGGGGTGGCAAAGTTTTGTCTCTCATGCTTTGGACATGTTGCTAGGAGAGGATATTTCTTAGAAAGCGATGTCGTGCTTGGAAAAGTGGAAGGTCAGAGAAAGAAAGGAAGAATCCCAACAAGATGGGTTGATATGATGACTGCAGCAATGGATGGACTTAAATATGTCAGAGATGATGAGGATGGCACAGGACAGGACAGGATTCAGACCTGTTGTTATAGTTTTGCTTTGAGTTATACTTGACTTGATGGCACCTAACAACAACAACAACAAAGTCAATGCTCTACACCCTGCTTTAGTAAACAACAACTGAGTTTTTGGTTTGTTTTTTTTTAAAAAGCTCGTGAACAGGTAATTAAGATGCAACTATTATAAAAAAAAAAAAGATGCAACTATCAAGGGAGCTCTGGTGGCCTAGTGGCAAGAAGCTGCACTGCAATCCCAAAGGGACACAGTTTGAGTCCAACAGATGCTCTGCTGGAGAAGGAGAGGCAATCTCCTCCTGTACCAGTCAAATCTGATTTGACAGTACATGCACACAGAAAATAATAAAAAAATAAAATATCTGTTTTAAAAAAAAACTTACCCAAGCTTCTCTCTTTCTAGGGCAAACACATGTAAAGAAATGTGAAGCTTTTTTGAGGCAAAGATGATGAGGTTTTGCCTTGCATACATCGGGCATGTTTCTAGAAGGAGCTATTCCTTGTAGAAGGACATGATGCCCAGAAAGGTGGAGGGCCATCAAAGGAGGGGAAGACCCTTGGCCAGGTTGATTGACACGGTGGCTACTGCAATGGGCTCTTGTATGTCAGGGAGTGTGAGGATGGTTCAGGATAGGACTGAGTTCAGATATTTTGTTAATAGGGTTGCTATGAGTCATACTTGACTCGACAGCATCTAACAACAACCACCATGGACCAAAGATCTAATAGGCCATGTGAACTTCAATCTCCATAACTCTGAGGCCAGGACAATTAGTTGCTGTCCAGTTAAAATAGCTAACTGCTCTGAAAGATATCACAGTATAAAATCCTTGCTAGAATAGGGTGAAAAGGTGGGGGAAAAGTTAAAAATAATTTTTAAAAAGACCAGGAATACTACTCTGACGAAGATTGGTGGAACACCTTCACCTTTTAACTCAACTCATTGCCTTTGAGTCTGAACCAATTCATAGCTGACTCATCCATGGTTTTTCAGAGGCTGTAAATCCCACAGGAAGAGATTGTCCATCTTTCTCCCTGCTTGATCCTTAATTACCCTTTAAGTCTGGAACTGAAACAATTTCTCATTCACAGTATCATTCCTTAGATCAATCAACCACACAAAATAAAAAGGGTAGCATTTTATCAGGGATATAACTCAAAAGGTAGACATGTTGGGAAAGAAGAACAAACGGAAATGTCACATACAAGGAGGAGGTGGGAAGAGTGCTGTTACAAATGTGGGGATTATAATAAATGCCACAGAACTAATGTGTATGAGTTGTTGAATGGAAAACTAATTTTATTTATAAATTTTCACACAAATCTCAATAAAATGTTTACTTAAAAAAAAGACCTACTTGATTTTTTTAAACATATGTAATGATAAATTTGCTTATTGTACTGAGTCAATATTTTCCATTTTGTAAATAATCAGTTAGATATTTATTTTAAAATGCTAATTTCCTCTCAGTTTAAAAATTGGATTCAATTGTAGAGTCATATGCAGTTTTAAGAAATAATAATGAAAAAGCACTGATATACCTTGCAGTGATTTTTACTTTTTAAAAAACTGTATATAATACCACACCAGAATATTGACACTGATACAACCCATCATCTTGGATTTATCCACTTTCACTTGCACTTATGTACGTTTTAATTCATTACAATTTTATTATTTTATACTTTGGTATCTTAGCCATAGAGTAGTTCCAACATCATAACAATCCCTCATTTTGTCCTTTACAGGTTTTCTTTTAATATTTTGAGATTTGGTTTTGGGTTTTGTTTTTTTTCAGGTCTCAAATACTTTTCAATGAAAGGGAATGATCCCAAACACTGTCACCCTGGGGCCCTACCCTAGGTTGGTAGCTATTTGTAAATGAATGAAGTGATCTAAGCAGATGAGACCTCTAATTTCTAATAGTTAGAGGCAGTGTTGTCTCAGGATAGTTGTAAGTGGTTTGAGTTGACTATTAACCAGAAAGTTGGCAGGTCAAACCCACCAAGCTTTAGAAGAAAGTCCTGGTGAGCTATGTCAATGAAGATTGTTGTTGTTGTTATGTGCTGTTGCTTTGGAACCAACCCAGACTTGACCTTCCAGTGGGTTTTCAGAGGCAGCTAATAGCATGGGAGGAGACTGTTCATCTTTCTCCCTCGGAGCAGTTCTGATAGATAAGATCATGAGGTTACCATGAGTCAGAGTCAATACCAACACAGTTGGATTTGTTTGTTTGTTTGTTTGCTTGGGTTTGAAGAAGGAATATATTAAAAGTGAGTCAGAATCAACTCGTAGCTGACCCTTCCTTGGGTTTCCAAGGCTGTAAATCAAATGGAAGGAGATAGCCCTGGATCCGAACTGCCAGAGCTTCGGCCTTTGGGTTGGCAGCGAGACTCCCTAAAGACTACGCCACAGAGCTCCTGAAAAGAGTGCAGCGGTAGGAGGAGGGAGTACGGTACAGTAGTAAAGGGTCTGAAATGGAAATGCTGACTTCAAAATGTCCAGCATCAATACTGAAGAATGTGATTTGAACCAATTAGTTAGCACAGCTCCTTCAAGTCTCAGTTTCCTCTACCATGTAGAAGAAGTTAAAATTTCTAACAGAAAAATTTTGTAAATTTTAATAAAACAGTCTGCTTAGATCAGTTTGATGTGTTGTAAGTGTTTTGTATCAGATGTTATTTGTGTGAGATCTGCTTAAGTAAAAGACTGGAAAAGTAGAGTCATAAAGTGATTCAACAGGTCTGAGGGGAAAAAAATAAAAAAGCACGACAGGGTAAGCCTTTGCAAAGTTGCAAGAAAAAAAAAAAGGATAACCTGACAGCCCAGGAGAAGGGTATCACTCCTCCAAACTGTACCACTCTGTGCTTGGGAGGGGCTGGACTGGTGCTGGGCTAAACACTAAACAGACAAAGAGCACATTAAAAACTTGCCTGGATGCTATTAAATCTCTGGAAGCCGGAACACATCATTTTGTTCCCTGGGAGAGCAGCTCGGGGTAAGGAAGGGGGTCCCTGCTGAGGTCCGTATTAATGCTACAGCAGGAACTGTTCTGAAAGGATCCCTCAGTAAAACGAAAAATGAATGGGGCCATAGCCAGAGCTCATTTTGTAGAGATGACAGGATTGGAAGAGTTTTAGGATTGCCAACAGGTTCTGAGTGAAACGCTGAAGTCTATTGAAACCTGATTAACAGCTACTCCGGGGGCTGAAATAAGCCACCTGACTGACTGGTGGAGAAAAATCTCTGCCTATCTCAGCCTGGTGCTCTATATCATACGGGGCCATGGACAAGCTGAAAAATGAGTTAACAACTTTGAATCTGCTGTAAAAGTCCTATCGAAGCATTTATGGAGCATCTTACAAGGTGAGTTTGCACAGCACTTTGTAGGGGATTCTACCGGGACAATGTTCGTCAGCTTTATGAGAAGTAACTGGGCAACCAGAAGACCTGGGTTCACACCCTGACTCAGCCACCAATGCGCAGTATATCCTGGCCACGCCCTTCTGCCTGTGCGGGCCTCAGCTCCCTTAACTAGAAAGTGAAAGGACTGAGCTATTCTCCTTCAAGCTCTGAAAACTCAGTGACTTTATGATTGTTGTTCTGAACACTATGCGTGACACAGAGGATACCATCTTTAGAGATCATATATATTCATGCTGTTGTTATGTGCCGTCGAGTCACTTGCGACTCATAGCAACCCTATGTACAACAGCCCTAAACTCTGCTCTGTCCTCTGCCAATCACACTCTTTCTGACACACTCATCCCGATTACCCCAGTCACTGAATCAATCCACCTCATAGAGGGCCTTCCCGTCCTGCGCTGTCCCTCCACCCTCCCAAGCATGATGTCCTTCTCCAAGGACC
>NW_006399755.1:28962166-28963261 GCF_000299155.1 Elephantulus edwardii
GACCCTCTGCAGCAGGTGCTTCAGGTCCTCTTCAATTTCAGCAAGTCGGGTTGTGTCATCTGCATAACGCAGATTGTTGATATATCGTCCCCCAATCTTGACCCCACATTTCTCCTCATAGAGCCCAGCCTCCCGGATAATCTGTTCTGCATATAGGTTGAAAAGGTGTGGAGATTGGATGCATCCCTGGTGCACGCCCTTCCCAATTTTGAACCATGCAGTGTTCCCTTGCTCTGTTCTGATGACTGCCTCCTGGTCCAAGTATAGGTTTTGCATTAGAATGATCAAGTGTTCTGGGATTCCCGTTCTCTTTCTCTCTCTCTCTCCACACACACACACACACACACACACACACATGAACCTGGTGGTGTGGTGTCAGGCTGCTGACTAAAAGTTTGACATTTCTAATCCGCTGGCAACTCTGAGTAATAAAGGTGGCAGTCTTCTACTATAACTTACAGCCTCAGAAATCTGGTGGAGGGTCTACCATGAGCAGGAATGTACTTGACTGGAATGTGGCAATATATAGTAGTCTGTAAAACATTGTATCTCTCTGGCTATTCAAATATACCGGCAGCTCCACAAAAGAAACATGCATAAGCTTCTTCCATGTGATTTATGATCTTAGAAACGCAATAGAGGATCCCTGTGAATCAGAACTTAGTGGAAGGCAAAGTGAGTGTGGGTTTTAAGGGATTGCTAACCACATAGGAAGAGATTGCCCTTCTTTCCCCCTTTGTGTGGCTGGTGCATTTGAATTGCCACAGACATGGCCCTTGGCTTAGCAGCATGACTCTATACAGACTATGCTACCAAACTGCTCACTTGCACATGTGCGTGCTCTCCCCTCCCCCACCCCCTCCCTCTATATGTGTACCATTGAGTCGAAACCTACCCATAGCTGACCCTACAGCAGGCCTTCAGAGGCCGTAAATCAACAGGGGGAGACTGCCTATCTTTCTCCCATGGAGAACTGATGGATTCCAGTGCATATCTTTGTGTTGGCAGCTCACCTCCATATATGTATCTCCAGGAGTCTTTTGGATTGCAGCACACCTTCTTACCATTATATATGTTGTTGTTGTTATGTGCCGT
>NW_006399755.1:28963911-29003911 GCF_000299155.1 Elephantulus edwardii
GAGAATCTTTGTCTTCTTGACATTGAGCCTCAGTCCATACTGAAGGCTGCAGTCCTTGACCCTCTGCAGTAAGTGTATGAGGTCCTCCTCAGTTTCAGCAAGCAGGGTTGTGTCATCTGCATAACGCACATTGTTGATAGATCTTCCACCAATCCTGATGCCGCATTTTTCCTCAAAGAGCCCAACCTCCCAGATAATCTGTTCTGCATTTAACCATTATATATATAATTAAAATGGAGAACTGATATTATTATGTATTTCAATAGTTTTCCTGACAAATTAATGTGTCTATAGAATAATTAATGGGTTGAATAATAAATCGCTTTAACAATACTCAAACATAGCAATGACCTTAAGTATGGCTCAGAATTAGACAATGCTTTCTTTGGTTGTATGTGACTCTAGCATGAGTCAGAGCTGATTTGACAGTAGCTCTGGTGGCTTTTGAACTGTCAATGCAAAGATGCGTGACTCAAACCCACCAACTGCTCCCCGTGATTTTCTGCTTCTGAAAACCCGTGGAAGGGTCAGCTATATGTCAGTTCCAACTAGACAATACACAATAACAACAACAACATATTGAGTACACAAGGACAAACATTTGTTTATCTTCTTTTAGAGGTCAAGTTAAAATAGAAATTGAGGCTTTTCACACTTGTAAAGCATGCAAAAAAAATTTACCTAATAGATTAATGAGTATTACCGTTTGGGAATTGTGTTAGTGGCCTTGTGCCTCAACTCGCCAACTGAGCTGAACTGATTCTTGCAGAATCTTCTCACTCACTAGGAAGACAGTCACACTTGGGGACAGATTACAATAGAAGACTCTGGTCAGATAAAGTCTAGGCACTGAGATCTGATCATATGCCAGTGGTTAAAGTCAACCCAGACCAATGAAGCCTGTGAAAGCTTGTAGGAGAGGGACAAATGGACTCAGTCTTACAAAAGAAATGGGGGTTTTGTTTTGGTTGGTTGGTTGGTTGATTGTTTGCTTGCTTGCTTGCTTGCTTTTCCAGGTGGTTTTTTTAAAAAGTAACTTTTTTACGGTTAACTGCTCATTATGGAAATAAGTCAAATGTGTCAAAACCTCTCCAGTTACAAGTAATGGAAAAATCCAACTTAAACTCATTTTAAAAATAAAGAGAGTAAGTTCATAATGTAATTGAAAAGTCCAGAGATAGGGCAGACACAAGAAGACATGTTTTAATCAAGAGTTAATAATGACACTTATTTTTAAAAAATTTTATACTATTTACAATATTTGATTACATTGTTTTTTAGAACAGATTTTTACTACTTCCCTCACCACCCTTTTGAATTGTACAACCCCATGATTAATCCCCACACCCCCAACTCCCTGCACATCCTCATCCCTCTGCATCTAAACTCTTCCACCCCTCTTGGATCTTTATACTCATTCTACAGTAATGGTTTTATACAGTATTTATCCTGTGGGACTGAGTTAGTTCACTCTACGTAATGCTCTCCAGTGTCTCCCAAGTTCGGTAATCATTTACAAAATCATTGCTCCTGCGTAAAGCATAGTATTCCATTGTGTGAATGTACCATAATTTCTCAATCCATTCATTTGTGATTGGACATCTGAGCTGTTTCCATGTTCTTGCGATGGTTAATAACGCTCCTGTGAACATTGGTGTACAAGTCTCCATTTGTGCCCCAGCTCTTATTTTCTTACTGTATATATCAGGTAGTGGAATAGCTGGGTCATGTGGAATTTCTATGTTCAGCTTTTTGAAGAAGCACCAAACTGCCTTCCAGAATGGTTGTATGCTTTTTATTGTTGTTATGTGCCATCAAGTCATCTGTGACTCATAGCAACTCTACGTACATTAGCTCTGAAACCTGCCCTAGCCTGAGCCAGTCGCTGACAGACCTAATTATATTTCTCCAGTCACTGAGTCAAACCATTTCATCCTGGGTCTTCCTCTTCTGAGTGGTCCCTCCACCCTTCCAAGCATGATGTCCTTCTCCAAAGATCCTTCTCCCTCCTAGCCCTGTGTCCAAAGTATGTGAGATGGAGCTTCAAAATCCTTGCCTCCAGGGAGCAGCTTGGTTTCATCCTCTCCAGGTCAAACCTGTTTGTTCTCCTGGAAATCCATGGCATGTTCAACACTCTTCTCCAGCACCACAACTCAAAGGCATCTATCCTTCTTCTATCATCCTTAGTTATTGTCCAACTCTTGGATGCATAGCAAGTAACTGTGAAGACCATGGCCTGGATCAGGTTCACCTTAATCTCCAGACTGATATTGTTGTTCTCAGTAGTATGCACGGCACAGAGGATATCCTTTTTAGAAATCGTATATAGACAACAGTCATAAAGCCACTAAGTTTTCAGAGTTTGAAGAATAGTTCAATCCTTTCACTTTCACTCAGTAACTACCTACATTATGCAGTTGACACAACCTTGCTTACTGAAACTGAAGAGGACATGAGGCATCTGCTGCAGAAGGCCAAGGACTGTAACCTTCAATATTAATTGTGTGAAAAGCAATGTATTCAAATTTTGTAAATAAACTAGCATAAAAAAATAATGTAAAATAGAATATATATGAATGATTGAATGAAACACAGTGTAAATGAAAGATTGTATAAAACACAATGCATATAAATGAAACATACTGTAAAGGCAGTATTATAGGAAATTGAATAAAAAAATTTTAAAAAAGAAAACAAAGATTCTCACCATGGGACCAATTGTTAGCTTCACCATCTATCAAGATAAGTAATTATTGATAAGTCTTCTTTCAATCTTGATGTCACATTTCTCCTCATAAAGTCCAGCTTCCTGAAAGATCTTTTCTACATATAGATTGAAAAGGCATGGAGACAGGACACATCCCTGACGCATACCTTTCCTGATCCTGAACCATTCAGTGTTTTTCTACCCTGTTCTGACTACTGCTTCCTGGCCCAAGTATACGTTTTGCATGAGCACAATTAAGTGTTCTGGAACCTCCATTTTTCTCAAGGTTAGCCACAATTAGTTGTGATTTTCATAGTCAAATGCCTTTGCATAGTCAACACAGGTAGACATTCCTTTGGTACTCTCTGCTTTCAGCCAACATCCATCTATGTTGGCTGTGATCTCTCTAGCGCCATGGCCTCTTCTAAACCCAGCCTACACATCTGACAGTTCTCTGCTAATGTACTGTGGCAGTTATTGCTAGATAATCTTCAGTAAGATCTTGCTTGCATGTGATATTGTTTGATGATTTCCATACTCTGTTAGGTAATTTTTATTTTTTTTTAAATGAGAATAAATACAGATCTCTTCCAGTCAGTTGGCCAGGTAGTTGTCCTGCAGATTTCTTGGCATAATCTGGTGAGTATGTCCAGGGCAGTATCTGTTTGCTAAAATACATCGCTATTCCATCAATTCCTAGGGCCTTGCTGCCATGCAGGTCTGGGCTCCATCACTGATCAGCAGTGGGACCTTGAACAAGTATCTTAACCTCTCTGAACCTCTGATTCCTCTTCTCTAGAAGAGCTTATCAGTAGTAGCAATACTGACAATTAAAAAAGCTCAAGCTCGTTGTTGTCAAATAGGGATTGACACATAGCAGACCCTGCTGCAGCTTTCCAAGTCTATAAATCTCAGGAAAGGGGTTTGCTGTAACTCTATCCTGCACAAGGCCCAGTGGTTCTGAACCACCAGAAAAGTACAGCCTCTGGGTTTCTTGGGCAACTCTCTACATACTATAACTTTGTTGGGGCAGAGCAATTCTTTGTTGAGAGGGAGGTGGTAGCAGGGAGAGGGTTTGCTGTGTGTTGTAGGGCGTTTTGTAAGATCCCTGATGTCTCTTCCTTGTTGTTAGTTGTCATCAAGTTGATTCTGACCCCATATATGCAGAGTAAGTCTCCAGAAGATATTCAAGACTATGAGTTTTCAGAAGCAAATTGTCAAGCCTGTCTTCAGAGGAGGCTTTTGGTGGATTCAAATAATCAAACTTTCAGGTAATTGATGAGTGCTTAAGCATTTGCAGCCCCTAAAGATTAGATGGGCTACCACCACCACCACCACCACCACCAACAACAACCACCACCACCACCACCACCGCTTACCATTCCACTCATGACAGTAAAAATTCATGTCTTGAGAACTTGCAAAATGTCTCCAAGTAGGCTAAGTCATACAGAGTTGAGAACCATTGTTCTAGGGTTTTAAAGTCCTGTGTTCTTTGTTGAGAGGTTAACCAAGACACTGTGAATATCCCAACTCTAAGTCACCTAATTTATACACTTTCATGGTCTTCAATCTCCAAGTCTTGTCATTGTGGTTGCTACACATTCAGCTCTGGAAAGTGCAGCTTTGATGTCTAATGAGACAAACGGGGACTCTTACTGTGTACTTGCTAGTATCTTCTCTTGGACTATTTTGTGGAGTGAGGATATACTGTGGTGGAGGGATCGCTAGACCATGAACTCTGAAGTCAGAGAGATCTGGTGAGACTCAGTTTTCTCATACAGTGGTTATGAGAACTATCTGTCAGAAAACATGGGAAACACCTGATATGTAGCAAGTTCTCGAAGTGACTTCTCTTCCCTTTTGTGTGTGTGTGTGTGTGTGTGTTCTCTATCATGCACTAAACTAGTTGAATGGAAGGAGTTGATTTCTTTCCTTTAGGCAAGCGCCCCAGTGCACAAAAATGGAACCTCAATGAACTTGGCTCAGAAAGAGAAAACAGCGCACCAGGTGAAATAACTCATTGACCAGCAGACCAGAAACACAATTTCTTCCACACATGGAAGAAGCAGTGTTGTCTAGAGTCACACAGCCCGAGATCATAACATTTACTCCCTCAATAATCTTGGGAAAGTTACTTAATTCCTTTGAGAATCTGTTTTCCTTAATTATAAAATGGAAGTGATCACTGGGTCCTATATGAAGGATTGGAAAAACAATATCAATTAAAAAAAATCTGCTTCTTTTGAGTTACAGCAACCCTCCAGCACAGGGAAGAACTGCCCCAGAAGGCCTCCAAGGCTGTAAGTGTCTCTGTAGAGACTTATCTGTATTGCAGACTGTTGCAGCTTTCTTTCATGGTGTAGCTTGTGAGTTGAAACCACCAACCTCTGGGACAGCTGCTGAGTGCCCAATGAGTTGCACCACGAAGGCTCCTTCTATAGGATTGAACTGAGCATTCAGCATAAAAGTTTTTTTTAAAAAAACCCTAACCCCCCCCCCAAAAAACTAAAACCCTAAAACCCAAAACTCAACCTTGCAGCCATCAAAATTATTCCAATTCATAGAGACCTTCAACTGGGTCTCCAAGGCTGTACTTAAATAGCTACAGAAGGGAAGTATCTGCCCTCTTGCCACAGAGCTGCAGGTGGATTCAAGCTGCTGGAGGCAGCATTTTGATTTGCAGTGAAATATGCATACATAAAAGATTTAAAAGGCCTTTGACCTATTGTAAATAATCAGCACACCTCAATTCTCATTATTATTATTTTTACACCACCCCCACCTTGTTGTGTACTGCTGAATTTGTTGCAACTGGCACAGGAGGAGATTGCCCCTCCTTCTCCAGCGGAGCATCTGGTGCATTTGAACCGTGCGCCTTAGAGATTGCAATGCAGCTTCTTGCCACTAGGCCACCAGAGCTCCCACTCATTACTGTTATTCCTATCTAATGTTCTGTAAAGCTGAATACTGTGACACTAATATGTCAAATGTGATAATTGTTACCCATGGTGAACAGTGTTTGGTGGTGCTCCCCAGTTGAAACAAGCTTGGAAGCAGGAGTGGCATCTACTTCTGTCAATAGCTTGCCTTTGGAAACCCTATGAACCTGGAGGAAAGATGAAAGTCACACAAATGTTGAGGACTTTGGTTCATAGGGTTGCTATGAGTCTCACCTATGGTTCGATGACACTTAACAACATAGAGAGAGACCCGTTGGCCTAGTGGACCGAAAGTGATGCTACCAAGCCAAAGGGGGGTGACTCTAATCTGTGGCTATTGGGTCTTTTTTCATTGTTTTTGGTCAAACATTCTTCTAGGTCGTATAGCCCTGGTGTGTCCACTTGCCGTAAAGAGGTAGCTAGTGTTTGCTGTGAAGCTGAACACTGTGACACTGATGTGTCACATGTGATAATGGTCACCCATGGTGGACAGTGTTTGGTGGAGCTCCCTAATTAAAACAAGCTTGGAAGCAGGAATGGCATCCACTTCTGTAAATAGCTTACCTCTGGAGAAAGGATGAAAGTCAAACAAGCGTCAAGGACTTTCGTTCCTAGGGTCGTTATGAGTCGCTACGACTCGACAGCACTTAACAACAACAACAACAACGTGACATCATCTGACTCATCGTGACCCTATAGTCACAACTGACACAGCAGCAATGTGTGTGTGTGGGTCTGTGTGCCAGGCAGTGTGCTGAGTGGTGGACATAAGGATAAATCAGATACAGCTCCTGACCCAAAGTTTTCAGTCTAGTGGAACCACAGATGGAAACAAAGAATTACAGTCCTGAAGGTTTTTGCCGCTAGATCAGTTTCCTAGCTCTGTAGGACATTTGTACATTCTAATGGCATCTGGGAGTTAAAATAAATATGTTGGATGCCACCGGAGAATGAAGAAAGTTCATTGTTCTGAGAAAAAGAAGTTTTCTCTTGTCTCTAGCTTCTTTATATCTTTAGGGGGGAAAAATTCCAAGTGTCATGGTCAAACACTACTCTGATTCCTTGTGCAAAGTTTAAGGTGACCTTTACCCTTAATAATATATCATTTTGATGGAGCCCAAATTTTCCAAGATTCTCCAGACTGGCAGAAAAATAACTTCAGAAACTGGTCCCAAATTGGTAACTGAAGATAAGTTGGAGGGCCGTTCCTTCCTCAAGTGTTGCCGTATATCTTACTTCATTGCATGTTGATAGTGTATTAAAATTGAAATAAAAATAAAATATTATCTGTGCCATTAAGCCTGACCAATTCTCACTTCACTAATCTCCAGACCCTTGATTCTTGCTAAAAAGACGGACAGTCTCAACCCGCTCTTGGCAAAGATGAACAGCAGAAGAGCGTCGTGAGAGGTGAACCTTCATCTTGTGGGGAAAAAATGCCCTGCCATCATTTAATATTGATGGGGCACAGCATGAAACACTGCATCACAGCATGTCCTCTGCTGCCAGCGAAGACATGGGAGACAAGGAGACATGGTGACAGGGGAGACAGCAAATAGACTGGGGGCTTCATGAGGACAGAGTCATGAGGGGACAGTTTAGTCAGGACTCCATAGCAGGTGCCATCTACACACCCAACAGATCAACCTCTGGGAAGCATGGTCCCAACTGCAGACGTCCTGCCATGGCCCCCATGCCTCACAGGCACACTGTTCCCCTTTGCAGAAGGTCTAAATGTGATGTGGGATTCCAAATGTGAGAGAGGAGCAGGACCCCAGAGTGAAGGTGAGTGAAGCAGAATCCTGCCCTTGGATCATATAGATTGTGCCACCGTGGAGAGAGAGGGCAGAGATCCAGCCAGTGTTCTGTTCACCAAAGAGGCCTAGCAAGCACTCCAGTGCCTTCCTACCCCAGAGAAGTGGTGCCATTTTTAGATTCACACCAGGGGCCTTGTGGGCTAGTTGTGCCTTAGGATAACGGAGGACGTGGCAACCTGAGGCCAGAAAGCCTGCATGTCAGTTTAAATTTCACCACTTAATAAAACTTTAGCAAATCATGTAGCATCTCTGAGTCTTAGTTCCTTCCTCTAAAATAAAAACCGGAAACCTAACTCCTCGTAACTCTTCGAGGCTATAAATCTTAACAGAACAGACAGTCTCATTTTTCTCCCACAAAGAAGCTGGAAGAGTCCAACTGCCAACACTTCTGTTAATAGTCCAACATAATTGATTAAATCCACTATGCCACCCGTGTTCCTTAACCAAGAACTCATTGCCATCAAGTTGGAATCAACTCATAGCTGGCGCTCCAGAGGGTTTTCAGAGCCTAGAAATTGAACAGAAGGAGATTATTCATCTTTCTTTCACAACGGACTCAGCCTTTCAGTTGATCGTGCAACTCTTTACACACTAGGCCATCAGAGCTCCTTTACTTTACTTGTCTTCTTTTACCTTTCTTTAGTCTTTTTTATTCATTGCACAATTTCCCCATGCATGAGGGCCAATTGAAAACATAAAGGCTTAGGTCAGGAATGCCTTCGTCTTCAAAGTGACCTTTTTTCAAGTTTAAATAGTCTTTTGTCCCATCAACAAATGAATGGATAAAAAAAAATGATGGCATATCCACACAATGGAATACTTCGCAGCATTGAAAAACAATGAACTCGTAAAACATTACACAACATGGGTGACCATGGGGGGCATTATGCTGAATGAAATATCTGAATAGCAAAAGGACAAATACTGCATAACACCACTGGGAGTGGTTGACATAGGGATTGGGGGAAACTAGGAAAAGAGTGGATAGATTATGAACACTGATTTGGAACAGATGAAAAAATATAAAATTAGGCATTGTATGTATGACAATAATCCAGAAAAAGGGACGCATTGCAAAGTGGATTGGGGGAGAGGTAAAGGAGGCGGGAAAGATGAAATTGTGCAACAATGAATGAATATATATTTTAAAAAATAAAGTGGGTGAGCTCTGGTGGCCTAGTGTCAAGAAGCTGCACTGCAATCCCAGAGGTACACAGTTCAAATCCACCAGATGCTCTGCTGGAGAATGAGGGACAATATCCTGTACCAGTCAGATCCAATTTGACGGTACACACAAAATTTAAAAAAAAAAACCCTTTTTTCAAGTTACAATAGTGAAGGATTCTAGGGGAAAAATATTATATGATGCAGGAAGCTTCAAAAGATGGAAGAATCACTATACCAAAAAGAATAGATTGATATTCCACCATTTCAGGAAGTCATATATGATCAAAATAAAATGTTATTGAAAGAAGTCTAAACTGTACTGAAGTCACTGGGGAAAAACAAAAGTCCAGGATTGATGGACTACCTACCAGCTGAGGTATTTTCAACAAACAGACGTGCAGTAAGCTCACATTTTACTATACCAAGAAATTTGGAAGACAGGCGATGTGGTTAATTAATCTTAAAAGATTTGTATTTGTGCCCATTTCAAAAAAAGGTGACTCAAAAGAATGTGGAAAATACTAATATAAATGATCAATATTAATTCAATCAAAATGAATTCCATATACAAGTAAAATGCTGCTGTTGTTGTTATTGTTGTGCACCATCGAGTCAGAACTGACCTGTAGCTGATACTCTGGCAGGTTTTCAGAGGCAGTTAAGCACACGGGAGGAGATTGTATAGTAACTAGTAGATGCATGCCTTTGGGATTGCAATGCAATTTCTCACCAATAAGCCACCAAAATCATTAAAACTAGTTGCAGCAGTACATTGACAGGGAAATTTCAGAAATTCAAGCTTCAAGAGGATGGAGAATGAAGAATATCACTGTTGATGTCAGATCATGACTAAAAACAATACTAGCAAGATGATCACCTGTGTATGAATGGATTTTCAAAGGTATTCAACAGTTTGGGTCATAAGAAATTATAGATAACATTACAAAGAATGAGAATTCTAGAACACATAATTGTGTTCATGTGGGCTCTATCTGTAGACTGAGATATAGTAATTAAAAAAGGACAAAGCATTGTTTCACATCAGGAAAAGTATGTATCATGGTTGGATGGTCTAATCGTGCTTACTCAAGCTATATGCTGAACAAATAATCTGAAAAGCTGGACTATATGAAGAAGTATGCAGCATCAGGATTGAAGGAAGAGTCATTAAGAACCTGCAAAATGACAAATGACATAACTTTGCTGAAAGTGAAGAAAAATTGAAGGACTTACAGAAGAAACATAAAGACTATTGCCGTCACTATGGGTTATACCTCAACATAAAACAATAATCTTTACAATTGGACTAATAAATACCATTATGATAAACAAACAACACAATATCAGTTCTATCCTTGTTGAGGATATTCCTTTATATTTTTAAAAAATCTTGTTGTATTTTTGATGCAAGTTTACACAGAAAACGAGATTTTCATTCAACATTTTTTACATAATTTTTTCAGGGAAGTTGGTCACATTTTTCATAGTATGTATGTAAATATTCTCATTTTCAATCAAGTTGTTAAATTTCCAGTAGTCTAGTTAGTTCCTCTGCCCCCTTGCTGTCTGTCTCAATGTCAATGTTTCTTTAGAGTAAATGTTGACCATTTGGTCTCAAGTAGGTGCTTTTATAAGACAAGCATAGTGCTCACTGGTGATATTGTTTCTTTTAAGAGCCATTTTGGTATTTTACTAAAGAGGACTACGTGAAACACTTTCAGTTCAAGGTTGTTTTAATGTGAATTTTTTTATTTTATATTCATTTACTTACAAAGTTCATATACATTGTTTTTCACACCGGACCTTTCCCATTTCCTTTACTGACTTCTCCCTCCACCTAGCAAATTGTTGACTCTAAGATTGTGTGCCCCACCCATCCTCACCTTTGTGCTCCCACCTCCCCCCCTTAGATCCACATACACGTTTTATTAGTTATCTGTCTCTACAATAATGGTCTCACACAGTATTTGTCCTTAAGGGACTGAGTTAGTTCACTTAGCATAATGCGCTCCAGTCCCTCCCAAGTTGGTAATTAATAAAAATCATTGCTCGTGCATGCTGCGTAGTATTCTGTCATGTGAATGTACCATAACTTCTCAATCTATACAGTTGTGGTTGGGCATTTTGGCTGTTTCCATGTTCTTGCTATGGTGAATAAGGCTGCTATGAACATTGGTGTACAAGTCTCCGTTTGTGCCTCAATTCTTATTCTCTTGGGGTATATTCCAAACAGTGGAATAGCTGGGTCATATGTTCCCCTTTCTGTGGTAACACCAAACTGCTTTCCAGAATTCAAGTTTTAAGAATCTCAGGGTGATAGTCTTAAAAAATCCCGAACTCTCAACTGACTCTAAAACCCAACTTCTTACGAATTTGAGTTTTGCTCCCACTTTGCTCCCATTCTGTGAGGATCCATCTACTTCAGGAACATGACTTTCTTTCCACTAGGCCACCTGAACTCTTTCTATGCTGTTGTTAAAAACAGGGATTAGATGCCACGAAGCAGGTGGTAACGCCTTAAGCATATGCATGTTGTAAGGCCCAAGGTCCTCTTCCATCCTTGTCAAGGCAAGTGCTAACCTTCTCTCCTTTCATACAACACAATGCAATTTATAGTCTCTGAAAACTGTGAGTTGAATTCTGACTTGATAGTATATAACAAAGCAAAACAAAAACCCTCAACCTACATATGTAGGAAATCATAGTTTAATTTTGATGGCTCCTCACAAACTTTTAAGGCCCAGACACTACTCACCAAACTAAAATGTAGACGATAAGCTTTATGTACACTATCAGTTGACTGAATTGTCTTATGAAACCGTGGTTCTAAGACTCCATTGCCTTCAGTTTTGATGCTCTGTCTTCTCAGGTTACATTTCTGTCTCCTCTTGAGCCCTGATTTAGAATCTCTTAAGGTAAATATCCCTCTATACAATGCAACCCTGTTGTTATTGTTAGATGCCATTGAGTTGAGTCCAGATTCGTGGTGATCCTGCACATGATGACAGAATCCTGCTGACTCCGGAGCCATCTCTATAACTGGTTCACTGACTTCCAAAAGCAGATTGCTAAATCTTCCTAGTCTGTTGGGAACTCCGTTGAAACTTGTTCTGCATCACAACACACATAGCAACACAAATAAGCCTGCAAGATTAACAGATGGATCTTGGCTGTCCAGACATACACAGGCCGGAAACTGAACCCGGCTCTCCTGTTACGAAGGTGTGAATTCCATCACTGACCTATCAGTGCCTCCTCAACCCATCTTTAAGACTTTCTATGTCAGGTTTGCCAAGTTCTCCCAGGAAACTGGGCATTCATAAAGAAAATGAGGTAGTAATTCTGTTTAGAAAGGAAGAATAAAATGATCTTAATGAACTTTTAAAAGATGTGAGCTGATTAAAAAATATATAAACTTGAGATAGGAACAAAAAAGCACATACACCCTCAATTCCCTTGCCACACCCCCCTGAACAATGTTTATAAATCAACCTTTCATCCAACACAACCACTGCAGACTTCCTAAAGGAGCATATCAAATTACACAAAAGGTCAGTGAATGTAAAATACTATACTGACTGTTATGGGATCATTTTTAATCATGTTCATCACCTAAAACATTGAAATTAAAAAAATATATTCAAATAAAGTTGAGTAACTAATGAGACTTTTTTGATTATACTGCCGAAGTCAGGAGATATTTTTTTTTATCCTAAATACTTGACACTTCCTAGAAATTCCATTCAATTACCCAAGACGTTTAGGGAATGAACATCCGTCTTGAATTTTTTATGGACAGGCAGCTTTAGGAGGGCTGGGGGAAAGGAAACAAAATGTGAAAGTATTTGTAAAGTTGTGTTGACCATAAAAAAACCAAAAAAGACAAAAGAAAGCAAACTCAGGTTGACTTTTCCTTTTCCATTCCTATTCGGCTTCATGGTCTCATCTTTTCTTTTATAAGCTGTCACACCAGGTCAGTCAGACATGAGTTGACTGATCTAAGGCTACAGAAGAGCTTAAGTAGATGTGACCCCTCATAGGACTTTGACACGCTAAGTCCAGGGAAGGTGACAGAATGAAAGATGTAGGTGTTTATTATTTATTTTTGAAAAGCAGTGACGGAAAAACATTTAGGGAGCATCAGGTATACTTTTAAGAAATGAAAAGTCCAATTTGGTTAAGCCACAGAACTGAGGGTGACATGAGGCTGATGAGGAAGTCTTCAGAAATAGAAGGCTAGGTGTCAGCTCAGCCAGGGAGCTGCAGCCAACTCTGCGTGCATCAGTGTTTGAGCAAAGGAAATGGTTCTTTCTGCCCTCCGAGGTTGGCCTTCTCTCTTCCTTGTCTAATCTCATTGTAGTGAAAAGGAGAGATTGAAGATTTAGCCTGGATGGTAACTCAGCTCTGGGTATTCAGTGCCTCACACCTGATCACTGAAAGATACCAACCCCTTTTCACCCTTCCTTAATAATCTAACAAATATTGAATATCCCATGGACTTCCAAAAGGACAAACAAATCTGTCTTGGAGTACGTGCAACCAGAGAGCTACACAGGGGCAAGGTTGTTGTGAAGTTTCGCCTTGCTTACTTTGGGCATATTTTCATGAGGAACTGGTCCTTGGAGAGAGACATCATGCCAGAGAAAAAGAGGATGATCCTCAACGAAATAAATTGAAACCGGGTCTACCACAGTGGGCTTGAGCATGATAAAAGAGCATGATATAGCACAGCATTGGGTAAGATTCAGATCTGTTCATAGATTACTATGAGTTGTAATTGACCTGATGGCTCTAACAACAACAACAACAACAATGTAACCCACTTCTCATCTCATGTCAGTCTGTCATGCTGTGTTGACTTGAGTGCTGCTGTGATAGAGAAATCGATGACAATGGTATTTCAAATATTTGCAGGGTCACCCATGGTTGACAGGCAAAACAAACTAGAAAGAAAGGACTGGTGATCTGCTTCTGAAAACAATACTAACATATTATCTGATATGGACCAATTAGTGGCATCATGATAGATGGTGAAGAGACGGAGGTTGTTAACAGTTCTAGTTTGCTTGGCTCCACAATCAATACTCTCAGTACCTACAGCCAGGAAATTAAAAGATTAATTGCGTTGGGAAAGTCTTCTGTCAGAAACCTCTCTAAAGTACTGAAGAACAATGATGTCAGTCTGAAGACCAAGGTGTGTCTGATTTAGGCCATGGACTTTGCAATTACTTGCTATGCATCAGAAAGTTGGACAATTACTAGGGATGATAGAAGTAGAATTGATGTCTTTGAGCTGTGGTGCTGGAGAAGAGTATTGAATATACCATGGACTGCTGGAGAAGGTGAAGCCAGGCTGCTCCTTGGAGGCAAGGATTCTGAAGCTTCATCTGACATACTTTGGACATGTTGCAAGGTAGAATCAGTCTTGGGAAGGTGGAGGGACAGTGCAGAAGAGGAAGACCCTGGATCAGATGGATTGATTTCAGTGACTTGGGTAATGGTGGTAGGTGTGTCAGAGGAAGTAAGATTGGCACAGGGTAGAGAAGGTTTCAGAGCTGTTGTACATAAGTTTGTTATGAGTCACAGGTGACTTGATGACACTTAACAGCAACAACGACATGGAAGTTGAGCCCCATAGATTGGAAGGCACTCAGAATATAATAATGGCCACAGCAATGGGCTTGTGAACTCCAATGGCCCACTCAGAGTGAAGATGACACAGGGTCAAGCAATGCTTCATTCTCAGATGTTGGGGAGATTAATTCTGAGCAGAACCAGCAAGGCTCCTGTTCTCACAGAGATTTCAGTCTAGTGGGCTTTCCAGGTAGTAGGCCACAAGCTCTAAGGGAGCAGAGACCTAATCGGTCTCTTCATCACCAGATCCTCTGCTTTGAGAACAGTGCCTGGCACAAACAAGCAGCCCATCAATGTAAATTTGCAGAGTTAAAGAAGAAAAAGCATTCCTTCTCTTGACCATCTTTGAGTCTTTGCTACTGTCATTGATTGGTGGCATCAAGTGGATTTCTTTTAATCATAGCAATGCCATGTGACAGAGTGAAACCGCTTCATAGGATTTTCTTGACCATAATCTTTAGCATAGACAATCAAATCAGCAGGCTGTTCTTCTGTGGGGCGGCTTCAAATTACCAAACACTCAGTAAGCAGTGAACACCCAACTTTTGTGTCACTAGGGCTCTTTTCTCACTCCCACTGGACAACTTATTCCTTCTTCTTCTGGTTTCAGTCCAAGGCTTCCGTTTCTAGGAAACCATAATTAACTGCAGAATTTTTAAAAACCAACACAACAACAAACCCAATCCCATTTTCACCAGTTCGGTTCTGGTCATGGTGACCATCCATCAGGTCATCTTAACAAATATAAACTCTCTTTTTTCCATTAGAAGTGGCTGGTGGATTTGAACAGCAGATCTTTACTGTGGTTACTCTTATACTATCTGCACACATCTCCTCACACACATTCATATTATATTGTGCTGTTATCTGCTGTCATGGAAGACACTCCTATCCTATAGTAAAGCTCTTTTTGGTGTAAATATACCAATTTAGAGATTAAGACTAAGATACACCTGATCCAAGCATGGTACTTTTAATTGTTCCCTATGTATCTGAGAATTGGTCAATGAATAAAGATAATAGAAGAATTGATGCCTTGGAATTGTGGTGATGGAGAAGTGTGTGGAATATCCCATAGACTAGCAAAAGAACAAACAAATCAGTCTTGGAGGAAGCACAATCAGAGTGCTCATTAGAAGCAAGGACGGTGAAACTGTCTCACAGACTTTGGGTGTGTTGTCAGGAGAGGGTCAGTCCTTGGAAAAAGACATTATACTGGGAAAGATGTAAGGTTGATGAAAGAGAGAAAGACCCTCTATGAGATGGATTGACACAGTAACTGTAACAACGGACTTGAGCTTAGTGAGTAACAGCACAGATGGGGCAGGATAAGGCAAGGTTCTGATTTGTTGTTCATAGGGTCTCTATGACATACTTGACTCAATGGCATACAAAAACAACAACGTATTAAAAATTTTACATTTTCATGTGTGTGAAAAATATCAGGAAATGTTTGTAGCAAGTAATAAGTGAATATTTCAAGGTGATTGGATTAGAAGTAATATTAGGTATATTGGCATGACAAGAGTCCAGAATAAGAGCTGCATAGTAAAGCGGACTGAGGGGGAAGGAGTTGCAACAACAAAAAAATTTTTTTCTAAAGGAAAAAGCAAACTGGGGTGAGGCAGGGCAGGAAGGAAAATGTGCAACAATGAATGAATGGAAATCCAAGTTTTCTATAAATTTTCATTAAAATCTCAATTTAAAAAGAAGTCATATTTTTGGAATATTATTATTTCGAATAATATTTCTGGAAACTCTATGAACTTTGTTAAATGTCAATAGTTATAGAAAGGCTTCAGGCCTTTTGTTCATAGGGTCACTATGAGTTGTGCTCGACTCGACAGCAAGCAACAACAACAACAACAACATTTTCTCACTGGTGTTTACCACAAACAGGAATTACTCATATAATTACAGAAACTCATGCAATCATTTACTTAACCCTTTCATGACTCATGGGAAATGTATCACCCACATTTTTTTAGCCTCTCTGATATCTTGGGAATCTGGTATCCCAGTTGTAGTATATGCTGCCACCTGATGGAGACCTATATAACAACATGAATCTGAAGAACTGGACCCCATATAATGAACCTTAAAATTTAAGTCCACTTGGGACATCTGTGCCCCACATAATTGTATCAAAAACTGTATTACTTAAAATAAGTTTTCCTTGATACCTTGATACTGAAAGCACATGATGTTAACAAAAAATTTAAAGCCAAAAATAAGATGGTCAAAAAAGAGTTAAAGCTATTAAAAAAAAAAATTCTGAATGCTTTGCTCCTCTTTGGCTTTAAAAGAGCTATTGCACGTCAAATAGACTTGAAAAAAAATTTTCATCTTGAGTTAGGAGTGTTTGAAATGAAATGCTTGTGGTGGTTCTTGTTTGCTATCAAGTCAGAACCAACTCGTAGCTGACCCTGCAGTGGGTTTGCGGAGTGAGAGGAAGCCTTTATCTGCCTATGCCTCTGTAGCAGTGAATAAGCCTAATTTCCCAGAGCTCTAGGAAGCTGTGACAGAGAATCATTACCCTTGAAATGGGTTTGCATACTATAAAAAATGAGCGTCTCCTCTCCACTTAGTGACTGTGTTAACATTTGTGGGAGTTGACATGCATGCTCTGGGGGAGAGTCCTGTGACATCCTGTCTGCATTGTATTGAACTCAATCACTTGTAGAAAATGTGTAATGTAATAGGGATATTACACGGGGTGATATTATGGAAAACCCTAATTGGTACCAAAGTCATTCTTCCTAGAGTGGACTATAAAACCTTCAGTGCCATTCTAACTAATCACCCCTGTGGCATTCTGAGCAAATGCAGGTTAATGGTGATGATCTTAATTTTTTTATTAATTAAATTAAGTGTACAATCTGACAGTATAAGCCCATTGTCAGTGTTCATCGCACTGATAATAAATGACTTTAGTATTATTCAGCACCTTTGGCTCCATCTGAGCGCTGAACTCTTCTGTCCACCATTAATGATCTAGAATAGGTCTTCAAGTAGCTCATTAGTGTCCGGGGACAACAAAAAATGAAGCTGCATGTTAGGAGATTGGGGCAGGCAAATGGCAGGGTTTGTTCATGGACCTAGAAAAACCCTCAAACTCGGAGGCTACAATTGGTCAATCCTCTGCTTGCCTGCCTCTGTATCATGGATTTTTTATCACATGATTTCACGTAATATTCTAAGGTAAGACGAAGGAAAAATTTAGAGAAAATACCAAACCAAAAGCCCCACTGTTATTGAGTGAATTCCAACTTGTAACAACCCTTCACTGGATTTTCTAGGCTATAAATTCTTCCAGGAGGTGATTGCCCACCTTTTTACTCCTCAGTAGCTGGTATATTGGAACCAAGACCTTTGAGTTAACAGCAAGACAGCCTGACATATAACACACTGTGACATGAAGATGCAAAGGAGAGAGAGAGAGAGAGGTAACTTGCCAAGAAGCCACACTCTAATAATTTTTATATAAGGGCAGGATATAGGCCTTAATAATCACTGTTTCCCCACACCTTGCTCTAGGTCTGGTATTAATGTTATTTTTGTTGTTATGTACCATCGAGTCTCCTGCAAATTATAGCAACCCTATGTATAACAGCTATGAAACCTGCCCTATCCTGAGCTGGTATCCTTGGCTCTGACACCCTTACCCCCATTGCCCCAGTTACTGTATCAATCCATCTCATCTGGAGTCTTCCTCTCCTGTCCTGTCCCTCTACCCATCTGAGCATGATGTCCTTCTCCAAGGGCTGTGGTCCTCGCTGGCCACATGTCCAAAGTATGTGAGACAGACCTTCAGAATCCTAGCCTCCAAGGAGAAACTTGGTTTTACTCTTTTCAAGACAGACCTGCTTGTTTTCATGGCAGTCTGGTATGTCCCATACTCTTCTCCAGAACCACAACTCAAAGGCATTGATTCTTCTGTCAGCCTTAGCCATTCTCCAGCTCTCTGATGCATAGTAAGTATTTGTGAGGACCATGGCCTGGATCAACCCTGGTGTACACAAGTTAAATTAACTCATTTTACCACACAGTGACCTTTGTAGGTTTATTTTCCCAGTCTGTATTCCTTGGGACACTAACCCCAGATACATTAGCATCTCTGGATAAATAAGTTTGAAAACACTAGTTTTTACTTTCCTCTTCTTGGCAACTGACAGTTTTAATTAACACTTCGAAGGATTTAATAAGTCCTTCAGGTTGCTCTGAGTAGCCTTTACTGTAGAGAGTTGTGCTGCAAACCCAAAAGCAAAATCTCTTCTGTGGTTCGAATCCACTAACTGCTCCATGAGAGAAAGATAGGCAATCTCTTCTTGTGTGATTGACAGTCTCTGAAACCCATTGGAAGGTCAGCTGTGAATCAGTTCCAGCTTGATGGTGATGGAGTGAATACGTTCTTCAGTTGTATACTTTTAATTACTTTTAAACTCTTTTGCTCAACAGTTGACAATCCACTTAATTCTCGATCTCCATAGCATTCAAATACCACACTTCATCAATAGCTCCCATCTTTGTTCAGTGTGAGGATCCAAATCTCCTGCCATCAAATTGATTCCAAACTGAGTTTCCCAAGCTGTAAATATTCACAGGAAGAGACGTATAATAATGATTGTTTCGTGAAAAATCCTCAGGGCCCGTCTCTGATGACGACAGCTCTTTGTCTTCATCATAACGCTTTGAACTAGGTGGAAGCAGATGACATGAAGGAGGCTCACAGCCCCAGGGGTCCATCCACTCACCCAGGAACTGCCCCGTGCATACCCTGCGCAGTCATGCGTAGCAACCCTGTTCAGAAGCCCCTAGTTCTAGACCCTCAGGCAGCTAGGCACAGCATTAGCTTCTAAAGAAAGAGCATTCCTGAACTCTTCATCTCACGTTTGTGATGAGCACAGTTGGAGGGGTTAATAATGAACAGGAAGTCCGATTTGTCACATCAGTCCCTGAAATAAATCCCAACTCCTCAAAAGTTCCAAGTGAAGTCTCTAGTGCTTCTATGCAGTGCTAATCATTAATGAATTGGTTAAACAGCAAACCAGCTCCCGTAATGCTTATCCTGTCCCATTCCCTCTGTGTGTCCTGGTGAGGGTGGTGGGGTTGCACTCACATGCTAAGCTGCTCATCTGAAAGACGCTGAATGGAGAGATGCTTGGAGACATGCATATGAGCAATGCTTTCTAATGCCCTGAAATACCCTTGATTGGAATAATGTTTTAAAGCACTGATTATACAGGTAGTGAAGCATTGATTGAAAACATACAGCAGTGCCTGGTTCCAGGAGATAGGTAAGAGCAGATCCTCCTCTCAAGAATTTCCCAGTCAGATGCTACAACAGGAGAGACAAGGACAACCTGGAGGAAGAGTGTGGGGAGGGGGGTGTGGGCACGACAAAAGGGTCACGTATTGGAAAGCATTCTGTCTGAGCAGATGTTCAAGCTCACACTGATGGATTTGTGATTGCAGAAAACCAGTGTCTGAGGAGTGGATTGTGACTCATAGCAACCTCAAGTATGGCAAAGTAGAACTGCACTTAGTTTTTAAAAGTAGTTTGCCAGGTCTTTTTTCAAAGGTTCTTCTAAGAGGGGATAAATAATGTACACTGCATTGAAACAGATGAGGGAGAGAACTGCTTAAACAGAATATCTGATTAGGCATTATTCGCATGACAACAGTCCAGAATAAAAGCTGCATAGTAAAGTGGACTGGGGAGGAGGGGGAGGGATTGCATAACAATGAAAGATTTTTTTTTTTCTTTTCAAAGAAAAAAGTGAACTGGGGGGCAGGGGTGGGCAGGAAGGAAAGGAAGGAAAATGTGCAAAAGTGAATGAATGGAACTCCATGTTCTTTATAAACTTTCATTAAAATCTCAATTTTTAAAAAAAGGTTCTTCTAAGTAGATTAGAAAACTCCAATCTTTCAGTTAGCCAATGAGCACGTTAACTGCACTCCACGTGGGTTCCTCTCATATAAAGTGAGAATAGAAGTCCAAGTTAGAGGAAACGTGAAGGTTCTTCTAAGTAGATTAGAAAACTCCAATATTTCAGTTAGCCAATGAGCGTGTTAACTGCACTCCACGTGGGTTCCTATCATATAAAGTGAGAATAGAAGTCCAAGTTAGAGGAAACGTGATGCTCCCTTATAACTGGGTGTTTACAGAAGAACCTCCATTTTGTAAAATTTCATAAGACACTGTTCGGGCAGTTTGAATTCACCAATGGCTCAGCTGGAGAAAAATGGGCCATCTCTTCCTGTGTGACTGATAGCCTCTGAAAACCTGCTGGAGAGTCAGTTATGAGTTGGTTCCAACTCTGCTGGCACCATGAGTAAAGTATTTACTCAGTAACCAAAAGGTTCAGCCACAGAGACACACTAACCACTCCTTGGGAGTAGAGTGTGGCAATCTCCTTTTGTAGAATATAGTCTTGGAAATCTGACCGGATGGTTCCACTCTGTCCTGTAGTGTTTACTATGGGCCATAATTGACTCCATAGCAATGGGCAACCCAACATTCTCAGACATTTGATCATGAAACACTTTTGAGGGTTTAGGGACGCTCAGACATGTCTTTAGACACACATTTTAGTATATACAAATGTTGTTGTTGTATACCATGGACTTAGGGCCACCTCATGGCTGACGCCCTCAATGGATTTTCAGAAGCAGTAAATGGCACAAGAATTGATTGCTCATCTTTCTCCCAAGGAGTTGCTGGTGGATTTGAACTTCAAGTCTTTGGGTTGACAGAGCAATTCCTTATTCCTATCCTAGATCACCAAAATACCAGAAGAATGTCTACTTATGCTTCATTGACTATGCAAAAGCATTTGTCTGTGTAGATTACAAGTCATGGCTAGCTGTGAGAAGAGTGGTAATCCCAGAACACCTAACTGTGCTCATGCAAAACCTATACCCAGCTAGATCAAAAGGCTATTGTGCAGATAGAGCAAGGGAGAACTATATAGTTTAAAATTAAGAAAGGTGTGCACCCACAATGGAATACCATACAGCATTGAAAAATAAGGAACTCATGAAATATTATACAAAATGGGTGACCCTGGAGGACTTTATGCTGAGTGAGAGATATCTCAGTCACAAAAGGACAAATATTGCATAGGGCCACTGTTGTAAAACGGGACTGACATTGAGGTTGAGTAAAGACAGAGAAGGAGGGGATGAATGATGTATATCGCATTGAAACAGATTAGAGAGAGAACTGTTTAAAAGGGCTATATTATTAGGTATTATTGTCATGACAGGAGTCCAGAATGAAGGCTGCTCAGTGGAGTGGACTTGGGGGGGGGGAGGATTGCTTAAGAATGAAAGAGTTTTTCTTTTACTTTTCAAGGAGAAGAGTGAATTTGGGGGGGGCAGGGAGAAAAGTGCAACAATGTGTGAATGGAAACCCTAAGTCTCTATAAACTTTCATTAAAATTAACCAAAAAAGAAAAAAAAAAGCAAAAAGGTTGTGCACCAAGATTGTCCTTTCTCTCTATTTAATCTGTATGCTGAGCAAATTTTTTGAAAAGCTGGACTCTGTGAAGAAGAATGTGACATCAGGTTTGGAGGAAGACTCATCAATAACCTTCATTATGCAAATGACACAATCCTGCTTGCTAAAAATGAGAAGGACTTGAAGCACTTGCTGCAAAAGGTTAAACACTGTAGCTTTCAATATGGATTGCATCTCAATGCCAAGAAAACAAAATTTCTCACCCTTAGAGTAATAGAAAACATCATGATAGATGGAGAAAAGATTGAAACTGTCAACTTCATCTTACTTGGATCACAATCAGTACACTTGGTACCAGCAGTCGGGAGATCAAGAGATGTATTTCACTGGAAAAGTCTGCAGTCAGTGACCTTTCAAAATTATTAAGGAGAAGTTACATATGTTTGAGGACTAAGGCATCACTGATTCAGTCCATGGTATTTTCAGTCACTTGCTTTGCGCCTGAGAGATGGACTATACTGACGATGACTGTGGTTTGAGTGTGCTTGCCATTCTGAGGGAGAGAGAGGAGCGATCTCCTCCTGTGTAATTTACTACCTCTGAAAACCTACTGGAGGGTCAGCTGCGAGTCTGTTCCTACTCAAGGGCACATAACATTAACAATGATTCAGTCTGAATGCTAAGCAAATAATTTGAGAGGTTGGACTATATCAGGAAGCATCACGATAGAGGAAGATTCCTCAATAATCAACAATATGTAGGTGATAACTTCGTAGAGAATGAAGAAGTACTTACTGAGGATGTTCAATGACTACAACCTTCAGTACAGATTACACTTTAGTATAAATCCTCATAACTGGACCAATAAGCAGTAACATGCTACAGAGAGAAACAAATTGAAGTTGTCAAGGATTTGCTTTTACTTGGATCCATAATTATAGCCATGGAAGTAATAATCAAGAAATCAAAAGGCATATTGTGATGGGACAATCGTTGCCAAAAAACTGTTTAACATGGCTCAACAGCAAGGATGTTATTACTTTAAAGACATAAGTGCCTGACTCAAGCCATGGCATTTTCCATTACTTCATATGCATGTGAAAGCTGAACAGCGAATAAAGAAGATCAGAGAAGAGATGCCTTTGAATTCTGCTGTTGGTGAAGAATATTGAATATAGCATGGACTGACAAAAGACCAAACAAATAGCCTTGAATACATGAGCTCCTTAGAAGCAAGGATGTATGTCATGGTCTCATGTATTTTGGTCATGTCCTCAGGGAAGTGGAAAGGTTAGTTTCTGGAGAAGGATGTCATGCATGGAAAAATAGAAGATCAGGAGAAAAGAAGAAAGACTTTCAACAAGATGGATTGACACAGTGAGACTGTGAGGATGGTTCAGGATAGGGCAGGACTTTGTTCTATTGTACATATGCAGCTATGACTCATATCCAACACCATGGCACTTAACAACAGCCTATTAAAGTGGGATGTACATTTACCTTAAACTTGACAAAGATGCTCTTAGGAAAAAATGTAATAAAAATTTTTAAAAAGAGCTCTCCAAAATGGACAAGAATTTTATGGCAAGTTTTAAGTCCTTACAAGGACTTGCCCAAAGGTCAATAGGCCTTTTATTGTAAGAACCACCTTCCCTCTGTAACTTGATTTATGCCACTATTAGAACCGCTACTTGGAATATTAATGCTTTTTAATTTTTGACTCATGTACTTTTAACTTGTTAGTTAAATTTGTGTCTTCTAGGCTGCAACACCTCCATGATACATCTTCAAGGATATGAACATGTACAGCTAAGCACAATTGATAACAGTGCATCTAAATTCCAAAATCAATCTCCATAATAGTCTATGTGTTTCCTACTGCCAAAGGGGCCCTTTAGAGTAGTGAGAGAAGATCTTCACCCTGAAACCTACAGCATCCCTTTTCAGCAGGAAGTAGCTAAGAGAATACGCCATCCCCTTTTCCTTATGAATCAGGGTGAAGTCTTTCTCAGGGAGGAGTGATAGGGAATGGCAAAAGACACACTGACAAAGGAGATTAATCAGAACTGGCTTTGACACGCACTGTAAAAGAACGAACTGGGGAGGAGGGAAAAGAAAACAGTGCAACAATGAATGAATGAAAACCCAAAATCTCTGTAAGTGTTCATTAAAACTAATAAAATTTAATAATATTAAAAAAAGTTGCAATTGAGTTTATTCTGACTTATTGTGACCCCTTGTGTGTTAGAGTAGAACTATACTCTATAGAGTTTTCAGTGGATGATTTTTTTGAAATTAATTGCTAGGCCTTTCTCTGAGGTACCTCTGTGTAAGTGCAAACTTCCAACTTTTGGTTAGCAGCAATTGCTATTAATTTTTTCAAGAATCCTGTGAAAGAATGATTGTGTTATAATTTTGTGGTTATAAAAACCATGTTTAGGATGATGACCTAACTTGCCCAGGTTTACAAATCTAATAAGCAGTAAAAATCAAGACTTTCAAGTTAGGTAACCAGATTGCTGTTGAGTTGTTTTCAAATTATGGCAACTCTCCATCAAGTTTCCAAAGCTGAAATCTTTTTGGAAGGAAATTGCCCACCATTCTCCTGTGGAGTAATTGGTGGGTTAAAACCATCACTATTTTTTTATGTTTGCAACCCAATACATTTTGCACTAAGTCACCAGAGCTTTTGTCTGACTTTGTTGTTGTTTTTATGTGTCATTGTTGTGAAATGACACAGAGCTGACTTGGAGGATATTGCCCGTCTTTCTCCCGTGGAGTTGAACTGGTGGAGTTGAACTGTTTGCCTTTGTATTCGCAGCATAATTGCTCACCCACACCAGAGCTCCCTTGCTTGACCCTGGAGTCGGATATTTGCCATCACGATCTCTGGCCCATGCTGACATATTTCTCTCTCGGTAAGTGGTTTGGTGGACATTAAAATTAAATATCAGAAAAGGAAACCTTACTAAAAAGGGCATTCAGGAGTCTGGAAAAAGGAATATATCATGAATCAACTTATAGTGATAAGATCTGCCCCCCACAAGTGAGGTAGGATAGTTCTTCCCAATCAAGCTTCATTTTTCAGAGTAGAATGAAATGAGTAACCTTTCTCGCTCTCTGAAGTTAAAAATACCTTTTAAAAATGAGTTTGTCGTGTCTTGTTGCATAACACTGAGCAGTATTTATAGAACGTGAAAATGAATATGAAAACTTGCATTTTGATTCATGATATCTGAGAAGTGGTGCTTTCATTAATAACTGACTTGAATTTTTCCTCCTGAATGACGGAATTTTTTTTTCTACACTCCAAAAATATTTTCTGACTAGGGATGGGGAGTAGAGCACAGGAATGGGGCAAATCTCACTCCTAAAGATATTGTTAGGTATTGAAAACACAGCTATAGGTATTTGGTGTGTCAGTCTGCAAGCTACCTTCACATAACTGATGACGTGGGAAATTGTGCTCCTTAGTATTGAATACTGTTAATTAAAGAGGTAAAGATTGCATTTTGCTTGAGTTAATTTTAAATTAAAAGCTTCGTTCAAACAGTATCTCTCCATAAAAATATAGGTACTAGCAATTAATTGGCAAAACTGTGTACCTAGGATTTTTATTATATTGATGCAAAACAATTAGGTTGACAAACCCAGTATGAATATCTCTTCGCACATTATTACAAACCGCTACTGTCATCATGTTGCTTTTTCAAGGATGACCAAATCTCACCCCGAATTGTATTTCCAAATTTTGCTAAGTGCTAAGGTGATTGATTTTATTTCTTTTATTAGATCCTAATGTTTCATTTTCTTTTCTCTATATTGTCTTAAAGTAAACCTGCTTTTACAAGCCTCCTGCCGCCTAAAAGGCTCCTTGCACAGCAAAAGGAAGATTTTTTTTTAAAGGAAGATTTCTTGCTGGTCAGATTCCTGCTCCGGACTCTTCAAGCAAACACTGAGGGATTTCGGCAGCTTCCCTACCTAGCACTTCAAAACCCTTTGGGCAGTTTAAAAGGCCTCAAAAAAAGCATGACATTCAATCAAAAGTTCAGTAAGAAAAGTTTTAATGAATAAACTTTGTAAATTAGAAAGCACTGCAGCAGAGTGATTAACTCTCATTTGTGCATTAGTGTTGAAATTAATTAAAACGCTTAAGCCATGGGAGGCAGGCTACCTCGTCAGGGCCCGGCTCTGCCCTCAGAGTCAGTCTGGATGCAGGAGTGATTCATCTTAACACAGATGAGAGGGGGATAGAAAGAAAAGAACAGTCAGGACAAATGTGTTTTCAATGGTGCTTAGCAGTGGGGAGACCATTGAGACTTCAGAGCCACGCTACTGGAGTGTGACATCATAATCCAGTATGTACATGGTGGAGCTGCGTGAAAAGGACTCAGTCAGTGCACATAGTCCTGTCCTCTCTCTTTTGGATTGGATGCAGTGTGTATTAATTCCTATGCCAGGGGGAATACCGCAGTCTGCTCTCTTCAAGACCACTCTGAAATTATCTCTAATTTCCCCCCCCCCCTTACTCCTTTCAAAGCCACTTGCCACCAATAACTCCTCCCTGGCAGTCACCCACGGTGCAGTGACATAAAAAGAGGACTGGGCACCCCAGTGCATCTCCCTAAGATCAACTCCATAGAATGTGTGGAAATATAATTGCCTCAAACAGACTACTCAGACACACAACAATGGATTTATTGTTAAATTCCCTTGACAATGTGCAGGGCAGAAACCATCTTTTCAAGAAATCCAAAATATTCCATTCCCATTAGGTTTTTAAATATCGCAGAAGCTCCATTTCTTTCCAGAACTATGGGTCTGTGGATCTTCTTATAGAAACCCATTACCATGTGGCTGTTTAACAAGTCTGTGCCTGCTTAAAATTATAAATGACAGCCCATTTCATAAAGAGAAAAGTCCTCTTTGACAGGAAAACAATCTCCATTGGTTCTCCTTGGATAACAAATGGGTTCATGTCAGACCCAGAGCCATAGATGTTCCCCAAATAGTCTCACAATAGGCTGCCAGTCATATTTCACAGATCAAAATTAAGGGGTTGGAAAAAAAAATAGTGACCTACCTGCAAGTCAGAAATAGTCTCACCTGGAGGAAATTATCATGATTTGCTACAGATCTGCATTCATAACTTTAAAAACTGTTTGTCTTCCTTATTTTTTACTCTATAGATTTCTTGTCAGCCACAGTGTCAGAGGTCACTGTCAGAGGGTCCCTTTGGTACCCATTAACTATAACCAGCAAACTTGTTCACTATTGATCCTCAATGTCTAAGTATCTATTATGGTGGATATAAAAGGTGGCTTCACATCTTTCTAAACAGATAATTCATAAAGGCCAAGGGGTCATGGCTTGTGATATATTATTCTTTCTCTGGATCTGTGACTGAATGGAAAGAGAGAGACGGGAAGAGACGGGGGCACCAAGGGTCACACGTGTTAGACGAGAGAGTTAGAAAGTTGTGTGTCAATTGGACAGATTAACATCCATATAAATAATAAGAGGCATTAATAATATTTGTTCATGACCTCATTATCGATTCATCCTCCTAAGCGGCAGAGGCTCCCAGAGTGAATGGAGACAGAGTTTATTTTTTACCACCAAAGTTCAGTTGAGATTGAACTCTGAAAAGGAAGTCCACTATAGACAGTAAAATATATTCAGGTAGCCGTATATTGAGTCCTGGGATTGATACATTTTGTGGGTAATATATCAACTGGGACAAAGGAAGTAGTAGGGGAACAAAAGCTTCAAATATGAAGTGTTGAGAGTCTGCTGGGCCCTGAGAACTCAGCACATCACACTTTCCTTTGGGATTGTTTGGTTTCTCGTGTTACTTAACCTCTGCTGGTTCATATTGGGCATTCAGCAATACACTGCAGAAGCCATTGCTAATGTACCACACGTTCCTGTCCTAAAGTAAAGTATCTCATTAGGCGTACAATAAGGATCTAATGAGTGAGCCTCGCTCACAAGTTAGCTGACACTGGGCTCATTTAATGCCTTTTATGGTCTTCTACCCACTGGAGAACCCAGGAACGGTGCTCTTTCTCAAGACTACAGTTTGGAGGAAAGTAAATTGAGATGAATCATGGAGAGATGAGATAGTTAAAATGTCATGCTCCATAAGTTTGAATGCATCCTTCAAGTTCAGAACAGTAAAATGCGCCTGAACACTGAAATAAGGGAAACAAAGAAAAAGCAGATAACTAACAATACAAATCCTCCTCCTTTTGACAAGGCTGCTGCACGGGGGGGAAATGAAACAGCACCTTTTCTGTACCGTCCTTGAAGATGCACAGAGACACACACAGTCGTGCACACCTCGCACCCATCACACCCCCTTTCAACCCAACTCTCCTTTTATCACTGGACTTCCTCACAGTCTTTTTCATTATTATTATTATTTAATCTATCATGGCTGGGAGACTGACTCAACAAAATTACTGTTTCAGAGAACAGGAAACTTTTAAAAGGATTTATCTATTTACCAACATTAACTGAGGGTAATTTCCAAACAGACTGGGCAAATTACAATTTGGCCTCAGTAATTATGGACTGCCAAGAAAACAAACAGATTCATCCTAGAGAGGGTTAAACCAGGCTACTTCTTCGAGGCCAGGATTCTGGGGCTTCGTCTGACATACTTTGGACATGTTGTAAGGAGAGAGAGGTCTTTGGAGAGGGACATCATGCTGGGTAGAGTAGAGGGACAGCGCAGGAGGGGAAGACCCTCTATGAGGTGGACTGATTCAGTGACTGGGGTAATCGGGATGGGTGTAGCAGAGGCAATGCAATTGGCACAGGATAGAGCAGGGTTTAGGGCTGTTGTACATGGAGTTGCTATGAGTCGCAAACGACTCGACGCCACATAACAACAACAACAACAACAACAATTGTAGGAGTTTAGAGATTATATATTTTGATAGACAGGATGCGTCATGTTAGCTCCAGCTGGATACAGGGTGGGCACGGGTGGATGTAGGAACTGTGGAATTGTTGCACCAGTTTCTCCTGATGTGCCCCATTTATCTCTAGGATCCACTGACTCTTTCTTACTCTTCAAGTTAAAACATCTTAAGAAAAAGCGAAAATGACCTATTTCCTGAAGACTAGAGACCAAAGTTAATAGATTGACCCTGGGAGTGGCTTTTCTTCATGTGAAAGCCAGTTATTGCAACAATCACGGTCTCGAGGGAATTTCCTTCCAATACCTGTGGTTCTTAACCTTTTTGTGGATCAAGAACCCTTTGGAGCATTTCACAAAACCTGTGATCTGCTTCTTGGAAAAACTATTGAGGATTGAAAAGGATAGGATAGAGGAGTGGAAAAGAATGGATAAATTGGGCGAGAGGAAAGGCAATATACAAAAGGTGATATTACAGTAGACATTATAATACATTAATTATATGAATCAATTAGAATTCATTTTCTAAAAAAATCTATGAATGATTGAATGAAAAAGCCATTATGATATATGAATTTTGACACAAATAAAATAACAAGAATTTAAAAAATCTGTTGATGCACACAAAATGTTGCATATATTTTAAGAATTCTTAGCATTTCTGAGCTTCCTGCTAGTTAAGAATCCCTATTCTTTAGGAAGATGTTTGGGGTTTTTTTTAAGCAGACAGACGATGATAAAATTTGCTCTTCCTTTCTCAATTCAATAAAGAAAAAAAATGTGCTTAGAGAGGAGGCAGCCATTGTAACCTTCAGACTCCAAATAATAATGTCCTTAATAATAATAATAATATTCAAGTGTCATGTTAGTAGTCTCTATGGACATCTCTATTCTTCATAATAATTTTTATTTTTCTTTAATGTTTGGAGATGTTGTAAAAAAGTGACCACTGTTTCAAAATGTGACCTCTGTGAGGTTTAAAACCTACTGAGTCAGATGAGTTATGAAAGCATTCAATATAATGTATGACTTAAAGCTCTGTTTTTTAAACTTTAATAGGAAATGTCTGACTCTCAGATTACTGTTTCAAAAGCCTGGCAGACAGAAACATGTCTTTTAAAAAGGTCTAATTCATATACCAAACAGAGACCTAACAGATAGCAATAAAGCCTTTCCTCTCCACCTCTCATTTACTCCAAATAAACCTTGGCTCCATCAGTATTTTAACTACTATAATTCATTCGACTCTTCCCCCAGAATTTTTCAGATCCTGCTAAAGAGTGAGATAAACAAGGAATGGTCTTTGTCCTCAAGAAGGTTATAATCTTATTGAAGGACATCTGGGTCTATTCTCAAGTCAGTCACTGTGGGAGTTTAATAGCATTCATTCTCTTGGTCCTCCTTCCGGCAGAACTCCATTTGTATTCAAGCATTGCCTCCGCCTTTATACAAAAATCAAACTCACTGCCGTAGAATTGGCTCCAACTCATACCAACCCTCCATCAGGTTCCTGAGGCTATAAACCTTTATGGAAGACTGCCTCTATAGCTGATTTAGAAAAAGTAGACTTTGATTGGCTCAAACCAATCATGATAATATTACAGACATACTTGCCTATGATTGGTTCACACATCTTCATTTTAACTAATTGTTACTTAACATTTCCTTGGTGGTGGTTATGATGGGCATGTGGCCTTAATTGGTCTCAGCATACCAAAAGGAAAGATAAGTAGGGGAGGTTGTTCCAAATGCTGAGAAGAGCTGCCTTGCTCCCATGCAAGAGGAGATAGCCTGAGGACAAATGAGAGCTGAGCTGAGAAAGTTAGAGAAGTTGAGGTAGCTGGCTTGATGATAACTAGTTTAAGACCCACCTTGCACCTTTGCGGTGAGTATATACAGTACAGGGTCCAATAGTTAACAAAGAATAGATGACCGCTTATTGATTCATTGATTGGGTAACTGGATGAGGTAAGTGAATAATTTCTCCTGCTTATACTAAATATGTGATTATAGATTAGAAAATCTACCAGATAAAAAAGTATTCCTGTCTTTTTTGGGATGTTAAGTTTAATTCTTATGGACTATTTAGTAAAAACAAGGGCAGATCCGCCCACGAGGATTGTAGAAGCTCTGTTCAGTCATTAATTAAAACAACATGCTTTGCAGCCTGTGGATTCTTTAGATTTAAAATGAAGCAATGCTATAAATTGTGATGGGCTGAGTTGATTTGGAGTTTTCCATATTACACCCACAGGGGACTTGAGAAATGGATAAGATGCTGCCCAGCTGGTCTGTATAACTCAGGTGTTTGGTTTACATGCATTGAAAAGTGAGCCAGATACTTGGGTCCCTCCAAGCTGAGGAATAGCTCAGGTGGGCCAGTGGAGAACTGGTGTCAACTTACAGGTATCTCACTTCACTAGGGAAAAATTTAAATAAATTAAGGTCAGAGAGGTTAAGTCATTTGCTCAAGGTCATACAGCTAATGAGCAAACCTCTGATAACATCTAGCTTTGAGTTCTGGCTTGCTCATTAGCTGCAAACAACATATTATATTGGTTGGGGGATTTTTTTGTTAGTTTTTTAATTTTTTTAATTTAAGCCTCTTGTTTAGAGTCAACAAGACCAGGGAAGGGCCTTTGTATTTAAAAGTTGGTTGCCATTATATTTTGGAGGAATATTCTTCTAAGTGGTACAGCACTCTTCTGTCTTTTTGCTGTACTAAGGTAACCTGGGTTTGCTGTGATGCTGAACCTTGTGCCATTGGGGTGTCAAATGCCATAACGGTTACTCATGGTGGGCAGTGTTTGGTGATGCTCCCAGTTTAAGACAGGTTTGGAAGCAGGAGTGGCATCCACTTCCTAAACAATATGCCCCTGGAAATTCTATGAACTTTGATAAATGACGATAGTTATAGAAAAGCTTCAGGCCTTTCGTTCACAGGAATCTCTATGAGTCGTGTTTGACTCGACAGCAATCAACAACAACAACATTAGCTGTGTGACCCTAAGCAAATGAGTTAACCTCTCTGAGCTTAATTTTTTCCCCCATTTGTAAAATTGGTGCATAGCTACTTCTATTGTGTAAAGTAGTTATATACCTTTTAGGAAAGTATGTATTCTAAATTAGGTGTGGTCCTGATACCCTCATATGTAAACCATATACTCAGCATAGTATATAACACATTGTAAATAAAAACAAACAATGATGGGGAGCTTCAGTGGACATGGTATGTAAAAAGTTGCACTGTTAATCTAAAGGTAAAGCCTCTCTCGTAGTTCAAATCCACTCACAACTCTAAGGGAGAAAGATGGGCAATCTCCACCTGTGACATTTAGAGCCTTGGAACATTCTCTGGAGAGTCAACCATGAGTCCATGGCAGTGAATTTGAGCGTTATTAAAATTATTTAAGGAGCCTTGATGGTGGTGTGTTTACAAGTCTTAGCTGCCAATATCAAGGTTGGAGATTCCAACTCAGTGGAAGAGAGGGAAGATTACAGAAACCTTGGAAACCTTCTGGGTAGTTTTACTCTGTCCTACATGAGTCAGAACCAATATTTGATAGTAGTGGATGATGATGATGATGGTATTAGAATTATTTATAATTGTCGTTGTTGCCTTTGTGTGCTGTTTAGCTGGAATTGAGCCATAGTTGACCCTCGAGAGTGTTTTCAGAGGCAGTAAATCACATGGGAGGAGATTGCCCATCCACCTGTATAATTGTGAGTCTATCCACCAAATAGATCCCTTTCCTTTCAGCGCTGATTCCTTTTAGGAACGCACCTATGCAGGTTAGGTGCGGTCCTGGTGCCCTCTAGTGAGCTGACTGCTTGCATTAGAAATTGAAGGGATTCCTAAAGACTGCCCAAGGGATCTTTAGCGACTTCCTGCGACCATGGGGTGAGCATGTGGCCTGAGCTCATCCAGTCAAGAGTCTCTCTCCTGGGACTGTGCACCAGACATGGAAAGAAACAAGAGTCCAAAAAAAGCTGGTTGATACCTGGAAAAGACAACCTTCTCTTTGTTCCTGTGAAGGTTGCAGCTCAGTTCTAGAAAGCCCCCTTTGGAGCCCTGGTAGCCTAGTCAGTTGCACTGCTACTCTGTTGATTCTACTCCATCCGCAGCAATATGGAATAAAAATAGGCATTCTCCTAATTTGTTATTTACAACCTCAGAAACCTAGTAAAGGGTCAACTATGAGTCAGTCTGGACTTGAAAGCAGTGGATTTTGAGTTGTGTTTAAGGAGAGCAGAGTCCATTTCTGTTGTTTGCAACCAGAGGAACAAAGAATGATTACTCTTTGAATTTAGGAGAAAGTGCTTCTTTTTCATTTTGCTTCTCTCTTCTTTTTACCCAATATTCACCTCCACCACTGCCCTGGGGAAATATTCCCCAAATAGAGCTCCAGGCATTCCTTGTCTGTATTGCTAGGTGTATACATTTCTCCAAAATGTTTTATCTGCTTGGATGTCCATCCTCTAAGTGGCAAGTGGTGACTCATTCCTCCTACCTCCCCTGTTACCACCTCTGGAAACCTACAATGATTGCCTGTGGTCCAGTGGTGGAAAAAAAGAATGCAGGCCCATGCTGAAGCATTCATATTACCTGTTGTGTTATATCACAGTTATTTGCTGCCAGCTACTTTATGTGTTCTTTGGTGATGGGGGTCCAGTCTTATTCAGCCTTGTGTCCCCAGTCTCTTCCCCAGAGCAAGAATGCAAAACATTTTTATTAATGCATGATATATTTATAAATATATGACCTTCACAATTTTATTGACAATCATTTATATTTAGAGTATGTCCAAGATACTTTCAGAGCAAAAGGCCAATTCTTTTAGGAGTCTTGGTGGTACAGTGAATTCAGCTGCTAACCAAAATGTCAGTGGTGAACCCATCAACCACTCTATAGGAAAAAAGAGTTAGCAGTCTGCTCTCATAAAGAATAAGACACTTTGAAACATTATGAGGCCATTCTATTCTATCCTATAGGGTCGCTGGGAGTCAGCATTGCCTGGGCAGCAATTAGCTTGAATTTTTTTTTTTTTTCCAGTGGGTAGAGTGTCTAAGCCAATTCTTCAGGTCACACAATTCTCCCAGTTGTTGTTATTAAGTGCTGTTAGTTAAGTACAACTCATAGCGATCTTATGAATGGCAGATCTGAACCCTGTCCTATCCTGAGCCATCTTTATCATCTCAGACACACTGGAGCCCATTGCTGCAGATATCATATCGATCTATCTTGTTCAATCTTCCTTTCCTTCACTGACCTTCCGCCTTTCCAAGTGTAATATCCCTTTCCAAAGGCGTCTTTCCTAACAACATATCCAAAATATGTGAGACAAACTTTTGCCATCCTTGCCTCCAACAGGTACCCTGGTAGCACTTTTCCCAAGACATTTCTGTTTGTTCTTTTGTCAGTCCACAGGACTTTCAGCACTCTTTTCCAGCACCACAACTCAAATGCCTAGATTCTTCTTCTATCATCCTTATTCTTGTTGAGCCCTTAGATGCATAGCAGGTAACTGGAAAGACTGTGGCTTGAATCAGGTGCACCCTAGTCTTTGAACTGACATCATTGCTCTTCAGGGCTTTGAAACAATCCCTGACAACAGATTTCCTCAATGCTGTACATCTCCTAATACTTTGACTGCTCGTACTAAGGTTGTTGACTGTAGATCCAAACAATATTAAATTTTCATCTTTTTCCAATTATCATGATGTTGGTATTGACCCCGTGGTAAGGAGTTTTTATTTCTTTTTGTTGAAACATAGCAGTAGTCCTTGATCCTCAGGAGCAAGTGTCTCAGGTCCTTCTCACTTTCAGGAAGCAAAGTTGTGTTTTCTAATGGTGAGCAAATCTCATTTTGTGTTACTTATTAAAATTGATAGCTTGGGTTATGCTTAACATACATTATCTCACTTAATCCTCATAAAACCTCCTATTAGATAGATGCTGTTATCCCTCCCTTTCATAAATTACATAAAGGCCAAGCTATCTGCCCGCAGTTATCTGGCTGGCATAGCCTGTGGCCTTCAGTGCCAGGATGTCCACTTCAAAGTCCCTGAGGATTAAGTGTGGACTCCAGCTCACCCTAAACAGCACTTAGAGCTGTCTCACATCTGGAGGACTGGAGTTGGGACACCAGTGGCTGTGAGTGGAGAAATATGTGCCTGGTAAGAAGCATTCACAAATAAGCACAGAGTATAGGTACAATGACGCTTATTCTTTTACTAAGTCCCAGTGGGGTAGTGATGAATGGAGGTGGCAATTCTTCAGTGATATTTGAAAATACTAAGTTATCAAGATACTCAGAGATAACTCTTAAGCCAGTAGAAGTCACATTGCTATGTCTCATTCCTGTCAAGACAATTCCAACTCATATGTTTCAGAGTAGAACTCTGTAAGGTTTTTTTGGATGAAATAGTTTACTGAAGCAATTTGCCAAGCCTTTCTTCTGCGGCATAGCTGGAAGAGTTTGAACCACAAACTTTAGATTAGCAGCAGAGTGCAAAATAATTTGTAACATCCAACCTCTTCATTCATTTTGGCCATACCCATCAAGCTGGATTTGGTAGGCAGAGAGATCTGGTGGCCTAGTGGCAAGAACCTGCACTGCAATCCTGAAGACATGCAGTTCGAGGCCACTAGTTGTTCCCTGGGAGAAGGATGGGCAGTCTCCTCCTGTGTGATTAACTGCCTCTGATAACCCACCAGAGGGTCAGCTATGGGTTGGTTCTGACTTGATGGTATACAACAACAACAAAGATTCAACGGTTTAGTGCTTGGCTGCTAGTTGAAAGGTCAACAGTTTGAATCCACAAGCTACCATGTTGGAGAATGATATGCCAATCTGTTTCCATAAATATTGCAAACCTGAAAAACCTACTTCCAATGAGTCAACTGTGACTGTTGACACCCTCCATCAGGTTTCTTAATAAGAGGAGACGGCCCCGTCTTTCTCCTGTGAAGCAGCTGGTGAGTCTCAGCTGTTGACCTTTCAGTTATAGCCCAACACTTGAGCTACTTAAGCATCAGGGCTTTTTTTTTCTATAATAGGAGGCAGTTCTACTATGCACACAGTGGTTGTTATGAGTTGGAATGAACTTCAAGGCAATGGGTATGGGTAGAGGATTGTGATTCAGTACTTAGGCAGTTCAGTTAAACAGTCTCGGGTGTGACTCCTATCTTAACAGCACTGTGTCTCCATTTTCTCATCTGTAAAATGAGCACAATTAAAGTTCCCATGCCATAAAGGATGTAGGAGAATTCAGTGAGCTATGTGGAAGTTAGGAGCCCTGATAGTGGGATAATAGGCTTGTACTTTGAACCAACCAGCCACTCCATGGGGGAAAGATATGGCAGTCTGCTCCGACAAATATTTTTTTTAAAAATAAAAACTAAGCCGATTGCACTTGCATTGATTCCAGTTAATACTATCCATGGTTTTTACATAGTCTTTCCAATTACTTGCTGCTGTGCATTTGAACATAGGACAACAATTAAGGATGATAAAAGAAGAACTGATGCCTTTGAATTGTGATATTAGAGGAAAAAATACTAAATATCCATTGGATTGCCAAGAGAACAAACAAGTCTGTCTTGAAGGAAATGAAACTGGAATGCTCCTTAGAGGCAAAGAATGGTGAAAATCTGTCTCACATACTTTGGTCATGTTGTTAGGAGGGCCCAATCCTTGGAGAAGTACATTATATTTGGAAATATAGAGTGAGGTCAGCGTAAGAAAGGAAGACCCTCACCAATATGGACTATTAACATGGTGATCATAGCAAGGGATTCAATATGTCATAAATGGTAATGATGGGCTGGGAAAGGCAGGGTTCAGATTCATTGTTCACAGGGTCACTATGAGTTGTAGTCAACTTGATGGCACATATCAACAACCACAAGAAACCCAATAGAGTATCTTGCCCTCTAGGTTTGCTAAGACTGTAGATCTCTATGCAAGTAGACTGATGCACTTTTTTTCTCTTGATGTCAAACCACCAACCTTTCAGTTTGCAGCCAACAGTTTAGCCACTGTGCCTTTCTGTAGTGATTACAGGCTTGGCAACACTCTGAGACAGACTTATTTTATTCTATAGGGTGACTTTGAGTCAGCGTCAACTCACTGGCAATTAGTTAATAGGTAGAAATCACAAGGTACCATGTCAAGCACCTACTATGCTTATGTTATGTTGTTTGTTCTTGTTGTTATTATGTGCCTCTGAGTTGAATACGACTCATAGTGACCTTCTGAACAACGGCTCTGAATTTTGTGCTTTCCTGAGACAACCTCACTATCTCTGACACACCTGACTCCATTGCCATAGTCACTGTCTCACTCTATCTCATCTGGAGTCTTCCTCTTTGTGCTGACCCTTCCAAGAATGATGTCCTCCTCCCAGGACTGTGTCCCTTTTGGCAACATACCCAAAGTATATAAGACAGAGCTTAAAAATGCTAGCCTCGGAGAAGCAACCTAGTTTCACCTCTCCAAGATAGGCCTGTGTGTTCCCTTAGCATTCCATAGTATGTTCAATACTGTCCCCAGCACCACAACTCAAAGGCATCAATTCTTCTTCTATCAGACAAATATCAATGTCAAACTCCTTGGTAGTTGTAGGGGATTTCTTGATGAGTGGCACATTGGGTCTTCAAGAAGCAGCAAGAAGAAAAACAATAGGAGTGGGAAGAGAGAGTTCCATTCTCTCTGCCAAAGAGCCCTAAGAAATTAACACCTTCACCAGTGGTCCTGTTAACCTGTCAGTTCTCCCTGTAATCTTGTGGGTAGAGTGTGGTTTCCACATCAAATTGTCAGCACTGAGAACTCTATGTGATTGTTCCCCTCAAATTTCCAGTTTAAAAAAAAAGATGAAACCTTAAACTAAGACTTAATTTACTAATAGTGGTTTTCTCCAAAGAGTTCTAGTGAACTAGTGGCAAAAATTGTTCTGCCAACCTGAAGGTACTTGGTTCAAATCCACTCGCTGCTCCACAGGAGAAAGATGGGCAATCTCTTTCTGTGTGATTTATAGCTTCTGAAAACCCACTGGAGGATTGGCTATGAATTAGTTCTGACTCAATGACACACAACAACTATACCCTCTGTCAGCTTTCCCCGGCCATAAATCAGAAGATTCCTCATCTTTCTCCAGTAGAGTCATTGATGATTTCAAAACACTGGAGATGTTCAGCCTTTGGACTAGCAGTACAACTTGCCACCAGAGCTCTCTAAATTGGAGAAGTCTCAGGGTATTGCAAGGTTATGCCTTGGTTCCTAACTGAAACGCTGGCAGCTTGAATCCACCAAGATTTGCCTTGGAAGAAAGACCTGGCAATCTACTTCTGCCAAGCCACAGCTACTGGAAGCCATTTGGCTTACAAACGGAAAGTTTACATAGAGTTCATACAGAGTTTGCATGAGCTAGAAGCATTTTGATGTCAAGCAGGAAAAGCAAAGAAAGAGAGTGTGGCTTATCCAGGGTGCATCAGAACACACCTGCCCCACATCCTACAGGAAGTGGAAGGTGACGACTCCAATCCAACAGCCTATTTAAAGTTTCTACTTTGCAGATTATAGATTCATCTATCCCACGTTTCCTGTAGAAACTAGGCCTTCCTTCAAAGATCTCCAGAAACTACAAAGCAAACAAATGTTGTTGTTGTTGTTGAATGCCATCGAGTCGTAGACGACTCATAGCGACCCTATGAACGAACAGCCTGAGCACTCACTGTTCGTACATAGAGTTTCCAGAGGCAAGCCATTTTGGAAGTGGATGCCGCTCCTGCTTCCAGGAAAGCAAACAAATATATGTAAATAAAAGAAAGTATATCTTTTTAACTTAATAAATATATGATATTTACTGATGCATCTTGCTCAGATGCTAATAATACTGCTTACCTGGCTCACAAATTGGACCAGTTCTCCCAGGGCTGCTTGAACTGAGATTGACGTAGACGTGAAGATAGGGGATGAAGCCATTACTGAGCCCAGTCGTCTTCTCTCCTAGGCTACTCAATTGCAAACACATTTAAAACATGTTGACAAGCCCTGGCCATGCAGAATTTGACAGGAGGAAAACCGTCGAGTGCCATCCATTCCGTTAGTCCTGAACATTGTGCCATGAGAATGATGTGTTACGTAGTATTTTAAAAAGCAAATTCCATAGCATACGATGATCCTCGAAGGCTTCAGCTCCATGTTTGGCACCAGCACGAGTGACATCCATGAAACTATGTGAAACATGAACATACAGAAATATTGACTTAAATATGCACTCAGCAGGGAGGTGGCAACCCCTGGGATAACCAGGGGACCGTACAACGCAATGTGCAGAATCCCAAAGCCTTCTAAGCCTTTCAAATGACCGAAGAACACCACGTGTGTCTTGAAAAGCAGCCCCTTTCCCTTTTCCATACTTGAGGTGTTTAAAATGACACTTTGTCCTCCATCCAGCTTTTGAGCTACAGGGAAGGGGTGCGCTGGATAAAAATGCAGACTCATATTCTAATTACAAAATTGTTGAGCGGGCCCTTCTACCAAGTGTGTGAGGGAGATAGGAGCTATTACAAAATAGCATTTTGCATAGCTTTGATGATAATAAAATCCGATCTCCATCACCCCCCCCCACCCTCTGAAGAAGCCCATTAGCTTAAATACCACTCCCCCATCTCAGCTCTCACACACTTTCATCCTGTTCCCAGGATCCACTAAAGTAAATAAGATGTCCACTCAGATAATGGAAACCCCACCAGCTCTCAGTTAGTGCCTTTTCATGCCAATTAAACACATTTTATGCAGTCATCGCTGATGCATCAATGACTGCATGCGGAGATGCCAATAGGGCTCAGGCAGACCTCAGCCGAGCAAATGAAATGTATTCATGTGCATTTTCTTTCTGGCTTCTTCTAACCACTTGGCAATGGTCTCAATTGAAAACATTGATTCTGAAAGATATATATGGATATATAAACTGATTAACCAGCTTATTTGCTGCTGATTACTTTACTAATAAAGATCTCAGGGTGCTTAATTTAAATTAATATTTCCTTCATTAATGAAAACCCAGCTTAGAGCATAAAGAAAGAGTCTTGACAGATGCATTTATTGCGCAAACAGACATTTATCTAAGCCAAGCCAATTGAATATACAATCATATTTGGTTGGGGTTATAATTGATAATGATTCTACAATTATGACTCCAGTTCGTTGTGGATGTACACCAGCATGACTCTGATATAGGTTTTTCTCCCTTGGAGGGGGTTTGAGGAATCAGTGAGGAATGCAGGTAAATGTTCAAGGACCACACAGCAGATGGGATGCCTTTGTAGATTAAAAAGCT
>NW_006399755.1:29008911-29026650 GCF_000299155.1 Elephantulus edwardii
TTAGTTTGCTTGGCTCCACAATCAACACTCTTGATATGGTACCCGCAGCCAGAAAATCAAAAGATGAATTGCACTGGGAAAGTCTGCTGTCAGGAACTTCTCCAGAACACTGAAGAGCAACAATGTTAGATTGAAGACTAAAGTGCGCCTGATCCAGCCCATAGTCTTCAAAATTGCTTGCTATTTATCAGAAAGCTAGACAATGATTAGGGATGATAGAAAGATAATTGCTCTGTGGTGTTGGAGAAGAGTATTGAATATACACCATGGACTGCCAGGAGAGCACACAGGTCTGTCGTAGAGAGAGTGAAACCAGGCTGCTCCTTGGAGGCAAGGCTTCATCTGACATACTTTGAAAATGTTGCAAGGAAGGACCAGTCTTTGGAGAGGGGCATCATGTTTAGTAGGGTGAAGGAACAGTGCAAAATGGGAAGATCCTGGATGAGATTAATTGATTCAGTGACTAGGATAATGAGGGTTGTTGTGTCAGAGACAATAAGGACAGCACAGGATAGAACAGTTTTCAGGGCCACTAAGAGTCACAAGCAACTCGACTGCACATAATAACAACAAATTTTCATAGGAGCGAACTGGCCAGCTGTATCTTTCTCCCACTTTACATCCACTCAAAATCTCATTGTTTTTGAACAGGAAGTAACACGTAGCTGACCCTCCTTCCGATTTCCAAGGCTGTTGTTAACCAAGTGGGAGGAGACTGGCCATCTTTTTCTTGTGGAGCTGTTGGTGAATTTGAATCCCTAGGAGTCACTGCCTGATTTAGCGACTCAAGATTTCAATTCATGGTGACTCTCCACTGGGTTCTAATGGTTGTAAATACTAATGGAAGAAGACTGCTTGTCTTTCTCCTGAAGATCCTCTGGTGGATTTGAACTATGGGCCTATCATATCAGTAAGACTATGCTCCCAGGGCTCCTTTCATCACAAAAAGAAAGGCCAATAAAACCTACCTCAAATGGGTATTTTAAAGATTAAACAAAACAGTATAGGAAAATGCTTCATCCTAGGCCTGTTACACATCAAAAGCAGCAGTTTAAAGATCATGAAGCTCCCGAACCTTCTCAGGCCATGAGCCAGGCCGTCAAGCTGCCCCCTCCTTGCAGACTGGGGGGACGGTAGGCATCAGGAAGCAAAGGAGGCAGGGAAAATGAACTCCCATATATATTAATGAGATGAAGGAACGCTAAGACCCCAACATAATCTGTTTATACATTATACATTTCTCTTGTTACTCTACAGCATTGATTGAGCACCCTCAATTCTGTAAGCTTTTTATAGAATGTCCCAACAACTCTCAATAACCTGCAGTCTCAAGGAGCAGGAATGGCAAGAAATAAATGAAACTAGAGAAATGAGCTATCCATACCACAGCCCTGAGAAATTTTGTTGGCAGAGTTGTTGATAACAAGCAAGAAATGCTTGACTACTACTTTCAGTTCCGTGAGAGCAGGCTCTGGGTCAGTTGGTCATGGCTACTTTGCCAGTTCCTAGTGCAATGTCCGGCCCCTAGACATCTGTTGAAGGAAGGAAGGAACAAATCATAGAAAGTACTGCATTCATTTATTCTGCATCCAGAGATCCTTGGATGGTACAAATATTTGCTCTCAGCTATTAACCAAAGACATGGCAAATTACACCTACTCAGTCAGCTGCACCATGAAAGAAAGGCCTGGTGATCTGCTTCCATAAAGATTTGCAACTAATAAACCCAAAGGAACAAGTCTGCTCCATAGCATACTGGGCTGCAATGAATCAGAAGTGACTCAAAGGCAGTATGTCTGGATTTTGTTTGATTTTTTTTTTTAAATGACAAGATCTATTCTAAGAGATGTTAAAACTTTATTTGCAAATCAGATGTGTGAGAAAGATAGGTACTTCTGTTGTCTCTACTTTTTTTAGAGGAAGAAACTAAAATACAGAGAAATTAAGTACTTGCCCAAGATTAAATTATCAGTAAGGGCAGAGCCAGGAGTCAAACCCAAGCAGAATTGAGTCTTTTATGGTCAGTGTTCTGATAAACTTTCTCTACTGGGAACAAGTAGAGTGGATGCTTTTGAGCTGTGGTGCTGGAAAAGAGTACTGAATGTACCATGGACTGCCAGGAAAACAAACAGATTCATCTTGGAGAGGATTAAACCAAGCTACTCCTTGGAGGCAAGGATTCTGGGGCTTCGTCTGACATACTTTGGACATGTTGCCAGGAGGGACAAGTCCTTGGAGAGGGACATCATGCTTGGGAGGATGGAGGGACAGCGCAGGAGGGGAAGACCCTCTATGAGATGGATTGATTGGGGTGACTGGGGTAATCGGAATGGGTGTGTCAGAGGCAGTGCAGTTGGCGCAGGATAGAGCAGGGTTTAGGGCTGTTGTGCATAGGGTCGCTATGAGTCGCAAATGACTCGACAGCACATAACAACAAGAACAACAACTGGGAACAAGTATCTGCCTGTAGTGGCTCTGGAGAGCCTGGAGACATAGTCACTGCCAAACCAAGGGCAGCACCTCTCTGGTGGTTCAGATCTACCAGCAGCTCCACAGGAGAAATATGGACACTATTCTCTCCTGCAATTCCTAGCCTCAGAAAAACCACAGAAGGTTGAGCTATGAGTCGCTTCTGATTTGATGGCAAATGGATTGAGTCACCCTAGGTTTACCAGATTTGCTTCTTCATTAATCACAGCCACTCCAGATCTCAGGCAGATCTATGGACCCTCCTCAAACATCTGTCATGGGTAACCATTAACCATTAAGCTTGGAAGCAGGAGTGGCATCCACTTCTGTAACAGCTTGCTTCTGGAAACCCCATGAACTTGGAGAAAGGATGAAAGTCACACAAGTGTTGAGGACTTTCATTCATAGGGTCGCTATGAGTTGCCTACGACTTGACAGCACTTAACAACAACAACAACAACAACCTCAAACCTACCTGCAGATAATGCAGGCTCTACTTTGGTGTTGATTTCATTTTCATAGTTTGTTAGTGACTTAGGAGGCCCCATGTAGTACAGACCAAAACTGCTCCATAGAGCTTTCCTGTTTCTGTTGTTAAGTGCCATCAAGTCACCTGTAACTCATAGTAACCCTATGTACAACAGCCCTAACCCCTGCTCTATCATGTATTAGCTCTGACACAACTACCCACATTTCCCCAGTCACTGAATCAATCCATCTCATCGAGGGTCTTCCCCTCCTACACTGTCCCTCCACCTACCCAGACATGATGTCATTCTCCAAGGACTAGTCCCTCCTTGCAACACATCCAAAGTAGGTCAGACAAAGCTTCAGAATCCTTGCCTCAAGGTGCAGCCTTAGATATAATCTTTAAAGAAGCAGATCTCCAGGCCTTTCTTGAATGGTACTGCTGGCTCATGCAGGAGTTGCTGGCTCAAGTTGGTTCATTTCAAACCACCAAACCTTTGAAGCAGATTGTATTCCTGACTTGGTCAGACTCCTAAGTGTTGCTCTTCTTCTACCCTCTTACTTCATTTTGATGTCCCATCTTGACCCTCCCCTAGTCTGATATTTTCTGCATAGTCAGTTTTAAGCTTCTTGATTCCACCAAAAGTCCAGAGTACTCTAGCCCTCTCATCTTACTGTCATCCCATGTCAACCCCTGAGCTCCTGCTTCCTGCCCACCAGCACCTTGCTGTAACTCCGGGAAGAAGACGCAGTCCCCTGCCTCAGGTCAGCATGGACGTGGACTGGAGCCTAGGTACAAAGCAGTGTGCCAAGGTTTAGGACCATGCTCTTGCCCCAGCACCACACTGTCGACCCCACTGTGATGTTCACACACTCTCAGAAGCCACTCAAACATTGTGGGTGAGATGAGGGTGGTTAAAAAAGCAAAAGAAAGGGCTTCGGTGCTCCCCGGCTGGGGTAAGCCAGAGAGCACTTGGAGGAATATGTTTTCTGGGCCATTGTCAGCCACAAGGGCAAAGACCTAGGACAGGTGAGAGATCCCATATGAACTCTGATATTAAAAAGGAGTCCATAAGAGCAGAATGATCACTCTGAGCTTGTATATTAAATGTACTTTCTCTTTGTAAAAAAAAATCCCTGCAAAAGTTATGTTTCAACATAAAGGCAGCCTGTGTTTCATAGCTATTCTAATTTATGGGCCGTACATTCCTGTGATTGTCTTGAACTGAATAGCCAAGTAAATAATCATGGAAAGCCACAGGTAAATCACTTGGAGGTGAACCGAGCCTATCCACGGCCTCCAGAAGTGGCACAAACATTATTTCCTAATTTTGCAGATTTCTTCATCTGAGGCCGGAAACGCCTTCTCTTGTTGGCTTTAAGGTTTGACACTTCTCCCCACTACATCCCGGAGAGGTGGCAGCAAGGTGAAACGTGACAAGTGTGTAAAGCATTCTCAGAGATTCTCCTTTTAATTTCCCTTTTCAATTCTGAGAAAATGTCATTCACTTCTGGTTCTGAAGTGTTTATTCTCAGCTTCAGCATGAGCAGAGGCCTCTGGATGGCTCAGTTTATAAAAGGGATAGTGAATCAAACCCACTCAGTGGCACCAAAGAAGAAAAAGTCTAGTAATCTGCTTCCACAAAGGCTACAGCCAATAATGGAGCCCGATGGAGCTCAGCTCTACCCTGTAACACATCGGGCCTCTGTGAGTCAGGTGGACTCGATGGCAGCTCACTACAATAACCAACCTCCTCTTTCTCCTGCAGCGCCTCATTGCCATCGAGTTGGAACCGACTCAGAGCTGACTCTCTGTTGGCTTCCTGAGGCTGCAAGTCTCAAAGGAAAAGATTGCTCGTCTTCCTCCCTCAGAGGCTCTGGAGGATTCACGCCATTAGCGTGGTGCAGTCATTGGTTTAGCAGCAACTCCCCGTGGACTACACCACCAGGGCTTCTTCAGCTACCTATTGGGAAGGGTAGTGGTGGTAAGAGGGACCCAGAGAGCTAGAAGACTCAGACCACACCCTGGTGCAGCTAAGAACCTTGTCAATTTTTTGCAGCATTGTGATTACTTGTGATCATTTGAAGGAAAGTTGAGTCTGAACTGCAGCAATAAATTCAATGCATTAATTGAGCTACCACTCTATGAAAAGTCCTGTGGGGTCGAGGAAGAAGCAGAAAACATTGCATTTCAAAGGGCTTTGATCCAGCTTGAGAGTCAAAGGACACAAATTTAAACCCCATTGTGAAATAATGGGTAACTTCTGGGTACAAATGAAAAAGTAGGCATAAACTTAAGACAAAAAGGTCATTTCAGGCAGTGCGAGTGAGGGAATGTGGGTTATTGTGAGGCCTTGAGCAGACCTGAAAATCTCCCATAAAGACTTAAAATCAAAACAAGAAACATACCAAACACATTCAGTCAAGTCAATTCTGACTCCTAGTCACCCTGTAGAATAGAGCTGTTCAGCTAGTGTCCAAGGCTGTAAATCTCTTCCAAAGAAGACTTTCACATCTTGCTCTTTTAGAGTGACTCATGGGTTCCAATTGCTGATTTCTGTTAGCAGCCAAAGCTTGAATCACCGTGCCACCAGGATGTAGGAAATCTAATGGGGCAATTCTACTTTGTTGTCTAGGGTCTCTATGAGTCAGAATCTCTGTATGGTGCCATCAACGACAAAGGCCTGGGGAGTAAGGCCTGAGTGGTGTAAATGGTTGGCTTTGTCAAGTGTTAATGAAAAGTTTGGAGGTTGAGCGTACCCAGGCACATATGGCGGCACCAGGAGTCAGAAACAACTCAATGGCACTGGATTTGACACCAGAGACAGAAAACATTCCAGACTAGCATGGCAGAAGACAAGCACAGCACCAGACTTGCTCATGGTACAGCAAAGGTGTGTGCTATGTCTATGAATGAATAAATGAATGAATGCAAGGAGAGAGTTGGGAAAGCCCAAGGTGAAACAGTGTAATCTGTAAGGTGGCTACTAATGCAAAAGTCATATCTCTCTGACAGTTTGAATCCAGCTGTGGCCCCTTGAGAAAAAGATGGGCCATCTTCTCCCATTTGATTTATTGCCTCAGAAAACCCACTAGAGAGTCAGCTATAAGTTCAACTATAAGTTAGTGAGAGTTTTGATACATGAGCAAATGAATGCAGAGAGCTAAGAAAGCCCCAGGTGGGTGTGAGGAATAGTAATTAGGAAGTCTATCTTGAACAGAGTTCTACAGGAGAGTTGGGGCTAAAATAATAATAGCAACAATAATGATAATAAAATAAATACTTCTAGAAGTCGGTATGTAGAAAACTTTGAGTCAAAGCAAGAAGCTAGGATTTCACCTGGGAGAGTTAGAGAAGCATTCTAAGTGATTGTCCGGGGAAGCTGATGATGATTATTTCACCGTTTCTAATAATAAATAGCCCTAGACCCAGACACCTGCTGAGAAGCTTAAGGAGCCTTCAATGGGCTTCTGCTGAAAGAACACTGTCTCATTAAGAAGCATTGGTTTTGAATGAACATATAAAAAAATCATTTTATGATTTGTAAACCTTCACTCAGATGAAGGAAAAAAAACACCCAATAAAATATCTAAGAAAAACCAAATAAATAAATAGATAAGTTGAGTGAAGGTAAAGGCAATGTATAATCAAGAGCTGATTTTTGTTGTGTACCATTGAGTCAGAACCAAGCCATAGCTGACCCTCCAGCGGGTTTTCAGAGGCAGGTAATCACTCAGGAGGAGACTGCCCATCATTCTCCCATTGAGCAGCTGGTGGCCTCAACCTGCTTGCCCTTGCGATTGCAGAGCAGCTTCTTGCCAGATTTGCTTAGATATTAAAATTAATTCATTACATTAAGCATGGCAATTGTCGTTTTTGTTATGTGCCATCCAGTCGCTTACAACTCATAGCAACCTATATACAACAACTCTGAACCCTGCCCTATCCTGAGCCAATCTCATCATCTTTGACACACATGCCCACGTTACCCCAGTCTATGAGTCAATCCATCTCATCCGGGGTCTGCCTTTCTTGCACTGTCCCTCCACTCTCCCAAGGATGATTTCTCTCTACAAGGACTAGCACCTCCGGCAAAATGCCCAAAGTCTGTCAGATGGAGTTTCAGAATCCTGGCCTTCAAGGAGCAGCCTGTTTCACCCTCTCTAGGACAGTCCTGTTTGTTCTCCTAGCAGTTTACGGTATATTCAGTACTCTTCTCCAGCACCACAGCTCAAAGGCATCAATTCTCCTTGTATCATCCCTAGTCATCATCCAGCTTTCTGATGAATAGTAATTAATTGCAAAAACTGTGGCCTTGTTTAGGTGCACCTTAGTCTCCAGACTGGCATTGTTGCTCTTCAGGTCTCTGAAGAGGACACTGACAGCACACTTTCTCAATGCAATTCATCTTTTGATTTCCTGGCTGCTGGTACCGAGAGTGTTGATTGTGGAACCAAGCAAACTAAAGCTGTTAATAATCTCAATCTCTTCACCATTTATCATGATGTTGCCACTCAGTCCAGTGGTGACAATCTTTGTCTTCTTGATGTTGAGCTTCAATACGTATTAAAGACTGCAGTCCTTGACTTTCTTTAGTAAATGCCTCAGGTCCTTCTCAGTTTCACCAAGCAAGGTTGTATCATCCCCATAATGTAGATTGCTGATGAGTTTTCCTCCAATTCTGAAGTCACATTTCTCCTCGTAGAGCCCAGTCTCCTGGATGATCTGTTCTACGAACAGATTGAAAAGGAATGGAGAGACGATGCATCCCTAGCACACACCTTTCCTAATTTTGAACCATGCAGTGTTTCCTTGCTCTGTTCTGATGACTGCCTTCTGGCCCAAGTATATGTTTCTCATAAACATAATCAAGTGTTCTGGGATTCTCATTCTTCTCTGAATTAAACACAGTTTTTTGAGATCCACACAGTCAAATGTTTTTGCACACGGATGTACATACCTCTGGTACTCTGCTTTCAGACAAGATCCAGCTAACGTTAGTTATAATATCCTTAGTACCACGGCCTCTTATAAACCCAGCCTGCCCATCTACAAGTTCTTTGTTGATGTACTGTTCAAATCCTTTTTGAATAATTTTCAGCAGGATCTTGCTTGCATACAATTTTTATATTGCTCGATAATTTCCACACTCAGGTGACTCGGGTCACCTTTTTAAAATTTTTGGAATGGGAACAAATATAGATCCCTTCCAGTCAGTTGGCCAGATTGTTGTCTTCCAGATTTCTTGGCACAATTTGGTTAGCACATCTAGGGCAGCGTCTGTTTGTTGAAATATTTCAATTGGTATGCTGCCAATTCCTGAGGTCTTGTTTTTTACCGATTCTTTCAGATCAGCTTGAATTACCTCACCTCAAACTCATGATCATATGCTGTTTCATGAAACTATTCTGTGCCATCCAATTCTTTTTGGTTCATTGACTCTGTATACTCTTTCCATCTTCTTTTAATGTTTCTGGATCTCTTAATATTCTGCCCAAAGCATTAGCATTGAAACTCAGGATTTGTTCTTCAGTTCCTTCAGTTTAAGAAATGCTGAGCAAGTTCTGCCCTTTTGATTTTCTGACTCCCGCTCTTTTCACATTTCATTTATAATATATTGCTTTGTCTTCCTCAGCTGCCCTTTGAAATCTTCTGTTCAGATCCTTAACTTCTTGATTTCTTCCCTTTGCCTTGGCTTCTCTATGTTCCAGTGCAATATTCAGAATCTCTTCAGACATTCATCTTGATCTTTCCATCCTCCTCTGTCTTTGTAATGATCCCCTGCATTCTTTTTTAAAATTTTTATATTATTATTTTGTGTGTGTGTGCCGTCAAATCTGATCTGACTGGTACAGGAGGAGATTGCCCCTCCTTCTTCAGCAGAGCATCTGGTGGATTTGAACTGCATACCTCAATTGCAGCAATTGCAGTGCAGCTTCTTGCCACTAGGCCACCAGAGCTCCCGATTCCCTCTATTCTTCTTGATGATATTCTTGATATCCTTCCAGAGCTCATCTGGTCACCATTCATTAGTGTTCATCAAGGCCTCAAATCTGTTCCTGAAATGGTTATGAACTTCAGGTGCAATAGACTTTTGGTTCCTGTGGATTGGATGGGATTTTCTTTAGCTTCAGTTTGAACTTACATATGAGTAGTTGATGGTCTGATTCACAATCAGCACCTGGCCTAGTTTTCACAGCTGACATTGAGCTTCTCCAGGGATTCCTCAATCTGATTCCTGGGCATACTATCAGGTAAAATCCATCTATATAGCCTGTGTTTATGTTTCTTATAAAAGGTATTAGCAATGAATAAAACATTGATTGAACAAAATTCCATCATTTGATCTTCAGCTTCATTTTTGTCACCAAGTCCATGTTTTCCAACTACTTCTTCTCTGTTCCCACCTTTTGCGTTCTAGTCACCCATTATGATTAATGCATCTTGATTGTTTATTTGATCAATTTTTGACTGTAAACATTGGTAGAAATATTCTATTTTCTCCTCTTTGGCTCTGAATATATTTGATTGACAGTAGTATTTATCAGATATCTTTTTATGCATATGGATATTATCCTGTCACTCACAACATTGTATTTCAAGATTGATCTAGAAATGACTTTTTTTAACTATGAAAGCAACCCCATTTTTCCTCACGTTTTCTTCTCTGGCAGAGTTGTTGTTGATTGCCTTCTAGTTGAGCATGACTCATAGCAACTCTATGAACAAAAGGCCTGAAACCCCTCTACAACTATTGACATTTATCAAAGTTCATAGAGTTTCCGGAGGCATGTTATTTAGGAAGTGGATGCGACTCCTACTTCCAATCTGCTTAGCATAGTAGATCATATGATTGCCTGATTCAAAATGTCCAATGCTGATCCATCTTATTTCATCAATACCTAATATGACAATATTTATGCATTCCATTTTTTCTTAACAAGGTACAATAATATTATAATACCGAATGTTCATATATGATCCCATTATTACTTGAGAGGGGCTGGAGAGCATTATGCTGAGTGAACTAACTCAGTCCCACAAGGACAAATACTGTATAAAACCATTATTGTAAAATGAATATGAGGATTCAAGGTGGGGGTGGAAGCAGAAGGGCGGAGATGTGCTGGGGAGGGGGACTGACTAATCATGGGATTTGTACAATGTGATGAGTCGCGGAGTGAGGGAAAATAAAAAAATCTGGTCTGGAAAACAACATATTCAAATTTTGTAAATTAACTAGTATAAAATAAAAAACAAAAAAAAATTAAATGTAAAAACAAATAAAAATAACCAAAACAAACAAACAAAAAAATAAAAGAAGAGCCTGAGAAACAAAACAATAGTAAAGACAATATTCTGAGTATTAAATACAGAAGTGGTCATACAGCTGTTGAGATGTATTAAAAACAACTAACCTTCAGGCAGGAGAGAGGATTATAGAATTTAGGAATGACTTGAAACTCCTAAAAGAGAAGCAGGGGCCAGGGACAATAAGAAAGTGTCAGCGCTGAATAATTTTTCAGCAAAGGAGGATTTGAGGGGGCAGAAGAGTTGGGAAGAGGAAATACTGCTTTTTTCCTACAGAGTTTTGGATGTGATGCCAAAATTCGTATTTAAACCGCCAACCTCTTGGTTAGTACTTGACCAAGCCTACCATTTACACCACTAAGGACTCCCCAAGCCTTTGTCGTTGATGGCACCATTCAGAGATTCTGACTCTTACAGACCCTGGACAACAAAGTAGAACTGCCCCATAAGATTTCCTACATCCTGGTGGCATGGTGATTCAAGCTTTGGCTGCTAACAGAAATCAGCAATTGGAACCCATGAGTCACTCTAAAGAGCAAGATGTGAAAGTCTTCTTCGGTAGAGATTTACAGTCTTGGACACTAGCCGAGCAGCTCTACTCTACAGGGTCACTAGGAGTCAGAATTGACTTGACTGAATGTGTTTGGCATGTTTCTTGTTTTGATTTTAAGTCTTTATGGGAGATTTTCAGTTCTGTTCTCCTGAAGACTTGCTTTGTGGGTTCAAACCGGTGATTTTTCAGCGATTATTCCTTGGAGAGGGACCTCATGCTTGGGAAGGGGGAGTGGCAGCGCAAGAGAGGGAGATCCCTGGCCACGTGAGTCGACCCAATGACTGTGGCAATGGGCTTGAGTGTGTCAGAGATTGTGAGGATGGCACTGGATAGGACAGGGTTTAGATCTATTGTTCACAGGGTCACTGTGAGCTGTACTCGACTCAATCGCACCTAACAACAACAACAGCTGAAGACTGAACTATTGCACAATCAGAGCTCCTTTATACAGACATCTCAATGCTATCCATCCTTCAAGGCCTCACTAAAACCAGCATTCCCTCACTCGCACTACCTGAAATGACCTTTTTGTCTTAAGTTTATGCCTACTTTTTCATTTGTACCCAGAAGTTACCCATTATTTCACAATGGGGTTTAAATTTGTGTCCTTTGACTCTCAAGCTGGATCAAAGCCCTTTGAAATGCAATGTTTTCTGCTTCTTCCTCGACCCCACAGGACTTTTCATAGAGTAGTAGCTCAATTAATGCATTGAATTTATTGCTGCAGTTCAGACTCAACTTTCCTTCAAAACAATCACAAGTAATCACAATGCTGGCAAACATTGACAAGGTTCTTAGCTGCACCAGGGTATGGTTTGAGTCTTCTAGCTCTCTGGGTCCCTCTTACCACCACTACCCTTTCCAGTAGGTAGTTGAAGAAGCCCTGGTGGTGTAGTCCACGGGGAGTTGCTGCTAAACCAATGACTGCACCACACTAATGGCGTGAATCCTCCAGAGCCTCTGAGGGAGGAAGACGAGCAATCTTTTCCTTTGAGACTTGCAGCCTCAGGAAGCCAACAGAGAGTCAGCTCTGAGTCGGTTCCAACTCGATGGCAATGAGGCGCTGCAGGAGAAAGAGGAGGTTGGTTATTGTAGTGAGCTGCCATCGAGTCCACCTGACTCACAGAGGCCCGATGTGTTACAGGGTAGAGCTGAGCTCCATCGGGCTCCATTATTGGCTGTAGCCTTTGTGGAAGCAGATTACTAGACTTTTTCTTCTTTGGTGCCACTGAGTGGGTTTGATTCACTGCCGCTTTTGTTGCTAGCTGAATACAAACTGAGCTGTTCTGAAACCTCTGCTCACAGTGTAGCTGGGGAGATGTGATCTGCAGCAAACTAGATGTGGACAGTCTCAGTTAAGATGAGATAGTTCATAGAAAGTTGTGCTGCTAACTCAATTGTCACACCTCTAGTGGTATGAAAACATCAGCCATTTAAAGGAGAAAGATGAGCAAAGCAATTAAATGAACTTACAGCCTTGGAAACCCAAAGGAGGGTCAACTCTGAGTTTGTTTCCACCAGCAATGAGACTAAGTAATGAAAGTCAGGGAAGAGTCTCCGTGTGGTTAAGCACTTGACTACCAACCAAAGATGGCAGTTTGAATCCATGCAGAAGTGCATCAGAAGAAAGGCCTGGACACCTACTTTTGAAGCAACCATTCAGAACTTTGTGGTACAGTTTTATTCTAGGTCACCATGACTCAGGATCAACTTATGTGAACTGTTCCATTGTTTTTCATCAAGGTCATGAGAACCAGAGAATTATAATAAAAGACTGAAATTGTTTGCTTTTAAACCAAACTCATCCAAGCTGATTTAAAACAAAAATGGTCATTTATTATAAGGTCACAGGGATATTTATTATTATCTAAGCAGGCAGGGAGGGCACTTGTGGTGTTCTTTTGGCACCACGTGGAGGTCAGCAGAGTGGACTTTCCAGGTGAACTGGGGATCTGGGGAAAGGAGTTTGCCAGCATTTGGGCATGCCGGGTTGGCAAGACACTCGACGGCACTTAACAACAATAACATTAACGTAGAGAGATCAGCTGGCCCAGTGGACAGAAAGCGATGCTACCAAGCCAAAGGTGGGTGACTTTTAATCCGCAGTCCTCGGGCATGTCTTTCGTTGTTTTTGTTCAGACATTCCTCTAGGTCATATGGCCCTGATGTAAAGGTTGCCATACAGCTGTAACTTGTGTTTGCTGTGAGGCTGAACACTGTGACACTGATGTGTCAAGTGTGTTAATGGTTGGTTACCCAATGTGGACAGAGAGTGGGGTGGAGCTCCCCGATGAAAACAAGCTTGGAAGGAGGAGTGGCATCCACTTCCGTAATAGCTTGCTTCCAGAAACCGTATGAACCTGGAGAGAGGATGAGAGACACCCAAGCGTTGAGGACTCTCCTTCATAGGGTCGCTATGAGTCACCTGTGACTCGACAGCACTTAACAACAACAAGCAGGCAGGAGGACAGGCAAGAGTGAAAGAACAATGGACCAGGAGTTGGAGAGTTGTCCAGTAGCAGCCACCACCCTGTTCCTCTATTTCCTTTTCTATCTCCACCTGTGCTCTCCCCTCTGCCTCTCCCCTTCCTCATCTTTACTCTTGGTGTCCTTCTCTACTCAGCCACCAGAATTATACCTCTCCAGTATAACTCAGCAGCAAAAATGGATGAATGGCCTTGAATCTCAATTCCAAAAGATTGGGGGAGAAAATATGACTGGCCACTTCCTTCAGTGTTCCATCTTCTGTGAGACACAAAGTAGATGGAGCCTCCCAAGGTAAATAAAGATGGGCACTTCAGTGCCCGAGAAGACAGCTTTGAAAAAGCAGGTGTCAGGCAGGGCAATTACCCAAGAAGTTAAGCACTAAATCCAACCCAATCAGAAGACCTGAAACCTTGTCGGCTGGGAAAAGAATTGAAGGAACTACGAATGTTTCAGTGTATAGAAGTGAAGATCCCAGTAATCACGAGAGCAGTCTTCTAGTAGCTGAAGAGATGCTGGTGGAAGGAGGAGAAGATCTGTGCATTACTCTGTAGCTGACACTGGCTGGATCCTGTGGAAGGAACAGCATACTTCTGGTGAAAGCGGTCAGTTCTGCAGAGGTCTGCACTGTGAGTAAGAGGGCTCCCACTGGTTCGTGGGAGGAATCTATTGCCTGTATAGGTTGGAGCAGGACCTCTTGCACTTATCTTAGATGACTTTGCAGATTTCTTCCAGTGCTAAAGCAGTTCCTCTTAATAATCTCAACTCTAGTCCCATTTCTTTCTTTTTCATTTGTTTTCCATTATCTAGTCACAATCTGAGGAACTCTGGCAGCGCAAGAGTTAAGTGTGCTAACTGAAAAGTCAGTTCAAACCTACCGGCAGCTCTGGAAGAAAGACCTGGAACCATATGTCCATAAAGGTGACGGTCTAGATAATCATGTGGGGCAGTTCTACTCTGTGACACAGGGTCTCCATGAGTAGTTTTGACAGTGCCTGACAAAATAGTGCCCCTTCTGGCACTTTAACAGCAGTCAGGAGATCAGGATACATATTGCATTGGGCAAGTCTGCTGTCAGGGATCCCTCCAAATTACCAAGGAGCAATGATGTCAGTTTGAAGACTAAGATGTGCCTGATTCAGGCCATAGTCTTTTCAAACACTTGTTGTGCATTTGAAAGCTGGAAAATGAATAAGGATGAAAGAAGAAGAATGGATGCCTTTGAGTTGTGCTGTTGGAGAAGTGTGCTAAATATCCCATGAACTACCAAAAGAAAAGTCAGATCTGTCTGGGAGAAAAGTGCAGCCAGAATGCTCCTTGGCCAAGCTTCATCTCACATACTTTGGGAATGTTGCTAGAATAGGCTATTCCTCAGAGAGGGCATCAGGTTTGGAAAGGTGAAGGGTAAGTAGAAGAGAGAAAGACACTTGACAAGATGAATTGACACAGTGACTGCAGAAATGGGCTCACATGTATTAAAAAAAGATGAGACTGGCACAGGATAGAGCAGACTTTAGATCCGATGTTTATATGGTGGTATTCAACTTGATAGCACTCAACAACAACAAAACGGAGGGTCAGTAAAAAAGAGGAAGATCCCAATGAGATGAATTAGCACAGTGACTGCAGCAATGGGCTCAAGTGTATCAGAGATGACGAAAACAGTACAGGATAGGACGGGATTCAGGTTCTTTCTCCCTCACCCTCCCTCTCCCTTTATTTTCACCCCTTTTGTACAGATATCAGTTGCATAGATCAGCACACATTGGAGTCCAGTAACTCTGATAGTGTAGTTCACAGACAGCAGTGCTGCTAACCCCAAAGCTACACTTCCCTAATAGTTTGAATCCATTCGTGGCTCCGTGGGAGAAAGATGGACAATCTTCTCCTGTGCCTTGGAAACTCAATGCAGGGTCAACTATTAGTCTAAATTGACTCAAAGACAATGGGTTTGAGGCTTTACCTAACTTATAATTTTTTTTGGTTGGTTTAAAAAAGTAATATCTTCAAAGATTTTATTTCAAATAAGGTCATATTCACAGGTACTAGGGACTAGATTTCAATATATCTTTTTTTAGAAAGCACAATTCAAGTCATAGCATTACTTTTCTGGTTTGTTACCAGAAAAGAAGGTTTATAAACATTCAGGCAGTCACTGTACAATTTGAAGGAGAGTGACTTAGATGGGAGGCTGAGGTAATAACTTATCTCTTTATTTCTCTCACTAGTCTACAGGTACTTACTGGACCTCTGTGTGTTAGACACCTGAGATCCAAAATAAATGTGTGATTGTCTGTCCTTGAAGAACTCATAGCCTACTGGAGTGAGAAGCCACACATAAATGATGACAGGAACACATAATCAGGAGAGGGTAGTGATAAACGTTTGAAATACTTGCAGAAGTGTGAATATTTCTATAAAGGAGAGATTATATGAAACAGGAAAGCTTTGGTGGCCTAGTGGTAAGGTCTAAGATGGGTAAGTTGGTTTAACTGGCACCATTCTGAGGTGATAGCAAGATATCTGTGTTAAAAATATTGAATTGTTAATTGATAGGTGCTGGATATGAGGAAAGAACTTAAATTTAAATTTAAGAATAAAAGTAGTGATGCAATCATTACAAACACAAAAATGGTAGACTTCCTGAAAAAAATGTGTTAATCCAGGGTAGAAAAGACGCTTTAAAATAATGAGGAGGAGGAACCATTAGGGGAAAGAGAAGAGTTAAATTGTCAGAGAGTTAACAGAGAAGAAAGGCTGATCCATATAGTATGATGATACCTAAAATATCATTCATGGAGAGAGTCAGGAACAGTATTTCCTGAAAATAAGATGTAGAAAGCAGAAATAAAAGGTAACAAATCAGAGAGAACTACTAGAAAAGAAAAAACTAAAAGTCAGATACAAAACAATTACAGAAAGTGTGAGGAAAGATAAAATAGAAGTAGTTCCTAAAATTGTTTATTTGAGAAAATTAGAAACTCTTCAGTGAAAGGGAAGAAAAACACAAAACAGTGGGAAAGTGGGGCTACTACTGACGAATGATTCTTCTCAAATGGGAAAAATATCTTTCTCTGAGAATGATACAAAGCATAAGACGTTTTGATGTAGGATCCAAGGAATGTTATTGAACCTACTACACAAGGTTGGTTCAGTCTTCTTGAACAGTATTAATTCAGGAAGATTTTGTTTAAAGCAAATCTAGAAGAGATATTCTTATTACTAGACAAGTTGAACTTTGCATGCTCTTTTTGACAGTTATAAAGAACAAGGGGGCAGGGGGGAGAGAGAGAGAGAGACAGAGGAGTGGTGACTGACATTTGGAGCTGACACCTATCTGAATCAGGAATTGGACTGTGGACTAAGTGTCTTCTATGAGGGACAAGAGTTGAGTTGAGTAGAGGCACAAAGTTACTGAATGAATTAGGTGAAAGGGAAAATCAAGAGTTTCTGATCAGTAAAATTATGTAGCAGATGTATCTGGCTTCCTTTAATTTCATGAGGGGGAGAGAGAAGCAAGAGCAAGCAGCCAAGACTTGTTCTTAAAGGCGTGGAATTCAGACATACCTTCTTACTCTAACTTTTTTACCAACTCTAACATCAGCTATTATTCTTACAGCACTATTTGCCCCTCTTCTGAGAGCAATAAATTGATGCAGTGGCCACACAAAACTCAGAGATAATATCCATAATAATGAGGTTTACTCAGAAAGTAATCGGTTACAATTCAGAATCAAGGAGTCAGGACATAGTTCATTGATCAGGATAGCCTCTTCTCACACATGCCTCTTCTCAGTCAGGATGTCTCTGGGTTTGGCCTTCTTAAGCCCTTGAATCTCAGAATCCAAGACTTCTTGAATCTGTTGGGCTTCTTGAAACAGCTTTTGGCCTCTATTCTGCTTGGGTAATTATAACAAATATCCCAGGAGTGCCCATTAATTACCACATTCCACCAGTAAGTCTTGGCCTGTTGTCCGCTGTCTCATTTCGTGACTAGGCAAGCCCAGCTCCACCAAGTCACACCGCACTCTGCTAACAAGCCTTCCATCTAATGCTGTTCAACTGTCTCACTCTGTGGTCCTGAAAGCCCACCATGCAATCTCTTGCCTCGGTTATGAACACTGCGGTGCCACTGCTCCTTGCCTTCTCTCACCATCTCTGGTGTTGCAATTCTGTCTCCTCTGTTCAGAAAGTTCTCAGTACAAGAACAGCAGGGCCAGAAGACACGTTCCTCTCCAGGCGCTACTTTCTTGATGGTAGTCAAATTCCTTATCTCTGATCACATCTCTTTCCTTTTCTTCTTGTAAGATAAAAGACACACTTAAGAAAAAGTAATCACTTGAGTAAAGATTGTTGTTGTTGTTGTTGTTGTTATGTGCCGTCGAGTTGTTTGCGACTCATAGCGACCCTATGTACAACAGCCCTAAACCTTGCTCTATCCTGTGCCAATCTC
>NW_006399755.1:29028224-29034879 GCF_000299155.1 Elephantulus edwardii
ACTCGAGCTCCTCACACATTTCATAGTGACTTGAATATGTCATACCTTAATCCTATCTCATTAGCATAACAAACCATAACTCTCATTAATATAAATTAATCCTGCCTCATTAACATATTAAAAAAAAACCATACCAAACCAATTTATTGCTGTAGAGTTGCATCCAACTGGTGGTGACCCTGTGGATTAAAGTCAAACTGCCCCCTAGGGTTTCCAAGGCTCTTCGTGTTTATAGAAGCAGATTGCCATATCCTTCACCCAAGGAGCAGCTGGTAGGTTCTCATGCTGATCATTCAGTTAGCAGTCAAGTGCTTAACCAGTGTCTTATGACATACAGGTCAGGATTTCCAACACACAAAATGGGAGATTACAAAACAGCAGACAGTCAGTCCTATAATCCTGGGAACCAAAAATGAGCTAAGAAGACATAGACCCTCAGCCAGCACAGGTTTCATACATCTTGTTTTCATGGACTCACTGAAGCATTGTGTGAGAGTCACAAAGACTAATTGAAGGATCATTTTAAGTAACTCACTGTACTGCAATACATGATCTAAGTGAGGTTTAGGAGGTGTACAGTTAATGACAGGTATCTAAATTCCCTCAGGTTGCTATAACAAATCACAACAAATCTGGTGGCTTAAAATAACAGCAATCCTTTTTTCTCCTTCTTCTTCACCGTTCTGGGGGTCAGAAGTCCAGACCCAAGGTGTCCCCAGAGCCACACTCCCTGCAAAGGCTCTAGGAGAGAATCCTTGCTGGCCTCATCCAGCTTTTGACGACTTCAGGCAGACTCACCTCGTCACTGCCTAACTCCAATCCCGGCCCCATCTTCACCTTGCTGTCTTTTCTCTGTCTCAACATCTTTTTTGTCTTTTGTTTATTATCATTTGGATAATTGAAATTATCTCAAAATCCTTAACTTAATTGCATCTGCAAAAGAACTTTTTCTAAATAAGGACGTATGGTTCTGGATGAACATATCTTTTTGGAGATATCACTCAACCTATTGAGACAGAAAAGGAGTTTGAGATCAGAAATAAGATCCTAAATAAGAAGAGAGGTGTGCCAGTGTGCACCATACATGGCACATATGCTGGTGCTGGTGGAGAGGGGAGTCAAATGGCCAAGTTAGCTGAAAGAGTGGGGTATCAATAGCTGTGATGGTCCACCAGGGACTGACTTCCTCAAAAGTGGAATGGCATGGAGCTAGGTGACCACCTGTAGATAAATCTTTGTAAATGTAGCAAATTCTATAGATGGGTTGCCAAGGGTTGTATAGACCAATTACAAAGATTTTAAACGCTGGCATGATAATGGCACATAAATTGTTTGAGAGTTATACTAGAAGGTAGGAGAAGACTGACTTTTTTCAACTTTCACTCAGAGATATCTGTGGAAGGAGGTAGTTTTTAGTTCTTTTCTAAGATTCTATGTTACCCACAAATTGTCCATTCCAAGGAATAAGACATTCCCTTTTTATTTGCAAGCTCTGTCACTTTCATATTCTCTCTCTCTCTCTCTCTTTCTCTCCCTCTCTCTCCTCTAAATCTTGAAACCACCAGAAGACAGACCATCTATATTTCAAATGTTATCCTTAGCCCCTTTTAAAAAATAAGGTAGTGTGTCTCTGGGATTTTTTTTTTAAATTTTTATTATTTGTTTCTTTTAGGTGGTCACATCTTTTGTATCTATAAAAAAATTCTTAGATGAAAGCAAGAGTCCGATGGATTTTGGTGGTTTTTTTCCCCCTTTCACTCTTATATTCTTAGAGTGTAGCAAGTAGTTTTATCAACAAATGTTTGTGAAAGAAAGAAATAGATACATACGTGAACTAAGGAAGCTAGTTTTCCTAGCTTTGTGTGTGAGGAAACCACCAGCAGGCCTGCTTTTAGTAAGTTTTGGAGATATGGCACTGGGCTCACCTGATGTATGTCCTGTCCTTGAATTCCTATCCCAATATGGGTAATAGCTCAGGGCATTGTCAATAAGTACCGAGCGTTCTGTCTGCTGCCGCCGAACTCTTAACAAGCCATCTGAGCGGAGGTGCTTGTGTGAAGGTGACACTTGCGCCCACCAATGTCATCTAAGGAAATACCCATCTTCCCTTAAGAGTCTCTCTTCCCAGCCTTCACATATCAGTGCACTATAAATGATGATGATGAGGGTTTGTAAATCAAGAAAAGGGCCCTGCTTTCAAGCACTCCTTAATTAGGTAGGATGGATACAGCATCCTAGTTCATTTGGACAGGACAGTGGGGAACTGTTCCAGCTCCTAGATGTTTCCACCTGGGTCCTGCAGTGTTCCCAGGGTGACATCTCTGTTACGGAATTTATCACTTCTTAGCTTCTTCCTCTTTACGGTGGATCTGATAGAAATATTGTGCAAGTCAAGTCTGATAGTGGGGCTTTACAAAAAGGGTTGGAGACTAAACATAGACTTAAATTTTCTTTTTTAGAATATTAGTTCTATGTAAGGAGCTCTGATGGCGTAGTCTGCTGGGAGTTGCACTGCTAGCCCAAAGGTTGTACCTCTCGGGCAATCCAAACCAGCTGCTCCAAGGAAGAAAGATGGGCAATCACTTCTCATGTGATTTACTGCCTCTGAAAATCTTCTGGAAGGACAGCTCTGAGTCTGTTCAAACTCAACAACAATGAACTGAGTTTAGTTCTTTACAACTTATCTTGTTCTGAAAGCAGTTTGAGGCCTTTTGTAAGATTATAAAAATTAAAAACAAAATAAACTCATTGCTGTGAATCAGAAATGACTGATAACTGACCTTCCAGTGTATTTTCAGAGGCTGTAAATCACATAAGAAGAGATTATCCTTCTTTCTCCATAAGGCAGTAGTGCGTTCGAACTACCTATTTTGGGATTGGCAGTGCCAATCTTTACTCACTAGATCACCAGAGCTCCTTATATAATCTTAGATGAGGGAAGAAGAAATTCTAAAGTGATGAAGAAGTAAGTGATGTTTGAACCTAGAAGTGAAATAGGAATGAGACTGTAAAAGAACAATGTATTCAATGTGTGAAATCCGCATTGGGTTGATCTGAGAACTCTAACAACTGGTGTGCAAAAAGGGACACCTGATCAAGCAAACAATTAACAGCACACAGTAACAACATGTTCAGAGGTCAAAGGTGTACAACACCAATTGATCCTAAACAGAGGCTGCACAGGAATTCCTCTTGGGTTTAATCAAGATCACAGCCTCTACGGCATAGAAAAGAACGTTCCCATAAACTCCCGGCACAATCAGCTATGTTACTATGCACCTTAGGAGTCCTTAACAGGATCTTATATGGATACCCTACCAAAGTTGAAGACCATAAAACCAATTCACTGGGAATTTACACAATACCACTGGACACAACACTAACTCTATTATTCAAAGAGTTTGTAAAGGCCTGCTGTCTCAAAAGTGGAGTGGATGTCCAACCTTTCTTCTTAGTCTGTCTTAATTTGTGAGCTCTGCTTTGGTAAAGCAAAATATTACAATGAAATGTGCAAGGAGTTGGAGTCGGAAAATCAAAAGGGCCGAACTTGCTCAGCATATCTTAAGCTCAAGGAACTGAAGAACAAATTCAAACCTCGAGTTGCTATAATCAAGGATGCTTTCGGCAGAACGTTAAATGATCCTCGAAGTATTAAAAAAAGATGGAAGGAATATACTGAGTCACTGTATCGAAAGGAATTGGAAGACACAGAAGAATTTCATGAAACAACATATGAGCAAGAGCCTATGGTGATGAAAGAAGAAGTTCAGGCTGCTTTGAAGGACATGGCCAAAAATAAGGCTCCAGGAATAGATGGTATACCAATTGATATACTTCAGTTAACAGATGCTGCCCTGGACGTGCTCACCAAGTTGTGCCAAGAAATCTGGAGAACGACCACTTGGCCAACTGACTGGAAGAGATCGATATTTGTTCCTATCCCAAAGAAAGGCGACCCAACCGAATGTGGAAACTACAGAACAATTTCACTGATTTCACATGCAAGCAAGATTTTACTGAAAATCATCCAAAACCGACTGGAACAGCACATCAACAGAGAACTACCAGAAGTCCAGGCTGGTTTCAGAAGGGGTCGTGGTACTAGAGATATTGTAGCTGATGTTAGATGGATCTTGGCTGAAAGCAGGGAATACCAGAGGAATGTCTATCTGTGCTTCATTGACTATACAAAGGCATTTGACTGTGTAGATCATAACAAACAAACTGTGGCTGACTCTGAGAAGAATGGGAATCCCAGAACACTTGATTGTTCTAATGCGAAACTTATACTTGGACCAGGAGGCAGTCGTCAGAACAGAGCAAGGGAACACTGCATAGTTCAAAATTGGGAAGGGCGTACACCAGGGATGCATCCTATCTCCATACCTCTTCAACCTATATGCAGAACAGATAATCCGGGAGGCTGGGCTCTATGAGGAGAAATGTGGGGTCAGGATTGGTGGACGATTTATCAACAATCTGCATTATGCAGATGACACAACCCTGCTTGCTGAAACTGAGGAGGACCTGAAGCACCTGATGCAGAGTGTCAAGGACTGAAGCCTGCAATATGGATTGAGGTTCAATGTCAAGAAGACAAAGATTCTCACCACTGGACCAATCGGCAGCATCAGGATGGATGGTGAAGAGATTGAGATTGTACACAGCTTTAGTTTGCTTGGCTCCATAGTCAACAGTCTTGGCACCAGCAGCCAGGAAATTAAAAGGCGCATTGCCATGGGAAAGTCCGCTGTTAGGGACCTCTCCAACGTGCTGAAGAGCAGTGGTGTCTCTCTGGAGACTAAGGTGCGTCTGATACAGGCCATAGTCTTCGCAATCACCTGTTATGCATCAGAGAGTTGGACAATGACCAAGGAGGATAGAAGGAGAACTGATGCCTTTGAGCTGTGGACTGCTAGGAAAACAAATAGATTTGTCCTGGAGAGGGTTAAACCGGGTGGCTCCTTGGAGGCAAGGATTCTGAGGCTCCGTCTAACTTACTTTGGACATGTAGTGAGAAGAGACCGGTCCTTGGAGAGGGACATCATGCTTGGGAGGGTGGAGGGATGGCGCAGGAGAGGAAGGCCCTCTATGAGGTGGATTGATTCAGTGACTGGGATAATTGGGATGGGAGTGTCAGAGACAGTGCGATTGGCACAGGACAGAGCGGAGTTTAGGGCTGTTGTACATAGGGTCGCTATGAGTTGCAGGCGACTCGACGGCAGATAACAACAACAACAACAACTGCTTTGGTACAGCACCTGACAGACAAAGGCTGTATTCATGAGAGCAAACTATAAACAAGCAAGCATATACATACCTAAGCTATTAAGAGCAGCAACATATACAGTACTAGTGCAAAACAAGCAACTGAGAGAGTTATTATACCTCTAAGACCAAATCCAAAGGAAAGGCAAACATATAGATACCATAGCGCTAGTAGTAAAGGTCCCTGAGTGCAACAGCAGTACAAGGTCTGGAAGACCAGGGATTTGGGTCAGCATGCATCGATCTTGGTCTCTCCCCAGGCAACACAGTGGTCAGAGGTCTAGAAGGCCCAGACTTTGGTGCTGGTAGGTTTAGGTCTCAGTCTTTCCCTGGGCAGCTTGGTTTAGAAGAGACTGTGACCAGTGATATCATTGATGATGTCAGAGAGATCCTGGACAAAAGCAAAAAATACCAGAAGAATGCCTATTTGTGTTTTATTGTATATGCAAAGGCATGTGACTGTATGGATAGTAATGAACTTACATTGAGAAGAAGGAGAAATCCAGAACATTTAATTATGTTTATTGGAAACCTATATCTAGATCAAGAAGCTGTGGAACACCAAGGGAATACTGTGTGGCTTAAAATCAAGGAAGGAATGCAGCTGAGTTGTATTCTGTCTCCATACCTATTCAATGTGTGTGCTGAGCAAATCATTCAAGAAGCTGGACTTTATAAATAAGAATGTGGCAAAGGATCAGAAGAAGACTCATTAACAACTTATGCTGTGCAGATGACACTATCTTGCTTGCTGAAAGTGAGGGTTACTTGAAACACTTGTGACAGAAAATCAAAGACTGCAGCTTTCAATATAGATTACATCTTAACATTAAGAAAACAAAATTTTCATTACTGGACCAATAGACAACATCATAGTAAATGGAGAAGAGACTGAAATTGTCTACAATTTTTGTCTTATTGGGATCCACAATCAACGCCTTTGGCACCAGCAGTCAAGACATCAAAAGACATACTGCAATGGGAAAGTCTACTGTCAGGGACTTTTCCAAAATGTTGAGGAGCAAGGCTGTCAATTTAAAGACTAAGGTTTGTCTGATTCAGGCTATGGTTTTTTCCATCACTATCTAAGTATCTGAGAACTGGACAATGAATAAGAATGACAGAAGACACAATGCCTTTGAGCTGTGACTTTAGAGAAGAGTACTGGATATCCCTTAAGCTGCCAAAAAAAACCAAACAGGTGTATCTTGGTGGAAATATGGCCAGAGTTCTCTTTAGATGTAAAGCAAGCAACAAATGCTGGCGAGGTTGTGGAGAAACTGGAACCTTGATTCACTGTTGGTGGGAGTGTAAAATGGTGCAACCCCTGTGGAAAGCAGTATGGCGCTTTCTCAAAAAGTTGCAAATAGAGATACCATTTGACCCA
>NW_006399755.1:29035756-29045816 GCF_000299155.1 Elephantulus edwardii
GGGTAGAGAGAATAGTGCAACAATGAATGAATGGAAACCCAAAATCTCTGTAAATATTTATGAAAATTAATAAAATATAATTATAGAGAAAAAAAAGATGTAAAGATGTTGAAGCTTCATTTCATTTTCTTTTAGCATGTTGTTAGGATATTGTGTTTGGTCAGCAAAGGAGAGGAAAATCCTCAACAAGATAGACTGACATAGGGACAGCAGCAATGGGTCTGTTAGAAATGATGAAGATGGCACAGGATAGACTAAGGTTCAATTCTGTTGTTGGTAGGATCATTATGAGTCATGGGACACACAACAAGAACAACACTAACTTGGCTTGGAGAAAAACACTGACCATTGGCCTCATTGTTCTGCTATCAGTTGAGTGATGAGTAATAAGGATGAAAAGATTTTGGATCAGATGAAAGTATATTTGAAACTGCATCAAACAATTTACTGTGTGAGTCTGATATGTCTGTGCCTTGGCTTCCTCATCCATCTAGAGGGTGATACAATCTTTTAGGTGCAGACAGGTAAAGGATAACGTAGTGCAGTGTCCGGCAGGATGTCTAGGGCAGAACAAGTAGCAATAAAAAGCAACTACATAGCCCTCTATCCTGCTCTTGGGCTGTGATTTCACTCTGGACAAAGTGAACTTCTTTAGCTTCAATTTTGTCATCAGGAAATAAAGGCAGCACTACCTAAATTCCCTTCATCTCTAGTACTCCATTCTGATTCTTCAAAATTAAAGATATGTAACTTATTACTAAAGCATGTAACTACTAAAAATATGTAGCTTTTGTACAAATCCTCTCCATTTTAATAGCATTCAGTATCATATATGTGTTCCCAGACCTACCATAAAAATGAGATAACTTCAAACAGTTTAATATTGTGAAATATAAAAGCAAGAAAGAGAAATTGGTAGAGCAGAATATATAAGTCATAAGTGCGGGAAACTACCTCAGTCCTTTAATGCCTCCCCATTGCCTATCTGATAAAATCCCATCTCCTTTACGGGGACCTCAAGGCATTTTAGCACATGGCAGCTGTCCACTCCTTCAGCCTCTCACCTGGCAGGGTCTCCCTCTCAGTGAACCATTCAGCCTTAATAAACTGTTAGTGTTAACCCAAATCCACTGAGTTTTTATTTTATGTGTTTTTGCCCAAGTCAAGACTTCTGCTTTTAATATGTCACCCCACCCAAAGGCTCCCAGAAATTCAATTAAAGAAATTCCTAGACAGTGAATATGAACTCCTAATTTTATTATCTTCAACAAGCTCTGCTAGTCCAGTCTGTAGGGAGTTGGACTTCTAATTCAAAGGCAGCAACTCACTGGCAGTTCAAATCCACCAGCAGCAACTCAGGAGAAAGATGAGTAATCTCCTTCCCTGTGATTCTCAGCCTCCAAAAACCAGCTGGAAGGTCAGCTATGAGTACTTTCTGACTTTAAAGTAATGAGTTTCAAAATAAGAATTTAGTTTAATAGCATGCTCAAATGTAAAAATAATTCTAAAGATATTTTTCAAATTTTCCTATAGTTTCTGCTTTTTATTGTTACAATAATAATATTTATTCATTTTGCATGCCATTGAGTCACAACCAACTCTTAGTCAACCCTCCAGCAGCTTTTCAGAATATTTAAATTGCATGGGAAGAGATTACCCATCCTTCTCCAAAAGAGCAACTGGTGAATTACAACTCCATTCCTTAGGATTGACAGCAAGGTATCTTACAACTAGGCCACCAAAGCTTCCTAATGACAGTTGTTGTCATGTGCCATTGAGTCGCCTGCGACTCCTAGCGAACCTATTGAAGCCTTTCCTATCCTGAGGCAGTTTTACTGACTCCAACACACCTACCTCCATTACCCCAGTTGCCTATCAATCCATTTCATCTGGGGTCTTCCTCTTCTGTACTATTCCTCCACCCTTCCAAGCATGACATCCTTCTCCAAGGGCTGGTCCCTTTGGCCACATATCCAAAGTATGTGAGAAGAAGCTTCAAAATTCTTGCCTCCAAGGAGCAACTTGGTTTCACTTTTTCCAAAACATATTTGTTTGTTCTCTTGGTGGTTCATGGTATGTTCAATACTCTTCCCCAGCACCACAACTTGAAGGAATAGATTCTTCTTCTGTCATCCTTGGTCATTATCCTGATTTCTGATGCTTAGGAAGTAATTGAGAAGATCATGACTGAATCAGGCACACCTTAGTCTCTAGACTGACATCATTGCTCCTCACTACTCCAGAGAGTTCCTGACAGTAGCTTTTCCCAGTGCAATTTGTCTTTTGATTTCCTAACTGATGGTACCAAGAATGTTGATTGTGGAGCCATACAAGTTAAAGCTGTTAACAATCTCAATCTCTTCATCATCTACAATGGTGCTACCAATTGGCCTAGTGGTAAAAATCTTTGTCTTCCTGATGTTAAGCTTCAAGTCACATTGAAGATTACAGTTCTTGACTTTCTAACAAGGGTTTCAGGTCATCCTCAGTTTCAACAAACAAGGTTGTGTCATCTACTAGTATAGGCTGTTGATAAGTCTTCTTCCAATCCTGATGCCACATTCCTCCTCATAAAGCCCAGCCTCCGATGATCTATCCCGCATACAAGTTGAAAACGTATGGAGATAGAAAACATCCCTAATGCATTCCTTTGCTGATTTTGAACCATATAGTTTTTCACTGCTTCCTGGTCTGAGTATAGGTTTCATATGAGCATAATCAAGTGTTCTGGGATTCCCATTTTCCTTAAGGTTAATTTCTTGTGATTCACACATTCAAATGCCTTTGCATAGTCAGTGAAACACAGATAGACATTTTCTCTGATACTTTTTGCTTTTGGCCAAGACCTATCTGATATTGGTGATAATATTTCTAGTACCACAGCTTCTTCTAAACCCAGCTTATATATGGGCTACCAAGCCCAAGGGTTGCTATGAGTTCTCTACAACTTGATGACACTTAACAACAATAACAACAGAGAAACAACACAGAGAGAGAGAGCTATGCTGGCCTAGTGGACAGAAAGTTATGCTACCAAGTCCAAGGTAGGTGATTTTAATCTGTGGCCCTCAGGCCTGGTTTAAATTATTTTTTGTCAAACATTCTTGTAAGTGGTATAGCACTTGTCTGTGCATTGCTGTACAGAGGTAACTCGTGGTTGCTGTGATGCTAAACACTGTGACACTGATGTGCCAGATGTGATAATGGTTACCAATGGTGGACAGTTTTGGTGGAGCTTCCCAATTAAAAAAAAATTTGGAAGCAGGAGTAGCATCCATTTTTGAAATGGCTTGCCTCTGGAAACACTACTAACATGGAGAAATGACCAAAGTTATTCCAGTGTTCAGGTCTTTCATTCATAGGGTCGTTATGAGTCATCTACAACTGGACGGCACTTAACAACAATATCTTTTGGTAGTCCTCTGTCAATGTACTATTCCAGTCATTTTTTTAATAATCTTTACCATGATTTTGCTTGTGTGTGACATTAGTGATATTGTTTGATAATTTCCATACTCTGTCAAGTCACCTTTTTTTGGAATGGGTATAAATATGGTCTCTTCCAGTCTGTTGGCCAGGTAGTTGTCCTCTAGATTTCCTGGCACAACTTGGTGAGCATATCCAGGGCAGCATCTGTTTGTCAAAATATGTCAATTTCCATCAATTCATGGGGTCCTGTTTTTTGCTAATTCTTTCAGAACAGGCTGAACTTCCTCCTTCATTACCTCAGGCTCTTTCTTATATGTAGTTTCATAAAATTATTCTGTGTCAGACAGTTCTTTTTGGTTCAGTGACGCTGTATACTCCATCCATCTTCTTTTAATGCTTTTTAGATCACTCAATCTTTAGTGGCTGACTCTGAGAAGAATGGGAATCCCAGAACACTTGATCGTTCTAATGTGAAACCTATACTTGGGCCAGGAAGTAGTCATCAGAACGGAGCAAGGGAACACTGCATGGTTCAAAATTGGGAAGGGTATACGCCAGGGATGCATCCTATCTCCATACCTTTTCAACCCATATGCAGAGCAGATTATCCGGGAGGCTGGGCTCTATGAAGAGAAATGTGGGGTCAAGATTGGGGGACGATTTATCAACAATCTGTGTTATGCAGATGAAGAGGACCTGAAGCACCTGCTGCAGAGGGTCAAGGACTGCAGCCTCCAATATGGATTGAGGCTCAATGTCAAGAAGACAAAGATTCTCACCACTGGACCAATTGGCAGCATCAGGATGGATGGTGAAGATATTGAGATTGTACACAGCTTTATTTTGCTTGGCTCCACAGTCAACACTCTTGGCACCAGTAACCAGGAAATTAAAAGACGCATTGCCATGGGAAAGTCTGCTGTTAGGGACCTCTCCAGAGTACTGAAGAGCAATGGTGTCTCCCTGGAGACTAAGGTACATTTGATACAGGCCATGGTCTTCGCAATCACTTGTTATGCATTAGAGAGTTGGACAATGACCAAGGAGGATAGAAGGAGAATTGATGCCTTTGAGCTGTGGTGCTGGAGAAGAGTATTGAGAATACCATGGACTGCTAGGAAAACAAACAGATTCATCCCAGAAAGGTTTGAACTGGGTGGATCCTTGGAGGCAAGGATTCTGAGGCTCCGTCTAACATACTTTGGACATGTTGTGAGGAGAGACCGGTCCTTAGAGAAGGACATCATGCTTGGGAGAGTGGAGGGACAGCGCAGGAGGGGAAGGCCCTCTATGAGGTGGATTGATTCAGTGACTGGGATAATCGGTATAGGAGTGTCAGAAACAGTGCGACTGGCACAGGACAGAGCAGAGTTTGGGACTGTGGTACATAGGGTCGCTATAAGTTGCAAGCGACTTGACGGCACATAACTACAACAACAAGAGATCACTCAATATACTGCCTATAGCATCCTTAAGTAAACGGAGGCTTGAATTTGTTCTATAGTTCCTTCAGCTTAAGAAATAACAAGTGATAACAGTACCTAAAATTTAAAAATTCCTGTTTTATATTACCTTATATACATTATCTTATTAATTTTATAACATCCCACAGAAATTAATATTGTCCCCACTTGACAAATGAAAAAACTGAAGCTGAAGTAAAGATGAGAAATTTACCTAGTGCTCATCCCACCACACCAAGTTATCTTCCAAAGGTAGCAAATAACTTCTTGGAAACAGACCACAAAGTAATCCCTGAAGGAATTGAAGGTGATTGGAAGGTAATATTTCTATTTTCCTGGGTCCAGAGAAGATTATGTCTAAACTACCTTCTCTAGACACACATATACAACTTGTTTATCCAAATCAATTGACAGTATTTATAGAAAACCATACCCCTTGCCTTCAAGGAGCACCCTGGATATATCTTTTCAATCTGGATGATGAGAAAATAATTCGCAAAGCTGGACTCTCTGGTTCCCTTGTTGTGTTCTTATTGTTATGTGCTATCAAGTCAAATACAACCTATAGCAACCCTATGAACAATGGTTCTGAACTTTGTCGTACCCTGAATCAACCTCATCATCTCTGACACACCGGCCCCATTGCCACAATCACTATTTCAATCCATCTCATCCTCTACACTGACCTTCTACCCTTCAAGCATGATGATGTCCTTCTCCAAGGACTAGTTCCACCTGGTGACATGCCCAGAGTATGTGAGACAGGGCTTCAAAATCCTTGCCTCCAAGAAGCACACTGCTCTCAGCATCTCCAGAGCCCCTGTTTGTTCTCTTGGTAGACCATTGTGTGTTCAATACTCTTCTCCAGTACCACAACTCAAAAGCATCAATTCTTCTGTCATCATTAGTCATTGTCCAGCTCTCAGCTGCCTAGCAAGCAAATAATAAGACCATGGCCTGAAACAGGTGTATCTTAGTTAGTCTCTAGGACATCATTGTTATTTAGCACTCTAGAGACATCCTTAACAGCAGATTTTTTTCCCTAGTGCAACTCATCTTTTGATTTTCTGGCTGCTCATGACAAGAGTGTTCATTGTAGATCCAAACAAGATGAAACCATTCACAATGTCTATCTTTTCGCCATCTACCATGACATTACCTATTGGCCTAGTGGTGAGAATTTTTGTTTTCTTAATGTTGAGATACCATCCATACTGAAGTCTGTCTTTCTCTTTGATCTTCTGCAGCAAACACTTCAAGTACTCCTGTTTCAGTGAAAAAGGTTGTGTCATTTGAATAACACAAGTTATTAAGGAGTCTTCTTCCAATCCTGATGACACATTCTTCTTCATAAAGTCTAGTCTCATGAATGATCTGTTCTGCATATGGGTTGAAAGGTATGGGAAAAGGATACATCCCTGGCTCACTCCTTTCTTGATTTTGACCATGGAATTTTCCCTTGCTCTTGTAAGATAACAACATCTTACTCTAGATACAGATTTCACACAAGCACAATCAAGTGTTCCGAGATTTCCATTCTTCTCAATGTTAGTCACAATTTGTTGTGATCCACACAGCCAATTGCCTTCATGGAGTCAATAAAACACAAATAGACATCCTTCTGGTACTCTCTTTCAGACAAGATCCATCTGAAACAATATCCCTTGTGCCATATCTTCTTCTAAACTCACCTTGTATTTCTGGCAGCACTCTGTATTTCTGTATCTGTCAATGTACTATTCTAGCAGTTTTTGGATAATCTTTAGCAAGATTTTGCTTGCATGTGATATAAATTCTTCTGTTTAATAAGTTGCTCATTCTGTTGAATCACATTTTGGGGGAATGGGAATAAATATTAATCTCTTCCAATACGTTGGCCAGGTAGCTGTCTTCCAGATTTTTTGACACAATCTAGTGATCACATCTAGGGCTGCATCTGCTTGTTTAAATATGTTATTTGGTATTCCATCAATTCCCGGGGCCTTAGTTTTTGCCAATTCCTTTAGAGCAGCTTAAATTTCTTCCTTTATTGGTTCTTGATCATATGTTACTTCTTGAAATGGTTCTGTGTCAGCCAATTCCTTCTGGTACAGTGATTCCATATAGTCCTTCCATCTTCTCTTGAGACTTCCTGGATCATTCAAGTCTTAGCCCATAACACCTTTCAGTATTGCAACTGAAGACTTCTGTAATATTAGTTTAAATTAAAAACTGCCTAGTACATAAATTAGTTGTCATAAAGTCAATATTGGCTCATGGCAACCCTGAGTAGAAGTACATCTCCAGGCCATTCTTCCAACATGACTCTGGATGGATTCGAACGTCCAAACTTTCCCAAACTGTCAAGTGCTTTAAAGTTTGCATTCCCTCAAAACTACCACCTAATAGACTGACACATAATAAACACAAAATAAACATTAACTTAATGCAATTAGTTGAAGATTTAATGAATTTTAAAGTTCTCTCAATTGATTGCTGCTGTTGTTGTTAGGTGCCATTGAGTCAACTACTACTCATAGTGGCCCTACAAACAACAGACTTGAACCTTGCCCTATCCTGTTCCATCCTTATCATTTCTAATATATTCAAGCCCATTGTTACAGTCATGTGTCAATCCATCTTGTTGAAGGTCTTCTTCCTCTCTTTCCCTGATGCACATCTTTCTTGATTTTAAACAATGCCATGTTCCTTTGCTTTGTTTGGACAACTGCTTCTTAGTCTATCTATAGGTTTCACATGACCATAAATAATTAAGTGTTCTGTTTTCCTATCAATTCCTAAGACTTCATTTTTTTGTGAGTGCCTTCAGTACAGCTTGAACTTCTTCCTTCATCACCATTGGATCTTAAATATGTGTTTCTTCCTGAAGTGGTTCAGTAAACCAATTGTTTTTGTACAGTGACTCTGTGCATTCTTTCCATCTTCTTTTGCAGATTCTTGGATTATTCAAGATTTTGCCTATAGAATCCTTCAGTAATGCAATTTGAGGCTTGAATTTACTCTTCAATTCTCTGGAAAATCTTCCTAATGTTGAAGGAATAATTCCTAAAAGCATAGGTACTTGGACTACGAGATGACACCTATGACAAGAGACCCACTGAGGTACTGTGAGTTGTAGAATGCACAGAGCCTTCAATTAGTTGTTATGATGAGCTTCAAATAAATTATCAGATTGACTATAAGCTTGCTTCATGCAAAGGCCTTGTGTTTAAGTCTACTCTAAGGATTTTCATGTCTGCCCCTTCAAAAGATTGCCAACTCTTTCTTCTGAGGCACCTCTGGGTGATTTTGGATCAACTTTCTATTTACGACCAAATGTTTAACGGTTCATGCCAACAAAGCACAAACCTAAACCAAATTGTCAAGTCAGTTCCAATTAATGGTGATCCTAAGTTTTACGGAGTAGAATTCCTTTGATTCATTGACTCTAATCCTTATGGACATATATGGCCAGGCCTTTCTTTCTCAGTGCTGCTGAGTATGCCCAAACCACCAACCTTTAAAAAAAAAATTACAACAATGAATGAATGGAATTCCAAAATCTCTGTACATGTTCATTGAAATTTTTAAAAAATTAATAAAATTTAAAAAATCACAATAAAAAGCAATAAAAAATTAAAATGTTCATATTTTAAAAAATTAATTAATTTTAATGGAAGTTTATAGAGACTTAGGTTTTCCAGTCATTCATTGTTGCACTTTTCTCCCTACCCATGCCTTCTCCCCCAATTCACTCTTCTCCTTGAAAAGAAAGAAAAACTCTTTTATTGGTATGCACTCCCTCCCCCCCCAAGTCCACTTCACTATGCAGCCTTCACTCTGGACTTCCGTAATGAGAAGAATACCCATTCATATCCCTTTTAAACAGTTTTCTCCCTCATCTGTAAATCTCACAGAAGGATATTGCCCATTCTTTTCTCAAAGACTGGCTCGTTGATTCAAATCACCAGAAAGGAGTATTCTTTAAATTAGCAGTGCAACCCCCAAGAGAGTAGGCCACCAGTACGCCTTATATTAGTTGTTGCTGTTGCTGTTGTTGTATATCCTTGGGTCAGAACCAACCCATAGCCGACGCTCCAGTAGATTTTTAGAGGCAGTGAATTTCTTTTTTTTTTTTTTTGAGGCAGTGAATTTCATAAAGGAGATTACCTATCTTTCTCCCATGAAGCAGCTGTACCTTTGCAATGGCAGCACAAGGCTCTCTGGTGGCCTGGTGGCAGCTGTGCTGCCGTCACAAAGGCATGCAGTTTGTGTCTGTCAACCTCTCCTTGGGAGAAAGATGGGCACTCTCTTCCTACGCAGTTCACTTCCTCTGAAAAACCACAGGAGGGTCAACTATGGATCAATTCCATCTTGATGCTACACAACAAACAACAATAAGTCTCCAGAGCTCCCCCATAGTCACACGCAAATCATTTCAGCTTCCAAGAAATCTTTTTTAAAAAACAAAAACAAACAAACCCCCAAAAAATTATATAAACAAAAAATCCCGAGCAAAAACTCATTGTCATCAAGTCAGAACCAACTCATAGCTGACTCTCACTTAAGAGATTTCCTTCTCCTATAGATCCCTGGGGTGAATTTGGACCACAGAGGAGCACGGCCTTTGGGTGAGCAGCATGATTCCTATGAATTAGGTCACTAGAGAGCTTTCAAAAGTCAAATTCAGTGCTATGGAGTCCAAATGGACTCATAGCTGATTCTCCACTGGGTTTTCCGAGGCTGTAAATTGTATGGAAGGGATTGCTCATCTTTCTCCTGTGGAGCAGCTGATGGCTTTGAACTGCCAGAGACACCACCCTTGGGTTAGTTAGCAGTGCAACTCCCTGCCGTATTATATCACCAGAGTTCCCCAAAGTATGGCAATGCAAAATCTTGATGACCAATTCGTCGTCTTCTAGACGTTAAGGATAACTTTCAACTGTTAGAGAGCATGGGACATGGGGCAGGGAGGCAAGGAACTGTGAGGAACTAAGGATGTATCTCCCAGATAAGAAATCAAGCTGTGCCCTTCCTTACTCTTCTGCATGGCAAATACACAGTTGCTATTTGGGAGCCTGAGTATTGTTCTTAAGAAGAAAGTGGAGTCTTTTCCTGGCTTTGGTATCAAAGATATGTTTGCTTCATAGAATGAATCTGGGAGGGTTCCATCTTCTTCTATTTTCTGA
>NW_006399755.1:29049285-29082351 GCF_000299155.1 Elephantulus edwardii
TAATAAAAAAAGAAGAAAGTGGTTTTCCATGTTTGAGCACCTACATGCAAAGAAGGAAAACACCAGTCCTATATACCAAAGACCAAGACGGAAGGGGGGAGTTCGATTTTAAAAATTCTCATGGCAATGAAAAACTATAACTTCCAATGTGAACCAATTCATTGAGGCCTTAACATTCATTTGTGGGGACTGGAGGGGGCAGTAAAATGGGCCATCGGAGCCAATCGGGGAGCAGCAGGCTGGAAAGGTCAGCTGAGGCTAGGGCTGTGCAAGTCCTCGACTTTGTTAAAATGATGGTATTCGACAGAAGTTACATGGGAGGTCAAGTGACCGCAATAACAGGGGACAAGGAGCGCTCTCAAATCATTCTCGGAGATGAAAATGACATGAAACTGACATAATATCTGAGGTGAGATGAAACTCAAATCCTCAGCAGCTGAACACTTCACCTACTGACGCGCAGGCTGACCCTCACCAATCTCATAATCAAACCCGTGTCAAGAGGCGAGTGGAGCCTCCAGCAACGCAGGACTCTGCTCCTGGTGTTTTTGGAGGAGCAAAGGCTTTGTCTCTGCTTCTGAAACGATGTTGTTAAAAGTTTCAATACTCAGCCTTAAACCTTTCAAATCAATGTCTTATTAGAAAAATCCGATTCCACCTACAGGCGTGGAATCGCTTCCCTTTGGTAATTTTCCCTCAACTCTCATATTTCTTGGCTGGTATTTTCTGCAATGAAAGGTATGTTTTAGTTCAATGAGTAGCCTGGTGTTTTTAAAGATTCAAAGCAATTAAATGAGAAATGGAAAGATGGTCTCTAATCTAGGTTAACCTTGTAGCTTCAGAATTCTGTGAAAAGGGGATCATGATGGTGTCTATGATGGCTAATTATAAATAACTTCAGTAGCCCCCCCCAAAAAAAAATAGTACATATAAAACAAAGTCAGAGGACTGTAGGAAGTTCTTTATCACTGTATCCATTGATAAAGGACTTCAAAAACGGAAGTCCCAAACTTCATTTACATTGAAAGCAAGTATTAAAACCAAAAACCCAAAAGGAGAAAAATCACATGAAGTCAGCTGTTTAAAAATATACTTCAGGCTCTCTCACGTGCCCTGTAATTGCTCTGGTAGGAGGTTTAGCCCTGTAGACTGTACTCCATCTATTGGCATATTGAAGAGGAGTTTTTTTGGGGGAGGGGTGTTATTTGTTGTTTCCTGAGCAAAGCCAGGGTGAAGCAGGTGTGGCCTATTTGCATAAACACAACTAACGCTTGGCTTTCCAAAATATGCCATGATCTCTTTCCTGCCAATACATTTAGTTGCCCCCAAAGCCAATAAACACAGTTGTCAGCAAGGGGGATGAATCAGCATGTATTTAAATCAAAGACAGCCGTGAAAGACTACATTAGTTCTGTTCCCGGACCTGTCAAACCACAGAAGAGATTAAACATCTGACCCTCTTCATCCCCAACATTGCTCCACAAGAGACATTTCTGTCACTACTCCTGCCACTTGGCTTTCAAAGATGCCACAAAGCCTAGGGCGACCTCTGCTACATTTCAGTGTTGTTTATTGATTTCTGACCCAGTGCTTAATAGTTTTCCCAGTCCCCCTGAATGGCTTTTGTAAGCAATGGGGTTTGTACATCTCACCGATCAATACCTTTTATATTTACAATAAAATTGAAACGGCTTCTGCTGGGGGCGCAGCCCAGCATTTGTCATCCTTCAGCGAGGGAAAACTATGTCATTATCTGAATTAAAACATTTATTTCTGATTAAGAGAGTGTCCTATCTCATTAATTTTTCCCTTTCCAATAGAATGGGAATAGAACCCTATTGATTTTTGCACTTTTACACATCTCCACTGCTGGGAAGATAATTGAGAAGTTAGCCAGAATAAATGAAGTTTCAAGTCTAGTGGGCCAGCCAATACCTTCCAAATTCAAGGTGTTTTTATGAAGCTGGATTTTAATTTGTTGGCAAGCTGAAGCAGTGGGACTTATTCGGCTGAGTAAATTGGATTAAGAGTAGAATCGCCTGGAAGCATGTCTTGGGGAATGCCGAGGGCCCCGTTCCCCCAGGACAGTCAGAGCCTGGCTTTAGATTTATGCTAAGACAGCTTCCAAATTGCCCTCCGAAACTCCAGCTCTCTTCAGGAAGTGTGGATCACTGACCCAAAAGCCTATTAACTTGTTTCTCTTCCTCATACTCATTGCCTTAAAAACAACCAAGGTCTAATCAGAGGGTTGAACTAGACCTTCACATTGTCGGTACCAATTGATTACACTTTATTAGAATAATGGGACCAGATCCAAGCTTCATTAAGAGGAATTCCCTCTGCTTTAGAACCTTTTTTTCTGAAGACCTTTCAATTACAAGCTCTGATGGCATGCATAGGGAATACTGCTCACTTTGATATTTTTCTCATTAGAAATTTACCAGTCATTTGTTCTTGTTTCCAAATACAAAGACTAAGCCTTGTCTGCTCCAGAAAGAAACAGAGGATGCACTGGTCTCCAGGGTAAGGAGGAATTGGGGTTACAAACAAACTAAACCACAGCTCTCTTTGTTAATGTCTTAATTGCTTAACTTCTCTGTCATTTGTCACTGGTCCATTACTTTTAACATTCACATCCCATTCCATGTATCTTTGGTCCCTCTTGGAAAAGCAGATTCCATCTTTGCATTAAAGGAGAATGTGAGCAGGCTAACATTAAAGATCTCTCAAGTTATGACTAAAGATTCTTTGAAGGAAATAAATTTGCTAAGTGTCTCCCCTGAGCATAGAGATATGCTGAGGGAGGAGTTCATTCAGGAATAAGGTTGAGGACTTCAGTCCACATTTCAAATGTCCTGATTTGAAAGGAATGTGAAGATCACATTTCCTCTTAGAAGTAAAACGAAAGATAGAAAACTAGGGAAGTTCAATTTACATGGGGAAAATTCTGAGTTGGATTTATATGGTATAAAAGGGCCAAATTCAGGCACAAATGCTCTTTGGGGTGGAGAGGTGGGGGAGTACGTGTGCATGCATACGGTACATATTTATCTACGTATAAATGGGCATGTTATATATATGGATATGTATAGCCAAAAGAAAATAAAAATAGCCAAGAAAGTACTTCAAAAGACCCTACTTAAAAAAAGAAAAATCAACACAGCGATTAAAGATGCTGTGGACATGAAAAACTTAATTTCTAGCTGCATTTTAATGCATTGTCCAAAGTACCAAAGTATGCAAAAGGTTGAATACATTCATCACAAACAGTTCTGTTTTCTCTCCTTATACTAAAGAGGAATTACAGGGTTACCAATGACCTTCCTCCCAATGAAGCTCCGTAATTATAGTCATTTATTATACAACCGAGATGAATGGATGGAGTTTACATAGAATAAAAATATTATTTAACAGCTGTGTTATTGATGTGTGAAGTGTAATTTTAATTTATTCAAATGTTATAAATACATTGGTAATGTATTCTTTTCAAATTAACCTCCTGAATAGCACACAGGCATAACTTCAATTAATATTGTACTAAAATCTATTTTCTCATGTTTTGTGGGACTCTGTATGGCTAAAAATAAAAACCACTCTGATATCCTGGCCTACTCTCCTCCTGTATTTTGCTTTTCCACTTGATTCATGATTCCAATTTGAGATTGAATTTCAATTGGAATCATTTAGAAAAATACATCTTCCTCTAAATAAAGGATTCCTATTTAAATTTAAAATTGTTTGTACTATCAATTACAGATGCAGTGATTTGGGAGGAATTCTATATATTTATGTTAATTTGGCATTCTGCAGTATTTTTAAAATATTTGGGATGTTTCTACTGAAATGATAAAATGGGGGAAATATTTAAGCCAACAGCTCTATTTAATATACTTAGCATTTTAGCATAATCTCCATAAACCCGCAGAGAAACCACAGGCTGTATGTTATGTTGAATAACTTGGTACAGGAAGCATATTGTGTGTTTATATGCAGAGATAGACTTATGTATTTTACTTCTGGGTTTATCTCTTTTGTATTCTACCCATTTGCCCCGGCTGTCATTATTCCATGCTCATCGACAGAAGAGTTATAGTTTGCAAAAACCTATCAGGTAGGCTGGACACTAGATAATTGAGGTGATGATCAGCCCCAGGAAAAGACAATTGATAGTGATAGTGTCAGAGGCTGTACCTAACAAGATCTGCACCCTCTGTCTCCTTTAGCCTTTCTCTGGAATGGACCGAATATGGACATGTCTGATGTGCATCAGGAGACTGGAGGGTGGTGCATAATACTTCCTAGAACTGCAATAGGATGGGGGTGTCTTTTGACATTGAGGCAGGTTATTAAATAGAAGTGTGAACTATTAAGAGATGATCTTGACCCTCAATACATTTTTTATCAAAGTCAAAAAATATTTGACACTACTGAGAACAGCCTACCACAGGCACAAGGGCAGAAATGCTTTATTATGAAAAATATTGTGCTCTAGCCTTCAAAAGAGAAGAATTCAAAATACACATATTTCTTAATGTATAATTGTACTTGGAAACCACAGCTTGACATTAAAGGCATTCTGGAATGATCCCTATCAACGAGGATGATTAACCAACCTCTGTAAGAACTTCCTACATGAAAAATAATTTTTAAATATTGATTTTCAGTTGATCTTATGCTAACACAGTTTCACATACATTTTCCTAAGAGGCTTATCAAATCCACTTTCAATTCTATCACACAGTAGGAGTAGAGGAGATTTTTAAAGTTATTTCTAGAAGTAAAAGCAGATTTTTCTATGGTCTCTGTGGTGCTTTCTAGATTTTTGCTAAATAGCTACCCTCTCCTTCTAAGTCGTTTTCTTACACTCTGCTTACCTGTTACTGTTGTTGTTGTTATGTTCCATTGAGTTGCCTGTGACTCATAGCGACCCTATGTACAACAGCCCTAAACCTTGCTCTGTCCTGTGCCAATCTTACTGTCTCCACCTACTACTACCTTTCTAAAAATTGAAGGGGAGTCATAATTCTTTCAGCACCTGGCTTACCTAAAGACAGCCTATTACTTCAGCTTAATTGCAATGACAAAGCTACTGTAGCCCACTGACAATGGACTTAAACCAGAAAGGATGGAGAAAGTCCTAGTTTTGCATGGCTATTAAACACCCTATAGTCTATATAAAAATATGCCAAGTTGAGGCTTAAGAGTAATAAAATAATACGGGTATTGCCCTGGATCCTGGCTGAATGAGCAATGCCCCTTGATTGAGTAATTGACAAACTACACACTGTAACACACTCCAGAATAGCCCTGCTTTTTCATTATGTTGAACAATAGGTTAACTAGATAACTCTGCACTTGGTAAAATTACTTTCCATTGACTTCAAACCATCTTCTTTTCTCCTCAAGCTATTGCTCCGCGTGATATTTCGGCATTCTTCTCCCCAGCAGTGCACTTTCAAAGCCAGCTCAGTGCTAGCTCCCTGGGGCTCAGCCCCCTCTGTTTTACCTTTCCCAAGGGTCAATTGCCTGTGGGAGGAAACCAGTATAGACTAACAGGAAAGATATATTGCCGGATTCATGGCATTTAGAGAGGCCTCGAAATGTGCAGCGGTTCTCTTTGGATTGATGTGTTTCAATCGGAGGTTTATATGCAATGCAATTAGCAAATGAGTCTCAATTCTGAAAATGGACTCTCTGCGGACAAAATTCTTGCAAAAATCCTATCTGCACAGCCTGAGGAATATCCTTCACTTTATAAAATAGTCTGAAACACATTGTACCACGGAGCAAGGTGTTGAAAGTCCATGGAAGAATTTCTCAGGCGTCCCTTTCTGGCCAGCCCATCTTCATGAGTCAGCGTGGCCAGCACCGCCTGACACAAAGCTCCGCCGGGGCCTTGGCGCGCCCCCTGCAAGATTCAGGGAGGTGAGGCCAGCTCACTTAATACAGGATATCGATTGATTTATAACAAAGTGATAGATATAACTATTGTCATTGGAATTACACTGAGTTATAGCGACATGGTTTTCTGTTCCACAAGCCACTCCCCATATGTATCATAACTCAAACACTGAATGACAATACTACTATCTGAAAAATTTATATTCATGATTATAAATTAACTTTTTCCCTTTTTGTCCAGACCACCAACAGCATGGACTTGTAATTTCCAAACAGCGTTTACAGCATTAACTTGGGACTACTATCCATCAAGTCTGAGGACAAATGTGGAAGAGGATGGTCTTGCCCACTGCTGGTTGTGTTAGAGAAAAGCGAATGTGGTAACAGAGCAGCAGGGGGAGGGTGAACCACCAAGACCCCTTCCCCACCGCCTGCCACCCAAATGGTGACAACATACTGAGAGCACTAACTTGATACTTAAAAATAAAAGGGAGAGAGGTGACATTCACTGGTGACATTTTGTACAAATAATCTAAGTTTTCTCAATAATAATAAATCAGTTGCAGTCAATTCTGACTCATGGTAGCCTCCTGTGTTTCAGAGTAGAACCGCTCTATGAAGTTCTAGGGTTATGTTCTTGCACAAATAGACCAGCAGGACTTTCTTCCAACATGCATCTCCATGGGCTCAAACCACCAAACTTTCAATTGGTTGCCCAGGGACTCTCCAATAATAATAATAGCTGCTGTTTATGAAGACATTTCTACATGTCAAGCATGCTATAGCATTTAGCTCAAATCTGGTCACTAGGCTAGCTAGATAGTTATTATTATACCCATTCTACGGATTACAAAACAATGCCTGAGGAACAAAGAAATTGAGTAGCTTGCCAGAAGCACAGAACTAGTGAGTTAGAGTTTAAACTCAGGTATATCTAACTTCAAAGAGAAATTGCCACAGAGATATTATTTCAAGGTTGGTTTTTCCAAGCCTTGTACAAAGTAGCCACTGCCAATAAGGACATAAAGTATTTTGCTTTTTTTCACAAGATAATGTAATAATTCTAAGCAACCAGCAATTGGACCACTAATAAAACGCCATCTCACTTGGATTTAGCAGAGCTACAGTTATAAATTTAGGAGGTGGGGTCACACCATCTTGGGTTTAAACCCAGAGGCTGTCACACTGCCTCTTAACCTGGTTGAGGTTTAGTGGCCAGATCTGTTAAAAAGGGACAGGGTTTACTTGTAATATCCGGTTAAAATGCTAGTTTAGTGGTAGAGGAATATATTTACATGAATTTATACGAGAAAAAGAAATCCTCAAACACATAGGTGCACTCCACTTCAGACTTCCGTACCACTTACAAATTTTTAAATACCATACTGAACTTTGCCCTCAAAACCCTGGAGGATCCTGTTGAAGATGAGAGGAAGGAGTCAGGAGAAAAGCGATAAGACAAAGGGTGGACAGAGCAATTCTGGTGCCCTTTCCTGTGTGGGGGTCTATGCTGGGCATCTTTTCCTTGGTGATTATCACTCACCTATTGACAAAGATCAAAGACGACAGCCTTCAATATGGATTACATCACAATAGAAAGAAAACACAAATCCTCACCCCTGGACTCATGGGCAACATCATGATAGTGAAAAGATTGATTGTAGTTGACAACAATTTCATTCTAGTTGGATCTACAATCAATACTCATGGTAGCAGTAGTCAAGAAATCAAAATACATGTTGCACTGGTGATATATGCTATTAAGGACCTCTCCAAAGAGCTTAAGAGGAAGGATGTCCATTTAAAGACTAAGGTGCACCTGATCCATGCCATGGTATCCCTAACTGCTTCCTACGCATTTGAATGTTGGACAATGAATAAGGGTGACTGAAGAAGAATCAGTGTCTTTTTAATTATGGTGTTGGAGAAGAATATTGGATTTGCTATGAACTGTGAGAAGAACAAGAAAATCTTTCTTAGAATAAGTGCTATCAGATTGTTTTTTTGAGGCAAAGACCATGGAACTTTGGAAAAGAAATCTCTCATTCTAGCAAAAGTAGAGGGTCAGTCAAAGAGAGGAAGGTCTTGAACAAAATGGCTTGACACAATGACAGCAATGGGCTTGAATCAGATGGAGATCACGATAATGGCACAGGATTGGGCAAGGTTCAGATATGCTGTTTACAGGGTGGCTATGAGTCAGAGTTGACTCAACAGCTCTAACAACAACATATGCAATGATGATGTGTCATAATGTTCAATCATGTCATGTTGTTGTTGTTGTTAGGTGCTGTCAAGTAGAGTATGACTCATGGCAACCCTATGAACAAAAGATCTGAACTCTATCTTGTGCCACCCTCACACTTCCTGACACACAAGAGCCCATTGCAGCAGTCACCATATCAATCCACCTGGTTGAGGGTTTTCCTCTCCTTTACCAACCCTCCACCCTCCCCAGCTTCATGCCCTTCTCCAAGGAATAGCACCTCCTAGCAACATGCCCAAAGTATGTGAGGCAAAGCCTCATCATTCTTGCCTCCAAAGAGCACTCCAGCTACACCATCTCCAAGACATCTCTCTTTGTTCTCTTGGCCATCCATGAGATGTTCGGTGCTCTTCTCCAACATCACAGCTTAAAAGCTTCAATTATTTCTGTCATCCTTCTTCATTATTCAGCTCTCAGATGCATTGTTAGTGATTGCAAAGACAATGGCCTGGATCAGACATACCTTAGTCCTCCTCAATAATTTGGAGAGGTCCCTAACTACAGATTTTACCAGTGCAATGTGTCTCCTTATTTCCTGACTGCTGGTACGGTGGTAGTTAATTGTGGATCCAAGCAAGAGGAAGTTGTTGACAGTTTTAATCTCCTCTCCATCCATCTGATGTTGTCTATCATAAGAATAAGAATCTTTGTTTTCTTGACATTGAGATACAATTCTTATCAAAGGATGCATTCCTTGATCTTCTACAAGTGCTTCAAGTTTTTCTCACTTTCAGCAAGCAAGGTTGTGTCATATGCCTAACACAGGTTATTGAGGAGTCTCTCTACAATCCTGATGCCACACTCCTCCTCATAGAGTCCAGCTTCTTGGTTAATTTGCTCAGCATCTAGATTGAATAGATACAGGCAGAGTATACAACCCGGACACGCTACCTTTTCAGTTTTAAACCAGGGAATGTTCCCTTGCTCTGTTTGCACAACAGGTCCTGATCCAGGTATAGGTTCCTCATGAGCACAATCGAGTGCTCTGGGATTCCCCTTCTTCTCAATGTCAGCCACAACTTGTCATGATCCACACAGTTAAATGCTTCTGCATAGTCAATAAAGCACAAGAGACATTGTTCTGGTATTCTTTACTTTCAACCAGGATTCATCTGGTATCAGCAATGATATCCTTGGAGCCACGGCCTCTTCTAAATCCTGCTTGAAATTTTGGCACTTCCCTATGTATGTACTGTTCTAGCCATTTTGAATGATCTTCAGCAGTATTTTGCTTGCATTTGATATTAATGATATTTTTTGATAGTTTTCACATTCATTGGGATCACTTTTCTTGGGAATGGGAACAAATATGGATCTCTTCAAATCCCTTGGCCAGATAACTGTCCCCCAAATTTCCTGGCAAAGACTGGTGAGTGCATCCAAGACTGCATTTGTTAATTGAAACTAGTCATCGATACCTGATGCCTTATTTTTTTGCCAATGTCTACGAACACCTTCCTCTTCCTCCTTCATTATCATTGGCTCCTATTCATATGTTTGTTGTTTTGCTGTTCTGTGTGCCATTGAGTCACTTGCCATAGCAACACTATGTACAACAGCTCTGAAGCCTATTCTTCTCTAAGCCAGTCTCACTGACTCCAACACACCTACCCCCATTTCCCTAGTACCAAGCCATCTCATCCAGGGTCTATCCCTCCACCCTCCACATATTATGTCCTTCTCTAACAACCGGTCCCTCCAGGCCATATGCCCAAAGCATGTGAGATAGACCTTCAACATCTTTGCCTTTAAGGAGAAACTTGGTTTCACCTTTTTCAAGACAGACTTAATTGTTTTCTAGGCTGTACATGATATGATCAAGATTCTTCTCCAGCACCACAACTCAAAGGCATCGCTTCTTCTTCTGTCATCCTTAGACATTGTTCAGCTCTTTCCTGAAATTTTATAAAAATTTAAACTCATTCTTTACAATGTATATGCTCTTTCCATCAAGTCTGAGATTCCATTTGCTTCTCTGTTGTATAGCGCCTGGTCCAGAGAAAATATTTAGTAAAGAAATTTGTTTAGAAGCCCACTTCCATTTACAAAGTTCAACACAATATATGGTCTGATCATTTCCAGTTCCTGCTCAGTTTTAGAATACCTTATTTAATTCTTTTTTAATTGTTTATTTGATTCTTTGGGCATCTGAAAACCTCATCTGTGTGTTCCTGTATCTGCTGTCGGCATGACCAACTCAAGATGTGGTGTTCTGGTGTCTTCCTGAAAGATCTGGGCTCTACCAGCTATCGTCCAGCTTTCCTCCTGCTAAGAGTTACCTTTTTATCTCTTTTTTTTCTGTTTTGGTTTTTTCCTCTTTCATTCATTCAATGGCTATAATTCCACTGCTCCAAATTCTTTCTTAAATTTTCATTATGCTTAGGATAAAATACAAAACTTTCCACATAATCTAGAAGCACGGCAATTTTATAATTTATTATTGTGAATGTGAATGGGGAAGTTATAAACTATTGTATAAGAACAACAGGCTGACCAGGACTTTCCTAGAAAAATAGCCCCTCAAAGGCTCTGATTAGCTGGTCTCTTCTGACCTCCTGGGCCCTTTGTTGGCCCTCTCCCATGCTCATTCTGCTTCAGCTACATCTACCCTCTTTTACCTCCTTCAGAAGGTCAAGGTCATGATGTCCCAGGGCCATTCATCTGCCCTTCCGCAGCCTCCTTTCCAGTCCCTTACTCCTGGTCACTCAGGCCCTCCTGAAGGATTAGCTGCTGGTGTGTCCTCTCTTCTGATTCCCATAGGCTCCCATTACTGTCCATTGTAGAACTTGCACAGTTCATAGCTGTGTGTTTATTGCTGTACTGTCTAGCTGTGGGTTTCAAAGCAGCAGGGTCAGCACTGTTCTATTAACCATTGAACTTACTGCCCACACTGAGCACAGGCTGAGCAAGGATAGAATGATCATTCAGTGTATGTGAAAGGTTGCATGCCTCAGTGCAGCCATCAAACACTTACTAATCTCCTGTTACATGCCAGGTTCTGTGCTGTTGTTGTTAGATCCTCTTTACTTCACTCATAGTAACCCTATGAACAACAAATCTAAACCATAGTCATAATCCCAGCGCAGGTATCCAATGCTCCAGGTTTTTCTGTACTTGTTATTCTAGACAGTCACTGTGTCAATACATCTTATTGAGAGTCTTCCTCTCTTTCTCTCACCATCCACCTTCCCTAGCATGATGTCTAAGGACTGATCTCTCCTGACAATATGCCCAAAGTATATAAGATGAAGTTTGACCATCTTTACTTCTTAGGAACACCCTAGTTCTACTCTCTGCAGGACAGACTTGTTTATTCTCTTGGCAATCCATGGCACATTCAATATTCTTCATCAGCATCCCTAGTCAAACACATCAATTTTTCTTTAGTCTTTTTTATTTCTTATCTAATTTTCAGATGTGTAGGTAGCAATTGAAAATACCACAGCTGGGATTATGTACACCTTAGTCTTTAAACTGACATCCTTGCTTTAGAGAGGTCCTTGACAGCAGATTTTTGCTGAAATGGAGGAGGACCTGAAGCACTTGCTGCTGAGGGTCAGGGACTGCAGCCTTCAATATGGATTGAGACTCAATGTCAAGAAGACAAAGATTCTCACCACTGGACCAATTGGCAGCATCAGGATGGATGGTGAAGAGATTGAGATTGTTCACAGCTTTTGTTTGCTTGGCTCCACAATCCACACTCTTGGCACCAGCAGCCAGGAAATTAAAAGGCATATTGAGATTGGAAAGTCTGCTGTTAGGGACCTCTCTAAAGTACTGAAGAGCAAGAGTGTGTCTCTGGAGACTAAGGTGCATCTGGTACAGGCCATGGTCTTTGCAATCACTTGTTATGCATCAGGGAGCTGGACAATGACCAGGGAGGTTAGAAGGAGAATTGATGCTTTTGAGCTTTGGTGTTGGAGAAGAGTATTGAGGGTACCATGGACTGCTAAGGAAACAAACAGATTCATCCTGGGGAGGATTAAACTGGGCTGCTCCTTGGAGGCAAGGATCGTGAGACTTTCTCTGACATACTTTGGTCATGTTGTAAGGAGAGGTTGCTGGAGAAGGACATCATGCTTGGGAGGGTGGAGGGCAGGCGCTGGAGGGGAAGGCCCTCTGGGAGGTGGATTGATTCGGTGACTGGGGCAATCAGGATGGGTGTGTCAGAGGCAGTGCGATTGGCACAGGATAGAGCAGTTTTGGGCTGTTGTACATAGGGTCGCTATGAGTCGCAAGTGACTCAATGGCACTTAACAACAACAACCACCACCACCATACCTTTTGATTTCATGACTGTTACTACCACGAGTACTGATTATGAATCCAAGTGAAGTTCAATAACTGAAGACTTCAATCTTTTTCCCATCTATTATGATGTCACCTATTGGTCTAGTAGCAAGGACTTCTGTTTTCTTGAGGTTGCATAGTGGAGTGTACTCGGGCCGGTGGGGGAGGGGGATTGTATACCAAGGAAAGAATTTTTGTTTTTTTTCTTTTTAATTTTTATTGTATTATTTTTACGTGTACCGTCAAATCAGATCTGACTGGTACAGGAAGAGATTGCCCCCTCCTTCTCCAGCAGAGCATCTGGTGGATAGAATTTTTCTTTTACTTTTCAAAGAGAGGCCTGAACTGGGGGGAGGGCTGGGCAGGGAGAAAAGTATAAAAATGAATGAATGGAAATCCAAAATTTCTGTAAATGTTCTTTAAAATTAAGAAAATAAAATTTTAAAAAAGAACACATGGTGCAGTCTTTCATTTCTATAGCAATTGCTTCACGTTTTCTTCATATTTTGCACACAGGGTTGTGTCATCTGCATAATGCAGGTTGTTAATGAATATTTCTCAAATCCTGGTACTACATTCATCTTCTTCACCTTCTCAAATTATTTGCTGAGTGCATTGATTAAATTAAAGGTATTGTTGTCGTTGTTATGTGCTTTCGAGTCGCTTGTGACTCATAGCGACCCTATGTACAAGAGCCCTGAATGCTGCTCTATCTTGTCCCAACCTCGCCATCTCCAACACACTTATTCCCACCACCCCAATCACAGAATAGATCCATCTCACTGAGGATCTTCCTCTTCTATGCCATAACCTTCACTCTCCCAAACATGATGTCTCTCTCCAAGGACCAGTCCGTCCTTGCAACATGCCCAAAGTATGTCAGACAAAGCTTCAGAATCCTTGTCTCCAAGGAGCATTCTGGTTTTACCCTTTCCAGGACAAATCTGTTTGTTCTCGTAGCAGTCCATGGTATATTCAACACTCTTCTCCAGCACCACAACTCAAAGGCATCAATTCTCTTTCTATCATCCCTAGTCAGTGTCCAGCTTTCTGATGCATAGCACTCAACTGCAAAGACAATAGCCCAGATCAGGCTCACTTTAGTCTCCAGCCTGATGTCCTTGCTCTTCAATACTCTTGAGAGGTATCTCACAGCTGACTTTCCCAATGCAATTCATCTCTTGATTTCCTGGATGCTGGTACCAATAGTGTTGACTATGGAGCCAAGTAAACTAAAACTGTTAACTATCTCAATCTCTTTATCATCCATACTGATGCTGCCAATTGGCCCAGTGGTAAGAAGCTTTGTTTTCTTGATGCTAAGCTTCAATCTGTATTAAAGGCTACAGTCCTTGACCTTCTGCAGCAAGCGTTCAGGTCCTCCTCAGTTTTAGCAAGCAGGGATGTGTCATCTGCATAACACAGGTTGTTGATGACTCTTCTATCAATCCTGATGCCACATTCCTCCTCGTACAGCCCAGCATCTCAGATGATCTGTTCTGAATACAGATTGAAAAGGTATGGAGACAAAATACTTCCCTGATGGACCCCCCTTCTTGAGTTTGAACCATGTAGTGTCTCCTTTCTCTGTTCTGATGTCTGCCTTTTGGCCCAAGTATAGATATCACACAAGCACAATCAAATGTTCTGGAATTCCCATTCTTTTCAGAGTCAGCCATAGCTTGTTGTGATCCACACAGTCAAAAGCCTTTGCGTAGTCAATGAAGCACAGATAAACATTCCTCTAGTATTCTCTGCTTTCTGCCAAGATTCATCTAACATTGTCTATACTATCCCTAGTACCACAACCTCTTCTAAACCCAGCCTGCACATCTGGCAGTTCTCTGTTGACATATTTCTCTAATCGTTTTTGGATAATTTTCAGCAGAATCTTGCTTGCATGTGATATTAATGATATTGTTTGATGATTTCCACACTCTGTTGTGTCACCTTTCTTTGGAATGGGAACAAATATAGATCTTTTCCAGTCAGTTGGCCAGCTCTCTGTCTTCCAGATTTCTTGGCAAACTTAGTGAGCACATAACCCTAGCATATATCTTTCTGCTTTTAAAGCATGCAGTGCTCTCTTATTCTGTTTAGACAACTGCTTCCTGGTCTATGTAGAGATTTCTCATGAGCACAATTAAGTGTTCTGGAATTTCCATTCTTCTAAATGTTATCCATAATTATTTTAAATTATATAGTCAAATGTTTTCTGTAAGGCTATGAGCTAGACACTGGAAATATTGAAATAATAAGGCTAAGAAGTTCAGATTAGGACATAAACAGACACAAAACTGAGCTATAGAATCATATAGAAAGGCTCTAGCTTGAAATAGTAGGAGGTTCTAGGAGCAGAGAGGAGACAGTGGTCACCAGTGGGAGTGACGTCAGTGGGCAAGGTAGGCTTCCAAGTATAAAAAAGGTAGATGATAAAGGTAGTGCAAAACTGGGAGGGATAAGAGAATCTGTGAGGCTTAGTGTTGTTTTTGATGTTGTTACTGTTGTTTGGTGTTATTGAATTGAGTATAACTTATGAACAACAAATCTGAACCCTGCCCTATCCGGTGCCATCCTCATCATCTCTGACACACTTGAGCCCACTGTGTTAACTGTGTTAACTCATCTCATTGGGGGTCTTCCTCTCCTTCACTGATCTTTTGTCTTTCCAAGCCTCTTGTCTTTTTCCAAGGTATAGCCTCAGCTATACACGTCCAAAGTATAGGAGACCATCTTTGCCTCCAAGAAGCATTTTGGATACCTCTCTATGACATAGCTGTTTGTTCTTCTGTTAGTCATTTAATACTCTTCTCCAGCATCACAACGCAAAGGCATCAATGATTCTGTCATTCACTGTTCAGTTCTGGGATGCATAGCAGACAGAGAAGGTCTCAGGGTGGTGGGAGGTACCAGTGTTTGTGAACAGAAGGCAGGATGCAGAGGGGACTGGAGGTGCAGTACCGCACACCGCCAGTCGTGGCGTGACGCGGTGTGGAGTCGGCTTCCTGCTAACGCGCAGGCCTGGTTGCAGTTGGCGCACAGAGCGCTCTGGGTCATCTTCCTTATTCTCCTTTCTCCCTTGAAAGCCCCTTTCTGAGGCCGGGAAGTGGCCTTCCCTCCTCCACCAGCTCCCCAATCCTTTTTTCCTTCATGCTTTCTCTTCTAAACCTGAACCTCCACTCTGTCTATGGTTGTGGGAACTCCCTTCTCACAAAGTCCGGGATGCAGATCCTCCCATTCTCCGGGTCAAAGCCAGTGACATTAATTCCATTCACATGATAGTGAATGTTGATATAATTAATTACCTTATTACCGTGTAAGGCTTCCACACAGGGGACTCGCTCATGGAAAAGCTATTCCTATCGGATCTGAGAGAGGGAGTGTCGCTGTTGTAAACATGGGCTGCTCTGCGGATCGCCGCCCCAAGGCTTACTTACAGTGTAGGGTATTGTTCAGAGACAGCGGCTGCAAGGGGTTGGTCCCCTCCTTTGGGTCATTCAATAAAAAAGGATTAGGTAAAGTGTAAAGGTGACGTGAAGCCTGGGCCTGGTTGATTCTGTACCCCAGGAGGCCTTCTGGGATGCTGAGGTCCCCTGGCTACCTTAGGAGAATTCATATGAAAAGAGCTTCTTTCTAGAGAACAAAGCTCTCCAGGAAGGGAGTGGTCTGAACTACCAAGGAGAACTAATCCTTTTTGGCTCCTGTAGATGGCCCTTCTCAAAATCTGTGCTCTGCACTGAGGACTCACAAGGGAGTGGTCCTGCAAGTGAAGGAGCTGTTGTCTATGACCTTTTGGATCCTGCATGAGAAAGGCCTGGAACATGGAGCCTTTTACCCAGGGAGGAGCAAGATGATGGCTGTCAGTTCCTCAAAAAGTTAAGCATGATGCAACAATTCTTCTCCTAGGTAGTCTTTGTTATTGATGTTGTTGTTGTTGTTAGGTGACATCTAGTCAAGCACAACTCACAGTGATCCTATGAACAAGAAATCTGAACCCTGTTCTATCCTGCGCTATCCTCACACTTCCTGACACACTAGAGTCCATTGCAGCAGTCACTGTGTCAATCCACCTGGTCAAGGGTCTTCCTCTCCTTCGCAGACCTTTTCACCCTTTCCAACATCATGTCCTTCTCCAGGGAATAGCCCCTCCTAGCAACATGGCCAAAATATGTGAGGCAAAGCCTCATCATTCTTGCCTCTGCAGAGCACCCTATCCAAAACATATCTGTTCTTTCTCTTGGCCATCCATAGATGTTAGTGCTCTTCTCCAACACCACAGCTCAAAGGCGTCAATTCTTTTCCTGTTATTCTTATTCATTGCCCACGTCTCAGATGCATAGCTAGTAATGGGAAAGACTATGGCCTCAATCAGACGCACCTTAGTTTTCAAACTGACATCACTACTCCTCAATAATTTGGAAAGGTCCCTTAACGACAGATTTTCCCAGTGCAGTGTGTCTCCTTATTTCCTGAATGCTGGTACCGATGGTGTTAATTGTGAATTCAAATAAGATGAAGCTGTTCATGAAGCAGATCATAGATGAAGGTAGTTTTTGGGTTTTGTTTTGTTTTTTATTTTATGCTGATTTATTCACTAAGTTTGAATACATTGTTTTTCACAAAAGATTCTTCCCATCTCCTTCACCTCCCCACCCATTAAATTGTGCAACCCTATGATTAACATCCCATCCCACTCCACCCACCCACTCTCACCCCTCTGCTTCCACCCTTCCCCGCCCTTGAATCTTCATTCTCATTCTACAATAACAGTTTTATACAGTATTTGTCCTTGTGGGACTGAGTTAGTTCACTCAGCATAATGCTCTTGCTACTAATTATGAGAGTAGCCCTATGAATGGCCACAGATCAGAACCTTTCTCTATCTCAGGCCTCAGCAGCTAGTAGGTTAGAACCACATGCCTTTGGGATTGCAGCACAGTTTCTTACTAATAGGCCACCAGAGCTCCTTCTCCTCCATACTCCAGTTCATTGTTGCAGTCACAGTATGAGTCCATCTTCTTAAGGGCTTCTTGAGTCCACCTTCCTCTGTTTCCCCTGGATCCTCCTGACAACATCCCCAAAGTATGCCAGACAGGCATCTCACCATCTTGTCTCTAAAGAACACCTTGGCTCCATTACTTCTAAATTTGGGTTTTTGTTTTTTTTTTACAGTGCATGATTATGCAGAACACTTCTCCAACACCACAATTCAAAGACATTGCTTCTTCTGCCTCTCTTATTCATTGTCAAACTTTCAGATACAAACAAACCAATTGACCATGACTTGGGTCAGGCACATCTTAGTATATATCCCAAATCACTGATATTTATATACCAATGTTCATTGCAATACATTCACCATAGCCAAAATGTAGTAACAACCTAAATGTCTAGTAACAAAGGGATTAAAAAGATCGTGTTATATGCATACAATGGATTATTATTCAGATATAAAGAGAAAAGTTCTGATACATCCTCTGACCTACTTAAATCAAATATCTACACTAGGTAAATGTATAAAGACAAGAGATTAGAATTCTCCAACAGCTGAAGGGAGTGGGGGAAAAGGAACTTATTTTTTAATGGATGCAGACTTTCTGTTTCAGGTGATGAAAAGGTTTTCGAAATAGATCGTGGTGGTTCCAAATCATTGTGAATATAATTAATGCCACTGAATTGTACACTTAAAAAGGTTCAATAAATCCAAACCACCTCATTGCAGTCAAGTCATAACCAACTCATAGCTAACCCTCTAGTGGGTTTACCAGAGCTGTAAATTTCACAGGAGGAGATGCCCGACTTTTTTCTACAAAGGTTCTTGTGGATTTAAATGACAAGAAAGATGCTGGGAAATTATATCTATTTTTTTAACCCTGATTTTTTAAAAGGAAGCACTTCACTAGCTTGGTGGGCTTTCTTTTTGCCCACTTACTATCTGGTTAGTAATGATAGCCCCCCTTTTTTTAAATTCTTTAAATTGAGATTTTAATGAAATTTTATAGAGAACTTGGGTTTCCATTCATTCATTATTGCACATTTTCTTCCCTACCCCGTTAGTTTGCATTTCTCTTTGAAAAAGGGGAAAAAAATCTTTCATTATTTCACAATTTCCTCCCCCACCCCAGTCCACTTTGCTATGTGACAACCCCCCATTTTCAAGCACCACGATCTATTTCGAAAAACTTTTCATCACCTGAAACAGAAAGTCCGCATCCATTAAAAAATAACCCCCATCTTCAAGCACATGATATTATGTTCCATGCTTTATGAAGTGTGCAGGAAATCATGAACAGCGACTAGAAGAGTAGGATTCCAGTGCAGGTCCTGCCAACTGGCATGACCTTTTCCACTACACAGTACATTTCTCATTCCCTGAGAAGAGCAGGGAAGGGCTGGTGACAATTCAATGACCTCATGAGGAGCTCCATCTTTGAAGGAATGTCATGGGATCCTAACTCCATCTCCATACACTCACACGTATTATAGTCTGGCAAGAAGAACATGCTGAAGGCCCCAGAGTTTAACTTCTGACCCTACTAAGGACCAAATAGTCTTTACGATTACTTGCTATGCATCAGAGAGCTGAACAATGAGTAAGGATGACAGAAGAAGAATCAATGCCTTGGAGTTGTGGTGCTGGAGAAGAGTCTTAAGATATTACAGACTGGCAAGAGAACAAACAGATCTGTCCTAGAGAGGGTGAAACCAGGTTGCTCCTTAGAGGCGAGGGTTTTGAAGCTCCCTTTCACGTACTTTGAGCATGTTGTCAGAAGAGGCCAGTCCTTGGAGAAGGATATCATGCTTGAAAGGATGGAGGGACAATGCAGGAGAGGAAGATCCTGGATGAGATGGACTGACACAGTGACTAGAATAATGGACTGACAGGCTAAGACTGTCTCAGGCAGCATAGGGCAGGGTCAAAGCTATTGTGCATAGGGTCACTATGAGTCACAGTTGACTCAACAGCCCATAACAAGGCAAGATCAGTGTCAGCTTTAAATTGGGATGCTCTACTGGTGACGATTTAGAGAAAACTCGTGAATTTTTGTTAATGTTAAAATGCACATCTTCAGGCTTCAACTCAGGAATTCAGTCAAATTCAGCTGGAATCTGTATTTTACCCAAATCTCCTGCCCTTTCCCGGGTGATTTTGTGACCAAGGAGCAGGTACTGAGTGTGTGAGCTGGTTGGAAGTGTTTCCAGGATGAGCACTGGTGAGTAGGTGGAGAATGAGTGCATGGTAGGACTCCCCAGGAACTCCCCAGACCATCTTCTCCTAGAACAGCTCAGTTCGTATCTCTTATATATTGGGCTTTCAAGTAAGATTGCATTAGAAGGAAAATTGCATGACTCAAATATTAAAATTTAAAAAAGAAATAGAAAAGATTGCAATGCATTGGCGTGCGTGAAAACGCTTTGGGTATAGAAAAGGTGTTCTTTCTCGATAGGAGCAATTTTAGCAAAACCTTGGCCATCTGAAACCCTGAGGGGATGAATCATTCAGAAAGCCTAATTTTCCCTATAGCATTAAAACTTTTATTTAAATGTTAATCGTTTTGTGAGGAATATGTTACACTCTTCCCTGCCTTTTAAAATAGAGATTAAAGAGCATAATTTAACAGTTGTTTGAAAACTCAGGACCCCCAACTGAATATGGTGTGGTCATCCTGAGAACTGGGTGGCCATCCTAAAGGTTATTCCTGACAAACCTGATGTGGAAAATCTTCTCAATTACGCTACCCATTTCTTCCTCTGTTCCTCCTGTTGGGTCAGCCGCCCGAGGCCTACACACCTGACAGCTATAAGGTAGAAGCTCTGTTATCAGTGTTTGAGCCAGAACCAGATGGTCCCCACAGATGAATTACACGCAGACCATGGGTTATGCAGCATCACGGAAGAACCATGGGGAAAATTTGGGGCACCACACAATCTGGAGACCAACTGCAGTCTCCCCTCTATCACCCACGAGTCATAGAAGCTCAAGCAAGTCCCTTCACGTGGGGATATGTTTCTTTATCTCAAAGATAGAAAGTTCAAGCCAACAATCTCCAGGTTAGAGGTCCAGTCTCAAGGCAGGGCTTGCAAACCTCAGTGACTGTGGGGTTCAACCTTGTGGGTCTATAAAGGGGAAGGGGATGGTGAAGAAGAGAGCAAATTCCTGTCTAAAGAAAAGGCCACTACCCAGCACCTCTGGATTCCCTGCCCCACAATTGACTTCAGATTGGTTCGCTGTGATCCACAGGCTGATTTTGGAAATAGATGACCAGGCCTTTCCTCTTAGTCTGCCTTAGTCCGAAAGCTCTGCTGAAACTTTGGCAGATAGGAAGCAGCTGTGCATGAGATGAATCAAACCTAGTTGTGCATAGAAAGTAAGAAGCTACCTTTGAACAACCACTGCTCCCAGATTAAGAATGAGGTTCCACCATCAGATTCGGAACTAAGTCAAAAGTGAGGCGGAAGTTGTCTTCCAAATTCACACTCAGAGCTCCAGCTGCAAGGAAATCTGGAAAACATCGTTGTTTTTATGTACAGTTGAGTTAGAAGCAACTTATATCTGACGCTCTGGCAAGTCTTCAGAGAGAGTAAACTCCATGGGAGGAGATTGCCCATCCTTCTCCTGAGGAGCGGCTGTTGGATTAGAACCTTTAGCTTTTGGGTTGACAGTCAACATTTTACTGCGAAGTCAGAGCTTATAGATCAGGTAAAATTCATCTGTAGACGCTACTGGCTCAAATCTTTGTAAGATAGCAGGGTCACAGCTGCCGGGGTGAACAGGCCCCAAGAAGCTGTTCTAATGGAAAGAAACAGTCAAAAGGCCTCCTCCAGCCACTGGGTATTTCTCTTTAAAGGCCTTCCAGCCCCTACCCCACTCCTGAGAGAGCCTCACTGCACATGGGTTCAGGGGCAATTCAAAGCTCTTGCATTATTGCCTGGACACAATTCTTGGAGACTTCTCCCATAAAGAGGGTTAAGGACATGCCATTGAGCTTCCCAAAGGAGGGCAGAGACTGCTTTTCCCAGGCTGGGTCCTGCTGGGAGTTGGCATGCTGTGCCCCTGCCCCTTCGCTTTTGGCATGTTCCAAAGTGAGCAGCTGGGAGCTTCTTAGCACATGGTCAGGTTTCCAAGTCAGTTAGTCCCAAGCTGCCCAAACTGGACTTTCTCTGCCCTAAGTGGTGTGTGGGAAGACCCAGGACATCACATCTATCCAATTCACACAAATAACAGCTGCGCTTTAGCAAAGCTACTTTTCTAATTCTCTTAACAACTTCAAAATGCAAGTACCATGACCCCACTTTACAGATGGGGTAACCGAGGCTTGGAAAGTTTAGTTCCACAGTGAGAGAACCAGAATTCAAAAACAAGCTGTCTCTTTTCATTACCTTTCAGTAATGAAAGGTAATTCAGTACCAGCATGGCATCTAGACACAGAGAAAGAACAGTGAGTGTGTGTGTCTTTCTCTCCCTCCTCTCTCTCTCTCTCTCTCTCTCTCTCTCTCTTTCTGTGTGTGTGTGTGTGTGTCCAGACACCTGGGGAGAGCCTTCTTTTATGTTGGATAATATGATCCTGCCTCCTAGTGGTCATGTTGGTGGAATAGCACTTTGTGCATGGGGCCAGCAGGCCTCTCCCTTGCCCCGGAGCCCATGGCAGCTGATTATTTCAAGAAGTGGGCTTGGCCACTCCAGGACAGCCAAGCCTGGCAGCAAGTGGAAGCAGCTGGCTTCCTTTCTCAGGCCTCTCACTTCTCACCAGGGAAGAGGCAGCAACAGCCTGGGGCTCTCAACCTTCTTCAGAACCGGTCATTTAGTACATAACCCTCAGTGACTCTCCTCCCCATGGGAGGGCACCTGCAAAGCTCTCTACAACTGTTGCTTCAGTTCCCACTCCTTCTTCCTCCAGGTGGTAATTAAGTAATAGCCCTCACTTTCAACCCTCGTTCAACTTCTGAAGCTTGGTGCAGACTATAACTTTAGAAGGCTGTGCCGATCCTCAAATGAAAGCACAATTCTAAGTACTCTTTCTTTAATAACACAAAGCACTTGTTTAAATTATTATCTCTTGTTCATTAACATTGTGTTGGAACCAACTCATAGCTGATTCTGCAGTGGGTTTTCACAGGCTGTAAGCGGAACAGGAGGAGATTGCTGTGGAGATTTCTTTGTGGAGCAGTGGGTGAATTCAAATCACCTGCCTTTGGGTTGGCAGGGCAACTCTCTACCCACTAGGCCACCAGAGCTCCATTTCTAGTCACTTTAAACTTTCTAGAGGGCTCTGGTAATGTAGTTCATAGCAAGTTGTGCTGCTAATCTAAAGGCCTCAGATCTGTATTTCCACGCTACCAGAGGCTCAGCAGGAGAACGATGTGCAGTCTCCTTCTCCTGCAATTTACAGCCTCAGGAGCCAAAAGGCAGGTCAGTTATGAGTTGATTTCGACACAACAGCAGTGAGTTTAGTTTTTGTGTTCTAAACTTTCTAACAGTCCTCCTAATACAGTAAAATGTCAATCTTGTGAGGAGTTGAAAGAATTATTCACAGCATCCCCATAAAAATTATTCCCACTGAGTTAGACCCAAAGATAGCAACTCTTACTCCTTTGTGAGTCAGCTCTCTGAGGGTGCAGTGTGGGATCTGTGGCTCTGAATAAGCACCCTGGGAAATCAGAAACAGATAGTGCAAGAACACATTATTAAAAACCACCACTCTTTGTTGTTGGGGGTCAACCTAACTCTTGGAACCATGACATGTCCTAGATGGAACAGTGGCCCACAGTGTTTTTCAGTAGATAATACGTATTTCTTCCTAGGAACTTCTAAATGGGCTGAAAGCCTTTTGGTGAACAGCTAGAATATTGACAATTGTACCACCCAGGAACCCCCACATTTAGAAATATGGCCCCTCAAGTTGGGAAGCTTGTGCCTCAATGTGGGGCACTGAGGCCTTCTGCCACTGGCCTGGGGGCCATGCTGCCAAATATGTGCTCAGGATCTTGGGTTGCAGACACCTGATGTCTTTCTTCCAGATGCATGTGTATTCCATGCTCTGTCATGCCAATTAGCTAAACAAAAGGTTTGTCTCTTCCTCTCCCGAAAACGCACGTTTCCTTGTTCTGAGCATGTGTGTTATTAGACGATGCGGGTCTCAGTGGGAGCGCTTCCAGCCCCTGGTGACTTTGAGTGGCAGCAACATTCTCTGCTGCAAGTGAAGAGTCCCTGGATGGCAGGGCCACCTGCCACCATTGCTTCCGTAATGATCTCAGCAGCACAGAAGTCCTCACTTAAAAAAAAAAGTTCATTCTGGAGACTCTCCAGTAAATTAGTAATTTGCCTATCTCTTCCCACCCCAAACTGCATGTGGCTTAAACGTAGGACATAAATTCCTTTATGACTCACTTTGGCCTTTTGCTTACTAATATCTCTCATCTTATTATGAAGCTCTGGAGACACTTGACTGTTAAAAAGTTGATGGTTCAAACCCACTATCAACTGCAAAAGAGAATTTGCTCCTATGATGATTAAAGTTTAGAAAACTCCATGAGGAACTCTATCATATATGGTCTCTACAAGTCAGAATCACCTCAACACCACCCAGAAGCCTCTTATTCAATTAAAATTCATTCTTCCCTTCCAAGTCTATTGACCACCTACTCAGGCTTCAGGCCTCTGCTCAGGCTTTGCCTTTTCAGAGAAGCCCTTTCTAACCACCAAGTTATGTGCCTTCCCACATCTGCCTCGTGTCTGGGTAACACAGGGGTTTGCTTCATACTTGAAGACCTTTCCTTCAATATAATTTATAACGTTGGGGAAAAAATCCAAAACAATGTATTTGAAGTCATCAACTTTGGTCTATTTCCCCTCTTACCTAAAATTAAAAAAAAAAAAATCCAAAAAAGAATTGATAAGACTTTAAGTAAGTAACATCTAGTTTAAGGGGAAGATAGGGTTCCCATGGGTGAGCATCAGAACAGAATGACCATTTAAGTGTGCTCCTGCATAAAATTAATAGTCACAGCTCCCTTCCTAAAAATTGTCTTTCTGATAACACTGCTGAGAACCATATTGAAAAATGTTACTGGCCCAAGGGACCACAAGTAAATACATGCTTAAATGAAACTAAAGAAATTTAATTAAGTGTATGAACAGTTATACTAAATGATTTCTCCAGGAAGCCAATGGGAAATTATACTTAACAAATAGCTACACAATAAGGTCTGTAGTTGAGAGGTTATTAAACTAATCAGATAATCAAATTTCACCATCAACCGTAGCCATTTGATTTGCCCCTGTCAAAATAAAACCATTGTTCACTCTTCTTAATGAAATCAGATGGGGAGAAGGAGGTAGCTGGTTTTAGAATAAAATCTTTCTCTAAAAACAAAGCTTACAATTTGTTCTCTCCCTCTAACTCCAAAAACAAGACTTTATCACTGTTTCATAAGGATTTGAAACAATCCAGCTTTTAAAGGATAAGATGAAATCAGAAATTAAATTCATGGTTGTTTCTCTTCACGGAAGTAATTGATAAAGGGGGAAATAAACAGACAGGTTTTGCTTTCAAAATCTGGTAAAGCAAGTTTGTTCCAAGGCTAAGGTGTTTCTTGCCAGTTTTATACCCAAGGTGCATTTTTATAGCCAAGAACTAAAGCCCTGAAACACAGCGATCCACAGAATAATGGAAATGCTGACACAACCTTCACTTCGGCTGCAGGAATGGTGCCACTATAATTTATGGAGAACACATTTTGGTTTTGTCAGGTTTTTAAACATAGACTGTTATAAATTTGAAGGAGGACTGTCTTGTTAAAGCTTCAAATGGCATGTGTTAGTATTGGTTATGCATCATGTCCTGGATGGTGAGTGGCATTTTGAGAATACATTTTAGCCCAAAGGGAAAAAAGGACCTGAAACTGGTTACATTTTCAAAACAGTACTCACAGATTATAACCACCTTGACCGTGATCAATATGATTGCATGTACCCAGCTATAATATTCTTATAACTGCACCCATCCTTAGCTAGAGTTTCCATTCTTGCTTTTGTCATTCATGCACTCATTATTTGATAAACAAAAAAAAATAATAAATTGCTAGAAATACTCTGTGTCATGCCCTGTCATAGACAGTAGAGAAAACAAAGGTGATGCTATCTCTACTCTTTAGGATCTTAAGTGTCTGTAGAAAGAAATAAATACATTTTTTAAGAGAACAACTCTGTGCGTGCACATGTGCATAGATATGTGATATGTATATATCTATATAGTCCATGAATGGTGTAAATATACTAACTAAAGCCTTCATGGCATATTGAGTTGTTTTGAACTGAAAATTTAAAGGCTGCCAGCTTAAATGCAGCCACTACTCCACGGGAGAAAGACAAGGCAGCTTGCTCCAGTCAAATCAAATGGATTGAGAAATTATGGTACATTCACATGATGGAATATTATGCAACACACAGTAGCAATGATTTTGTAAATTATTATCTAACTTGAGAGGGACTGGAGAGCATTATGCTGAGTGAACTCAGTTCTACAAGGATAAATACTGTATAAAACCATTATTATAGAATGAGTATGATGATCTAACGGGGTGAGGGGGAGAAGCAGTAGGGTGAGGATGTGAGGATGTATGCGGGTGTTAATCATACGGTTGCACAATTTGATGAGGGGGCACTGAAGGAAATGGGAAAGATCTGGTGTGAAAAACAATGCATTTGAACTTTGCAAATAAACCACTATAAAATTTTTTAAATAATTAAAAGTGTACATCCTCAGAAGCCCTGTGGACTTGTCATGAGGCAGAATCTACTTGACAGTAGTGAGTTTGGTTTTGTACTAACGAAAAGGTTATGATCTGATCTGCCCAGTAGCCCCATGGAAGAAAGTCACGACAATCTCTTTCTGTAAAAACCAGAACCAAGAAACCCCTACAGAGCCCAGGTCCACTCTATAACACAAAGAATCAGCATGAGTCAGAACCAACATAGTGATAACAGGTTTGCTTTAGTATATACACATATATGTGTAGGTAGGTAAATACATAACTGTTTGAAGTATGTGCTTGTATGGTTGTATGTGTGAGTGCGAATGTGTGTGTGTGTGTGTGTGTGTGTGTGTGTGTGTGTACCATGTATCATGGGTTGAATTGTGTCCCCTCAATATAAGTGTCAAGTCGGCTGGGCTATGATTTTCAGTGTCTTTGCAATTAGGTAATAATATAATCTGGAAGTTGTATAATGATGTAATCATCACTCCACCTTGTGTAATTAGCCAATCAGTTATAAGGAGATTAGAGTGGGATGGAACACCATACAAAAACACAGCCCAGATCTGAAATACTGAAGAGTTTCTCTGGGGTAAGGCCTTGTTGTTGTTGTTGGTCTTTTTAAGTGCCATCGAATCATACATGACTCATAGTGACCCTATGAACAAAAGACCTGTTCATAGAGTTTCCAGAGGCAAGCCATTTCAGAAATGGATGCCACTTCTGCTTCCAAGTTTGTTTTAATCAGGAAGCTCCACCAAACACTGTCCACCATGAGTAACCATTATCACATTTGGCACATCAGTGTTACAGTGTTTAGCATCACAGCAACCACAAGTTACCTCTGTACAGCAATGCACAGACCAGTGCTATACCACTTAGAAGAATGTTTGACTAAAAACAATTTAAACCAGGCCTGAGGGCCACAGGCCCAAGGGCCCTAATGGGTTTTTAAATAGGAGTCCTTATTACATTGCCTCACTCCCTTTAGCAAATCAACATTCTTCCCTACTGCTCACCAATCACCGCCAACAAGCTCCTGTAAATGACTTTCAAACTGGTTCTAGTTATTGTCGTTAATTGCCTTCAAGTTGAGCACAACTCATAGCAACGCTATGAACAAAAGGCCTGAAGCCTTTTAATAATTATCAAAATTTATTAAAGTTCATAGAGTTTTTGGAAGCATATTGTTTAAGAAGTGGATGCCACTTCTGCCTCCAAGACCATCAATTAGTCATGTGCAAATTAAAATTTACGTTGAAGAAAATTAATTCAAGTCCACAAGTACCAGAATATAACACTGAATCTATCTTACCTGAATTTAAAAATCATCTCCAGAATAGGTTTGCGATATTGAACACTATTGATCAAAGACCAAATGAGTCATGAGACAACATCAATACTATCCATGAAGAGAGGGAAAAGTCATTACAAAGACAGAGGAAGGCACCACAACAAGATAAATAATCCAATAGAAAAATGGGCACAGGATATGAACAGACACTTCACCAAAGAAAACATTCAGATGGCCAACAAGCACATGAAGAAATGTTCAAAAGTCCTAGCTCTAAAAGACATGCAAATCAAAATTACTATGAGATATAATTTAGCCCCAGTCAGAATAGCAAAATTTAGCAGAAGAGAGAGCAATAAATGCTGGCGAGGTTGTGGAGAAACTGGAACCCTTATTCACTGTTGGTGGAAGTGTAAAATGGTGCAACCACTGTGGAAAATGGTGTGGCGCTCTCTCAAAAAGTTGCAAATAGAGATATTATTGACCCATAAATTCCATTACTGGGAATAAACCCTAAAGAGACCATAACTGCCACCCAAGCAGATATATACACACCCAAGTTTATCGCAGCTTTGTTCACAATAGCAAGGAGCTGGAAACAACCCAAGTGCTCATCAACAAACGAATGGATAGAGAAGATGTGGTATATTCACACAATGGAATACTAAGCTGCTTTGAAAAACAAGGAACTGATGCAATATTTTCAAAATGGGTCACCCTGGAGGACATTGTGCTGAGTGAAATATCTCAATCACAAAAGGACAAATACTGCATGGTGCCACTGTTGTAAAATCAGAGTTGGGGTAAGGATGAGAAAAACTGGATAAATTCTCTGCTACGTTGAAACAGATGAGGAAGAGAACAGTTTAAAAGCGATATATGATAAGGTATTATGGTTATCACAAGAATCCAGAATTAAGGTTGCATAGTGGAATATATTCAGGCTGGGCAGAGTGCGGGGGATTGTATACCAATGAAAGAATTTTTATTTTACTTTTCAAAGAGAGGAGTGAAGTGGGGTGGGGCGGGGAGGGCAGGGCAGGGAGACAAGTGCAACAATGAATGAATGGAAATTCAAAATCTCTGTAAATGTTCATTAAAATTAATAAAATAAAATTTAAGAAAAAACAAAGAGGAAGAAGAAAAGACCAAAATTTATCTCAGGAGAGACTTAAAATTGCACTAGAGCATCGAAAAGCTAAAACAAAAGGAGAGAAATGCAGAAGTAAAAGTAATGGACAGAAGACGATTTTTAAAAAGCAGTTCAAGAAGTCAAAACAAAGCATTTTACTGAAATGTGCAAAGAACTGGGAGAATTAAAAAAAAAAGAGCTCACTCACCAATTCTCAAATTAAAAGAGAAAATGAATTCAAGTCTTGACTTGCAATATTGAAAGAGGCTATGAGCAAAATCTTCAATGATCCAGGAAAGCATCAAAAGAACATGAAAGGAATACACACTGAAAAATTTGGGGAAGTACCATATAAGCAAGGAAGAAAGAAGTTCAAGGTGGCAAAAAATGAGGCTGCAGAAATTGATGGAATAACAACTGACATGTTTGAACTAGCAGATTCAGTTCTGGACATGCTTGTAAGTTTGTACCAGGAAATTTGGAGGATAGCTACTTAGCCAACTAACTGGAAGAAATCCATATTTGTTCCCATCCTCAATTAAGGAGATAAAACTTAATATGGAAAATTGTCTAACAATATCATTAATATCATGTGCAATCAAAATATTGCTGAAGAACATAAAAAACCAACTAAAAGAATACATTGAGAGAAAATTTCCAGAGGTTCAAGCTAGGTTTAGAAAAGGTTGCAACACCAGTAATATCATTGCTAATGTCAGATGGATCCTGGCTGAAAGTAGGGAATATGAGAAGAATATCTATTTGTGCTTTATTGACTACGGAAAGGCATTTGTGTGGATCGTAACAAATTATGACTAACCTTGAGCAGAATTGGAATCCTAGAACACTTGATCGTGTTTATGCAAAACCTATATGTAGTTTTGAGAACAGAGCAAGTTAACATTGCTGTTATGTGCCACTGAGTCACTTGCAACCCATAGCAACCCTATGTGCAAGAGCCCCTAAACCCTGCTCTATCCTGTGCCAACCTCACTGTCTCTGACACACCTACTTCCATTACTTCAATTACTTAATTGATCCATCTTATCGAGGGTCTTCCTCTCTTGTGCTGTCCCTCCACCCTCCCAAACATGATGTCCCTCTCCAAGGTCTGGTCCCTCCTTGCAATATGCCCAGAATATGTCAGACAAAGCTTCAGAATTCTTGCCTCCAAGGAGCATCCCAGTTTCACCCTCTCCAGGATATATCTGTTTGTTCTATTAGCAGTCCATGGTATATTCAACACTCTTCTCCAGCACCACAGCTCAAAGGCATCAATTCTCTTTCTATCATCCCTAGTCATGATCCAGCTCTCTGATGCACAGCACATAATTGCGAAGACTATAGCCCAGATCAGACACACCTTAGTCTCCAGCTTGACATCATTGCTCTTCAGTACTCTGGAGAGATCCCTAACAGCTGACTTTCCCAATGCAATTCATCTCTTGATTTCCTGGCTGCTGGTACCAAGAGTTTTGAGTGTGGAACCAAGCAAGCTAAAACTGTTAACAATCTCCATCTCTTCACCATCCATAATGATGCTGCCAATTGGCCCCGTGGTGAGAATCTTTGTTTTCTTGATCTTGAGCTTCAATCTATATTGAAGACTGCAGTCCTTGACCTTCTGCAGCAAGCGTTCAGGTCCTCCTCAGTTTCAGCAAGCAGGGTTGTGTCATCTGCATAACGTAAGTTGTTGAGGAATCTTCCTCCAATCCTGATGCCACATTCCTCTTCGTACAGCCCAGCATCCTGGGGGATCTGTCCTGCATACAGATTGAAAAGGTATGAAGACAGAATACATCCCTGGCATACACTCTTCCCAGATTTGAAAAATGCAGTGTCTCCTTGCTCTGTTCTGACGACTGCCTGTTGGTTCAAGTATAGGTTTTGCATAGACATAATCAAATGTTCTGGAATTCCTATTCTTCTCAGAGTCAACCACAGTTTGTAGTGATCCACACAGTCAAAAGCCTTTGCATAGTCAATGAAGCACAGATAGACAGTCCTCTGGTACTCTCTGCTTTCTGCCAAGATTCATCTAACATTAGCTGCAATATCCCTGGTACCATAGCCTCTTCTAAACCCAGCCTGCAAATCTGGCAGTTCTCTGTTGACATGTTCCTCCAGTAGTTTTCGGATAATTTTCAGCAGAATCTTGCTGTCATGTGATATTAATGATTTTGTTTGGTAATTTCTGTCAGGTCACCTTTCTTTGGAATGGGAACAAATATTAATCACTTCCAGTCAGTTGGCCAGGTCGCTGTTCTCCAGATTTCTTGGCACAACTTAAGGAGCATGTCCAGGGCAGCATCTGTTTGTGGAAATATGTCCATTAGGAAAAGTATGCTTCAAGGTATCCATTTTCCATATCTATTCTATCTGTATGTTGAGCAAACTATTCAAAAAAAATGGACTCCATGAAGAAGAATGTGGCATCAGAATCAGAGGAAGACTCATCAACAACCTGTGTTGATGACACAACTTTGCTTGCTGAAAATAAAGAGGACTTGAAACTCTTGCTATAGAAGATCAGGCTACAGCCTTCAATACTGATTGCATTCCAAAACTAAGAAAAAAATCTTTACTACTGGACAACATCATGATAGTTGGAGAAAAGAACGAAATTGTCAACTATTTCATCTTACTTGGATCCCAAATGAAGACCTTTAGTTGCAGCAATCAGGGAAATCAGGAGATGCATTGCTCTGGGCAAGTATGTCATCAGAGACTTTTTCTAATTATTAAGGAACAATTATGTCAATTGGAAGACTGAGGTGCACCTGATTCAGGCCATGATCTTTTCAATCACTTGCTATACATCTGAAGAGTTGGACAATAAATAAGAATGATGGAAGAAGAATTGATGCCTTTGAATTGTGGTATTGGAGAAGAGCACTGAATAGTTGTTGGACTGCCAAGTGAACAGGTAAGTCTTGGAGAGAGTGCAGCCAGCCAGAATACTCCTTGGAAGCAAATGTGACAAAGCTTCATCTCACATACTTTGAGCATGGTGCTAGAAGATAGACAGCATGCTTGGAAAGGTAGAGGGTCAGATAAAGAGAGGAAAACTGTCAACGAGATAGAGTGACACAGGGACTGCAGCAATGGCCGCAAGTATGTCAGGGACGATGAGGATGAAACAGGAGAGGACAGGGCTCAGATCTTTTGTTCAGGGGGTCACTGTGAGTCGTATTTGACTTGATGGCACCTAATAACAACACCAACATCCTCCAATACTGTGAAAGAAAAAATTTCCATTTGTTAAACCTATCAATTTGCGTATTTCTAGCAGCACTAGATAAATAAGACAGCATACATTCTTAACTAATGCAAAAAAATTACCATTCTTTGGGGGTTTGTACTGAATGCTTCATACTCATCTTGTCATTTATTCCCCTCAGAAACCTTATGTTGTTGTTGTTGTTGTTAAGTGCCATCCAGTTGAATACAACTCATAGCAACCCTATGTACAAAAGATCTGAACCTTCCTCTGCTCTGCACCATCCTCACACTTCCTGGCACACAAGAGACCATTGCAGCAGTCACTGTGTCAATCTACCTGGTCGAGGGTCTTCCTCTCCATTGCAGACCCTCCACCTTTCCCAGCATCATGTCCTTCTCCAAGGAATAGCCCCTCCTCACAACATGCCCAAACTATGTGAGAATGTCCAACTGTGCTTTCTCGACTATACAAAGGCATCTGACTATGTGGATCATGACAAGTTGTGGCTGATGCTGAGAAAAATGGGGATCCCAGAGCACTTAATTGTTGTGAGAACAGGGCAGGGGAACCCTGCACAGTTTAAAATTGAGAAAGGAGTGCATCAGGGTTATATTCTCTCTTCATACCTATTCAGTCAGTATGCTGAGCAAATTATCTGAGATGCTGGACTCTATGAGGAGGAGTGTGACATCAGGATTGGAGGGAGACTCTTCAAGAACCTGTGTTTTGCAGAAGATACAACTTTGCTTGCTGAAACTGAGAAAGACTTGAAGCACTTGTTACAGAAGATCAAGGATTGCAGCCTTCAATATGGATTGCATCTCAATGTTGGGGAAACAAAGATTCTTACCACTGGACCAATAGGCAGTGTCATGATGGATGGAGAGGAGATTGAAACTGTCAGCAGCTTCATCTCGCTTAGATTCACAATTAAGCCCCCTGGTACAAGAAGTCAGGAAATAAAAAGATGTGTTGTTGTTGTTAAGTGCCATCAAATCATAGGCAACTCATAGAGACCCTAAGAACATAAGGGTTTAACTTTCATCTTTTCTCCAGGTTCCTAGGGTTTTCAGAGGCAAGCTATTTCGGAAGTGGATGCCACTCCTGCTTCCAAGCTTGTTTTAATCGGGAAGCTCCACCAAACACTGTCCACCATGGGTAACCATTATCACGTTTGACACATCAGTGTCACAGTGTTTACA
>NW_006399755.1:29082451-29123494 GCF_000299155.1 Elephantulus edwardii
ATAGGACCCTATGAATGAAAGACCTAAACACTTGTATAACTTTCATCGTTTCTCCATGTTCATAGAGTTTCCGGAGGCAAGCTGTTTCGGAAGTGAATGCCACTCCTGCTTCCAAGCTTGTTTTAATCGGGAAGCTCCACCAAACACTGTCCACCATGGGTAACCATTATCACATTTGACACATTAGTGTCACAGTGTTCAGTTTCACAGCCACCATGAGTTAGGGACCTTCCCAAATTTTGAGAAATAGTGATGTTAGTTTGAAGACTAAGGTGCATCTGATTCAGGCCATAGGCTTTCCGATTACTAGCTATGCACCGGAGACCTGGACAATGAATAAGGATAATATAAAAAGAATTGATGCATTTGAGCTGTAGTGTTGGAGAAGAGCACTGGACAGCCAAGAGAACAAACAGATATGTCTTGGAGAGGGTGCAGCTGAAGTACTCTTTGGAGGCAAAATGAGGAGGCTTTCCCTTACATACTTTGGGCATGATGCTAGGAGGTACTATTCCTTGGAGAAAGACATGATACTGCCAGAGTGGAGGGTGAGTGAAGGAGAGGAAGACCCTCAACCAGGCTGATTGACAAGGTGACTGCCTCAATGGGCTCTTGTGTATCAGGAAGTATGAGGATTGGCACAGGACAGGACTAGGTTCAGATCTTTTGTACATAGGGTCCCTATGAGTCGTGCTCAACTCAATGGCACTTAACAACAATAATAATGACAATTCACCCTGGAAGGAGAGACCTAGCTAGCAGCAGGTCATGAAGCTCACATCTGAGGAAGATATTAGGTGAGTAGCTGAGTAGTATAAAAGGTTGATCTCAGAGTTCTGAGTAGCGAACACATACTCCATTCTCTGGAGCTCTGGAATGAACTTCTTTAAATGAAGGAGTGCTGTGGGTTACAAAACCAAGCTCCTTGCTCTTTATCATTCTTCAGTATTGCATAATATTTGTTTGGGTGAATGTACCAAAGTTTCAATAACTATTTATGCACTGATACACACTTGTATCATTTCCATCTCCTTGGTAATGTAAATACTGCTCCAACAAACATCAGCATTTATTTATCAGTTCTGCTACAGCTCTTACTTCTTTAGAGTATATATCCAGTAGAGGGATTGCTGGATTGGATGTTAGTTTCACTTTCAACCTTTTAAGGAAATGTCAAAATGCTTTCCAATGTGGTTGCACCATTTTATATTCCCACCATCAGGGTATGAAGAATTCCATATACACTCACTAGTATTTGCTATTTTCTCTCTTTCTTTAAAAAAAAAATTCTTTGTTCATTACAAAATTATTATATATTATATTTCACACTATCCTTCATTCACATTGTGTTTTATAACATAATCACCAATGGACCTTGCCCATCACTGTCCTTTTTGCCCGAATCCTTCCCATCTTGCCCTTTTTGTCCTTTTTGTCCAAATCCTTCCCATGTCCTTCTCCCCGCTCCCTCCACCCTCCAAACTGTGCAAACCTGTGGTTTTCTCCCTATCCATCCCCCCTTCCCCATTTGAGGTCCCATACATGTTTTACTAATTATCCTTCTATTTTTACAATAATTGGTTTATGCAGTATTTGTCCTTATTTTCTGTCTTTTTGAACTTTTTCTTTTTGCTGGAGTAAAATGCTATTTCATTGCTGCTGTTTGATCTCTTTAATACCTAGTGATCTTGAACATTTTTTCACGTGCTTATTGACAAACTAAATGTCTTCTTTGGTGAAGTGTCCTTTCTCGTCCTTTGCCCATTTTTTTAATTGAATTGTTTTTATTTTTCTTGAATATATACTATCCTTGAAATTCTATTTAATACAGTGATTCTGTGTATTCCTTCCACCTTCTTTTCATGCTTCCTCTGAGATTCAATATTTTGCCCACAGGATCATTCAGTTTTGCTGCTGAAAGCTTAAATTTATTTTTCCAGTTCTGTCAGCTTGAGAAATACTGAGATCTGAGAGTTTTTCCTATTTGGTGTTTTGGTTACAAATCTTTACCTATTGCGTTAGAATACATTGCTTTGTCTTTTCTAGCTGTCCTTTGAAATATTTTTTTCAGCTTCTCTTCCCTATGACACACTCCCAATGCGATGTACTCTTTCCTATTCTTTTGTAGATGATGAAGCTGAGCTTTGAGTGATGGTCAATTTGCCAGTGTAAGATAAACATAAATTCTTTGACAACCTCACTTTTTTCTGAGGATCTGGTTTAAGTTAACAGCATTCTCTTTCATTTTAACATGCATCTTTACATAATGAGTTATATGGTCACCCTACCTTGAGGTCACACAGCCTGAAGGTGGCAGAATCAAAATCTGGACCTCAACAGCCTGATTTCAGTGACCACATACTTTAAGCCATAACACAACATTTGGGGGGAATCAAAAGCACAAAATTATATGTGTAATATTATCATAATTGTTTTTAAGCATTCTGTACATAGAGATAACTCTGCAAAGATATGCATCAGTGGTTAAATATGGAAAGGGACTATAATATATTTTAAATAGCATTTTCTTTTATGAGTTTTCTCCAATTAGAATGCATGACTTTTATAACAAAAATAATTTTTTAAAATGTAGGCACAGAAAGCATTTCAAGTATTTCATGAATAGGTGTTATTTGATATTTTAGAGGTTATAATATTTATGGAAGCACTGGTGGTGTAGTCTGCAGGGAGTTACACTATTAATCCAAAGGTAGAGGTGACACTCTGGTTGTTCAAATCCACAGTCAAGCCCAAAGTATAGAAGGCCTTGGACATGTCAGCCCCAGGGAATTCACAGCAATAATTGGGACGGCTGCAGCAGAGGGTTTCTAGTCAAATTTACCAAAATCTCCAAATTGCAACTGCCTCTGGACCAATCTACCCCTAATTGGGGAGCTTGGAGCCTTGCACACAGAAGGCATTCAGGAAGTAGTAGCTGTTGCTTGTTCCATCAATTGCCTTTGAGTTCACTCGACTCCTGGTAAGTCTTGTGTGTTATCAGTGTAGAATTATGCTCGATAGAATTTTCATTGAGTGATTTTTTGGAAGTACACTATCCAGCCTTCTTCCAGTGTTCCCTTGGATGGACTTAAACCAGTAATTTTTTGGTTTGCAGCCAAACATTTTAACCATTTATAGTATTCATAAACTCTTAAGTTTAATAGTAAGACAAATTCCATTTGGGTTTCTATACTTTTCCTACATAGTCAAAGATACAGATAAAAATAGATAGTTGGTGGTTGTTGTTGGGGGTCCATCGAGTCAAGTACAGCTCATTGCAACCCTATGAACAAAAGATGTGAACCCTGTTCTCTCTTGAGCCATCCTTACACTTTCTGACACACAAGAGCCCATTATGGCAGTCATCAAAACTCAAGGCCATTAGAGCAGAACCGACTCATCCTCCAATGAGTTTTCCAGGCTGTGAATCACACAAGAGGTTGCCTATCATTCTCTTATGGAGCAGTAGTAGATTCAAACCACTAGAGAACTGTAGCCTTTAGGTTAGCAGCACAACTCCCTAAAGACTATGATATAAATATTTATAGAGCAGTAGATACACACCACATACACATACACCCCCATATTTCAAATCTATCCAACAGTTGCATGGGAAAAAGATTGGCCATCTCAGAAACTCAATGGATGATTAGCTATGACTTGGCTCCAACTCCATGACAGTAAATTTAATGAGCTCTTAGGGCCAGGGGGCGTTGTATTTAAGGGTCTTGCAGTGAGTGGTGGAAGATTAACTTGGATTTCTTTTGTCAATATCCTAACAAAATAAAATAAAACAAAACGATACAAGTTAAATAGCATGGATAGTGATGGTTCTAGCACTAAAATCAACTTTTTAGTATTTTACCAGGTACATCTTTATCAAGTGCCCATTATGCTCTTTAGGGACAAGGATGACAAAACTTCATCTGATATACTTTGGACATATTGTCAGGAGGAGCTAATCTCTTGAAAAAGACAGGATGCTTGGAAAACTAGAGAGTCAGTGAAGGAGAGTAAGATCCTCAATGAGACGGATTGACACAAGTAACTGTAACAATGACCAACTGAGCGCAGTAGAGATTGTGGGGATTATGCAGAAGATACAGGATTGGGCCAAGTTTTGATCTGTTGTTCACAGAGTAGCTACGAGTCATAGTCAACATGATGGCTTCTCACAACAGAAATGTTGCAAATGTCTGCAACGTATGGAACATTCAGAAATTAATAAGGCAGAGCCTCTGTTCATAATTTGGTGATAGTGAGGAGCTAACATGTTCATGATTTATTCTAATGATATATGTATGGCCTTAGCCCTTTACAGACCATTTTTCTCAAACCTATTTATTCAGCTAATCTAAGGAAGCAGTGTCCTATAGCAGGCAAGTTTCTTTTCTTTGAAATCTCTTGTTTTCTTTTCAGAGTGATGCTGTGACACACATATTGTGGAAAGCTTCAGTTTTGGTCTCACTGCCAATGGCTCAACCTTTGTGTAACCTAAGAAATAAGACCCAACTCTTACTTTGTGTCTGTGATCCCTGACAAGGTGCCCAAAACATAGCAGCTACTCAGATAATGGCTATTAAAACACAGGAAAGAATTCAATCATGCATGAAAGATTTGTAAAACTCCCAATATTTAATGGTACTGTATAGAAGACATTTGATGGCTAACCAAAAGGTTGGTGGTTCAAGTCCATCAAGTATGCCAAGGGAGAAAGATAAAACAACCTGCTAAAATCAAGATGTATAGACGTGGATGTATTATGGGGCAGTTTTCCTCTGTCCTACAGGGTTACAGTGAGTCAAAATGGTCTTGGCCACAGTGGGTTTGGTTTGATTTGACTATTTGCCTAATGTGTACTTAGTCATTATAGAAAATGCAAGACACCTAAGAAACACAGACCTTATCCACTATAGACTTTTAGGCTAATGTCAATTTTTTTAAAAATTACAATAAATAAAACTACTCAAGTTTAAAAAAAAAAGTTAAAAAAAATTTCTGCCCAAAAGTGTGCCCTAGAAAATAATCAAAATACCTAACTATAAGACCACACATTTTAATTTATTAAAAGTTCATGAAGGTCACTTTTATTTTTATGTGTAACTAAAATATACCAAGGTCATCTGGCAAAGTTTGTACCATATAATAATTTCAATTAAATATTTCAGTGAACTGAAAAACCCTTTTAATGGTAGCTCCAATATCAGCATCGCAACTGCACTTACATATTCAACAGCTGTCTCTCTTCATTATGAATAATAAACTAGCATCTCTTTTACATATACAGGTATTGAGTTATATATGCATAAATTAACTTTGACTCAAATAAAGAAGAAAAATCTATTTAAATCTGCATTAATCTTTTATTGGCTTTTCTACTTGTCATAAACAGTTTGTAACCAGATATATATCATTGTACTAAACATCATGTAAAACCTCTCACTCAATAATCCAATAGATATCCAGGTAATATATCCAGTGGCAACAGGCCTCCAATGGGCCATTTTATAACCTAGGCAAAGGTTAATCATCCTTAGCTTCCTAAGTTGATCTTAACTGAACTCGTGCTGCTTACTAGTGACTTTGGAACAGCATCCTGTTTTATGGTTAGTTAATTATTCTTCACTAACATTAATGCATCCCAGAACTGAAGCCATCAAACAATATGCTGAAAGAGATGTCTATTACCTTTTATTGCTGTTGAAATTTGTCACCTTCTTCCCCCACCCTCCCACACTTGAAATATTCTTTTTTTTTTTTTGCTTGTTTATTTGTTTGTTTAGAGCTATTCTGTTGGAAACTTAAAATTTACCTACCCTTTACTAAACTCTTATTTATTGATGTTATTGTTGTCGTGTACTCTCAAGTCAGAACCGACCCATTGCTGACCCTACGGTGGATTTTCAGAGGCAGTTAATTGCACAGGAGGAGATTGCCCATCTTCCTCCCATAGTTTATAATCCTCTCTTAATTTTCAGCAAAGATACTTACCATTGAACTAATAATGTAATGATGATGGAGAGGAGATTGAAACTGTCAACAGCTTCATCTTGCTTGGATCCAAAATTAACACCCTTGGTAAGAGTAGTGAGGGAAAAAGAGATGCATTACATTAGGAAAACCTGCAGTTAGGGACCTTTCCAAATTATTGAAGAATATTGATGTCACTTTGAAGACTAAAGTGCATCTGATTCAGACCATAGCCTTTCCAATTACTAGCAATGTATCCGAGAGATGGACAATTCATAAGGATGACAGAAAAAGAATTGACACCTTTGAGCTGTGGTGTTGAAGAAAAGCACTGAACATCCCATAGATGACCAAGAGAATGAACAGACATGTCTTGGAGATGGTGCAGCTGGAGTGCTCTTTGGAGGTGAGAATGATAAGGCTTTGCCTCACACACTTTGAACATATTTTAAGGAGATGGATATATTCCTTAGAAAAGGACATGATGTTGGGAAGGGTGGAGGGCTGGCAAAGGAGAGGAAGACCCTCACAACCTGGTGGATTGACAAGGTGACTGCTGCAGCAGACTCTTGTGTGTCAGGAAGTGTGAGGATAGTGCAGGACAGGACTGGGTTCAGATCTTCTGTTCATTGGGTTGCTATGTGTCATACTTGACTCGACAGTACCTAACAACAACAACAACTTAATTTCCAAAAGAATTAGAATGTTTCTATTATGTTGTTGTGTACCATGGGAATTGACCCATAGTTGGTGCTACAGTGAGTTTTCAGAGGCAGTAAATCCCATGGGGGTTGATTACCCATCTTTCTAGATGGTGGATTCTATCCATGGGCCTTTAGGTTGGCAGCACATGAAATAATAATATTTAAACAGTGTAAACAATTTCTTAGTGAATAAATTTACTAAATAAGTTAGAAAATGAAAATAGAGAGAAAGGAAGAGTGAAAAAAGAAAAAACTTCAAAAGAAAATTTGCTATAAATTATTGGCCTGGGATTCATTCCATGTTGTTTTACTTCTATAAAGATTAGAAACAACAAACCATACCCATTGTCTTCAAGTCAATTTGATTCAGCAACTCTATAAGACAGAGGTGAACTATCTTGGGCTTCCTAGGCTGTAAATCTTTTTACTTAGAGGGAGTCCTAATTATGGCTTTTTCTTCTTCTTGTTAGGTGCCCTTAAGTTGAGTATGACTCATTGCAACCCTATGAACAACAGATCTGAACCTTCACAGTCTATGACACACTCAAGCCCATTGCAATCATTGTGTCATTTCACCTGGTTGAAGGTCTTCTCCCTTGTGGTCCCACAACCTTCAAGCAATATGTCCCTTTCCAAGGAATAACCACTCCTAGGAACAAGCTCAAACTATGTGAGACAAAGCTTCCTCATCTTTGCCTCCCAAGAGCATTCTGGCTGCAACTTCTCCAATATAGACCTGTTTGTTCTTTTAGCAATCCATCTTTCAGCACTCTTCTCCAGCACCACAGTTCAAAAGTGTCAATTCTTCTCTCATTCTTATTCATTGCCCTACTCTCAAATGTATAGCAAGTGACTGAAAAGACCATGGTCTGAATCAGTCACACCTTAGTCCTCAAACGGAAAGAATTGATCCTCAATAATTTGAAGAGATCCTTTTCCAGTGCAATACATCTCCTGATCACCTAACTGCTAGTACCAAATGTATTGACTGTGGATTTAAGTAAGATGAAGTTGTTAACAGTCTGAATCTTTTCTCCACCTATCATGCCTATTGATCAGTGGAAAGGATTTTTGTTTTCTTGACATTGAAATGCAATCCATGTTGAAGACTACAATATTTAACCTTCTACGGAAAGTGCTTGAAGTCTTCCTCACTTTGAACAAGCAAGGTTGTGTTATCTGCATAAAGAAGGTAATCTGAGTCTTCCTCCAATCTTAATGCCACATCCTTCTTCATAGAGTCCAGCTTCTCAAATAATATAAGTATGAAGAAAGGCTACAATCTTTCCTAATACTAAACTATGCAGTTTTCCTTTCTGTGTTCCCATAATAACTCCCTGGTCTGACTACAGGTTTTGCACAAGCGCAATTAAGTGTTCTGAGAATCCCATTCTTCTCAATGCTAGCCATAATGTGTTATGATCCACACAGTCAAATGCCTTTGCATAGTCAATAAAGTACAAGTAGATACTCATCTGGTATTCTATGCTTTCATACAGAAACCATCTGACATCAGCAATGATATAGCTAGTGCCACAATCTCTTCTCAATCCACCTTGAACTTTTGGCAGTTCTCTGCTTGTGTATGGTTATAGTTGTTTTTTAATAGTCCTCAGCAATATTTTGCTTTTATATTAATGATATTGTTCAACACTTTCCACATTCTATTGGATCAATTCTCTTGGGAATGGGAACAAATATGTATCTCTTCCATTCAGCTGGCCAGGCAATTGTCCTGCAAATTTCCTAGTATAGACTGGTGAATAAATCCAGGGCTGCATCTGTCACTTGAAACATGTAAATTGGCATCCCATCCATTCCTGGGACCTTATTTTTTACCAATGCCTTTAGTGCAGCTTGAACTTTTTCTTTCATTACCATTGGCTCTTGATCATATGGTACTTCCTGAATTATTTCAATGTCAGCTAGTTCTTTTTTGTATAGTAACTCTGTGTATTCCCTTCACTTTTTTTTTATGTTTTCTGGATCACTCAATATTTTGCCCATAATATCCCTAAGTATTGCAACTGGAGGCTTAAATTTGCTTGAGAAACTCTGAGTTCTTCTTGTTTTAGTCTCCAATTATAGCTCTCTGTACATTCTGCTATAGCAGTTTGCTTCGTCTTCTTAGGCTATCTCTTGAAATCTTCTTTTCAACTCTATTATTTCAGCATCTCTTCCCTTTGTTTTTGGCTTCTTGACACTCTAGTGTAATTTTCAGGTTCTCTTCTGACATCCATTTTGGGTCTTTTTTCTTTCTTCTCTGTCTCTTTAGTTACTTTTGCTCTCTTCATTGATTGTCTCCTTAATGTCATCCCACAATGTATCTGGTCTAATTGAAAAAACAACTTCAAACTTTATCCTGAAGTACAGTGTTATAAATGATAGGCTATTATCCATATGCATACAAGGAAGACATGTTAATATGACTATTATTAAAATATATGGACCAACATCTAAAGCTAATGAGGAGGAAATTCAAAATTTTTATCGGATTGTGCAATCTGAAATTTACCAAATTTGCAATCAGGATAAGTGAATGATAATTAGTGATTAGAATGTAAAAGTTAGAAACAATGAAAAAGTACTTAATTTCGAAACTACAGACTTGGTGGAAGAAACGAGGCCAGAAATGGAATGAATGAATTTTGTACTTCAATGATTTATTCATTGAAACGCCTTTTTAAAAAACACAATGACTTTCTATATGGACCTCATCAGATGAACTGCACAGGAATCAGGTTGACTATATCTATGGAAGAAATGACTGGAGAAGCGGATTATTAGCCGTCAAAGGCAGGACAGACGCTGACTGTGGAACAGACCATCCTATTCATGTGTAAGCTCGAAGCGAATCTGAAGAAACTTTTAAAAAGCCCACAAGAAGCAAATTATGAACTTGAGTCTACTCCACGTGGATGACAGTGGCCAGTGACAAGGAATTATGCTGCCAATGCAAAGAAAGGCATGAGCTGCTCTGCGCTGGAGGGTACACTGTGGGTCCGCGCAGACTTGATGCAGACTACCCTCTCTCTCCCACAGATCAATCTTTTCAAGCACTGCACCACCGAAACTTCTTTATAAAGGCACCAGAAATCGAACTAGGCTCGCCAAAACTTGACTACAATCCTGAATGCCCACCAAGAGCTCCTGAATTTTATGAAGTTAAGCATAAATTTGTTTCTGATTCATTCACTTACATGGCAAATATGTATTTCACATATTAGATATAATCTTGTTAGATTATATGATATAGAATATTTCCTTTTTTTCTCTCTGACAACTGAGAAGACAAATTTTAACAGTTAGACAAATAGTTATAAATTTACAAATTCCATAAAAGAAGATAATAACATTTTTTTAAATTTTTTAAAGATAATAGCATTTTGAGGTTCGAATCCACCAGATGCTGTGCTGGAGAAGGAGGGACAATCTCCTTCTGTACCAGTCAGATCTGATTTGATGGTACACACACAAAAAATAACAATAATTTAAAAAAATTAAAAATATAATAGCGTTTTAAGAGAACATTGGGGGAAAAAATGAAATTTATCCTGAAATTTCTCTGAGTTGCTTCCCAATATCCATTTCCCCTTCTTTCTAAATTTCAGTCTTTGCTAGGCACATGGTTAACCCAGAAAAAAAAGTACATGTCTCAATTTCCATTGCAGCTGGGGATAATCAGATTATTAAGTTCTGATCAGTACAATATAAATTGAACTATCCTCTCAGCTTCAGGGAATACTACTTAAACATGGTGGACTCTGCTGGCCGAGTTTCCCTTTATGCTTTCATTTCCTCCTACTGATACCTATCATGGCTGAAGCACCAACAGTCATTTTGGAACATGAACTGATCTTGGAGGTGAGAGCCATGTACTAAGACTGGAGGAAAAGAAAGGGGAAAAAATCCAAATGACACTCTGGAGAACCTAGATTAGCCATTGATGCTTTATTATTGCATGTAGCTAACTATTGACAAAACTGATTCCACAGATAAGAGATATACAAACGATTGGGGAAGGTTTAAGTTGGAAGGATTGTGGCTGACTTCAAAGACTAAAAGAAAACTGTTGTTGTCAGGTGTACTGAGTTGGGTACGACTCACAGTGATGCTATGAACAAAAGATCTGAACCCTGTTCTATCGTGTGCCATCCTCACACTTCCTGACACATAAGAGCCCACAGCAACAGTCACCATGTCAATCCACCTGGCTGAGGGTCTTCCTCTCCTTCACTGACCCTCCACCCTTCCCAACATAATGTCTCTCTCCAAGGAATTATCCCTTCTAGCAACATGCCCAAAGTATTTGAGGTGAGCCTCATCATTCTTGCCTCCAAAAAGTGCTGTGGCTGTACTCTCTCCAAGGCAGATCTGTTTGTTCTCTTGGCCACTATGGGATATCCAGTGCTCTTCTTCAACGCCACAGCTCAAAGGCATCGATAATTTGGAAACGTTCCTAACTGCCCTTTTTCCATTGCAATGTGTCTCCTTATTTCATGACTACTGGTACCCAGGGTGCTAATTGTGGATCCAAGCAAAATGAAGCTGTTGGCAGTTTCAATCTCCTCTCCATCTATCTTGATGTTGCCTATCGGTCCAGTGAATCTTTGTTTTCCTGAGATTGAGATGTAATCCATACTGAAGGCTGCATTTCTTGTTCTTCTGCAACAAGTACTTCAAGTCCTCCTCACTTTCAGCAAGCAAGGTTGTATCATCTGCATAATGAAGGTTATTGATGATTCTCCCTCCAATCCTGATGTCACACTCCTCTTCATAGAGTCCAGTTTCTTGGATAATTTGCTCAGCATAAGGATTAAATAGGTATAGAGAGAAAATACAACCCTGACACACTACCTACTCAATTTTAAACCATGCAGTGTTCCCCTGCTCCATTCACACACTAGCCTCCTGATCCAGTTATAGGTTCCGCATGAGCACAATTGTGTAGACGAAATTTCTATACTGAAGGGAGAATTATACAGGGTAAGGCTGAAGAGGTAGGCAAGGGTGCATCCTTAGCAACAGGAAGCTCCCAACAAGGGAGTTAGATTTAACCCAAATGACATCAGAGGCAACCTTCCTATTGACCATTGAATCCTTTCTTCAAGTAAATTAATATGAACAAGCTAAATTCAAAAACAAAACCAGAAAAAAATTAGAGCTGCTCTGGATAGACGCTAGAATCTAGGTTCTCTTCTCTCTCTTGCTCTCACTCCCACCTCCATGGCAGCTTCTGAGATACCCTCAAGGGTCTCCAAAAACACATCATTAAATGATTAACACAATCTAGAAGGTAAACCAGTCCCTGAAAGAAACACAAGTGTTTCTAGCCCTGGGAACAGAAAGAAACTTCTCTTGTGGTTGTTCACAAAGGAGATTGTAATGGCTTGTAGGCCAAGCTTTCATGCCAAGATTCCATTCATAGAAAGCATTTTAAGGGCAGGCCTGGATTCAGAATATATACCTGCAGCTAGGACAAGGTAAAACCATGCAGCTGGATACTTTGTCCTCTGTGGGACTGGCTTAATTCCCACATGGCCTCACTGCACTGGGATACTTTTTCTTCCCAGCATATCTGCCTCCATCAAGGTCAGTCTCAGCTGTGATCAGGACAGCTGTCGGGAGCCCCCCGCTGGTGCTGTCAACAGGGGCTTCTCATGTGGGATGGACACCTCCTTCCCAAAGATTTCTATCACACCCTTGTTTGCCCTGCAAATAAATTGGCAACGCAGCTGAATTTAATCTTTTGATTCCCCCTTGAGAACCAATTGCTCCAAGCCATTCCCATGTAGACAAAAAGATTTTGTCTCACTAAACCTGTTTATTGACCAAAACTGTCGCCTCTGCTCTGACCAATGACCTTATCTGAATTTTCAAATCTATTACAGATCGCAAGTTCAAATGATTTTGGTGCCCTCTGAAAGCCCTGTTTTCATAGTGAGCTGATTACGAATGACAATATTATAAGGGTTTTAATTGAGATTCTACAAACAATTTGCACCCTGAATTTACAAACCTAATATATTCAGAAGTGTCAATGCTGCTGACACTATTTTTTTTTTCTTTTTAAAAGAAAAGTTGGACAAGCCTATGTAAATACTGACACTTCTGCTAGGTAGGTTACTTCCTCCTCCCCACAATTTTCATAATCCTTAACTAGAATTTGCTAGCATTTCTACAGAAACAGTGAAAACTTTTTGCTTGCATTCTGCTACAACCTATATAGCAGAGGGAACCTGTGCTCTCTCTTCATACACTTCAGGCTTGGAGGAATAAGTGTGAACTGTCACTCATATAATGGCAGTAAGTATGTCCAGAATATCCATGTAGTACCTAGATTAGTACTGCCTTAGGCAAGACAGTTAATTCATCTTTATTTTGCCCTTCTCAGCAATCAAAGGAGTATAAAATCATTCTATACCAACCCACAAAAATTGATGTTTGGACAGAATTAATTAATTACTGGTAAAGGTTTACAAAGTTAAAGGGAGAAGTTTAAATGTCAACTAAAAAGCCCAACTTACTGCCGCGAGTCAGTACTGATTCATAGCTGATTCTCCAGCTGATTTTCAGTGGCTGTAAATTGCATGGGAGGAGATTTCCCATCTTTCTCCTGTAGTGCTGCTGGTGGATTTGAATCACCCGACTTTGAATTTGCAGCATAACTCCTTACCCACTAGATCATCAGAAGCTATCTTTGAATTTTCACAGAGGAATATACTCAGATGACCAACAGACACATGAAGAAATGCTCAAAATCACTGGCAATAAGAGAGTTACAAATCAAAACCACAGTGAGAAACCAACTCAGTCCAGTAGCAGTGGCAAAGTTTAACAAGACAGCAAGTAATAAATGTTGGAGAGGATGTGGCGAGATAGAACTCTTATACATTGTTGGTAGGATTGTAAAATGATACAACCAGTCTGAAAGACAGTTTGTTGATTCCTCAGAAAGCTGAATATAGACATTTCCATATGACCCATGTATTCCACTGCTTGAGATATATCCAGAAAAAATGAAAACTGAGGTTCAAATGGAGACTTGTTTTGTACATACTTGTTTTGCTATATAATTGTTCATAACAGTGTTATTCACCATCACAAGAACATGGAAACAGCCCAAATGCCCAACCACAATTGAACGGGTTGAGAAAATACAGTATATTTACACAATGGAATACTATACAGCATGCAGGAGCAATGATTTGGTAAATTGCTACCTTTCTTGGGAGTCTGTGAGCATTATGCTAAGTGAACTAACCCGGTCCCATAAGGAGAAATACTGATAAAACCACTATTGCAGAATGTGGATGAGGATCCAAGAGGAGAAAAGTGGGAGCAGAGGGGTGAGGAAGAGGGGGAGGTGGTGTGATTAATCTTAGAGTTGCACAATTTGATGGGTGGAGGGCGGGGTGCATAAAGGAAATGGGAAAGATTCGGTGTGAAAAACAACGTATTTGAGCTTTTAAGTAAACCAGTATATAATAAAAATTTTATTTACAAAAAAGAGAAGCTGTCTTTATAAATCAAGCCTGTTTTCTAAAGAGTAAAAACACTAGTAGTTTTAAAACCTAGTCTTTACTGAGACCTTGTACTATGTATCAGGAGCTCTGATGACATAGTGCATAGTGTGTTGGCTTGCTAACCAAAAAATTCGTAGTTCAAATCCTCCAACTTCTCCATGGAAGAAAGATAGCCTTCTCCCATCAGGATTTACAGGCTCAGAAGCCCAATCCAGAGAGGGCTTCTATGAGTCAGAATCAACTTGACATCAGTAGGTGGGTGTGTTGTTGTTGTTGTTGTTGATATGTGCCGTCGAGTTGCTTGCGACTCATAGCGACCCTATGTACAACAGCCCTAAACTCCGCTCTGTCCTGTGCCAATGACACTCCCATCCCAATTATCCCAGTCACTGAATCAATCCACCTCATAGAGCGCCTTCCTCTCCTGCGCTGTCCCTCCACCCTCCCAAGCATGATGTCCCTCTCCAAGGACCGGTCTCTCCTCACAACATGTCCAAAGTATGTTAGACGGAGCCTCAGAATCCTTGGGTGGGTGTGAGTATTATATATATCATATACAGGTGGCATAGTCTGCAGAAAGTCTTGTAGGTCCGTGAGGAAAAGATGGGAAATCTCCTGTGTCGTGTAGAGCCTTGGAAACCTGCTAAAGAGTCAGCTATGACTTGATTCCAAGTCAGTGGCAATGGAATTGTTGAATCATGGGGTTTTTTTCCTCTCCACTTAATTTTTCTTTTATATTGATTTGCATCCTGTCTCCATACCTTTTCAACATGTATGCAGAGCAGATTATCCGAGAGGCTGGGCTCTATGAGGAGAATTGTGGCATCAGGATTGGTGGAAGGTCTATTAACAATCTCTGTTATGCAGATGACACAACCCTGCTTGCTGAAACTGAGGAGGACCTCATGCACTTGCTCCGAAGGGTCAAGGACTGCAGCCTTCAGTATGGACTAAGGCTCAATGTCAAGAAGACAAAGATTCTCGCCACTGGACCAATTGGCAGCATCAGGATGGATGACGAAGAGATTGAGAGTGTTCACAACTTCAGTTTGCTCGGCTCCACAGTCAACACTCTTGGCACCAGCAGTCAGGAAATCAAAAAGCGTATCGTGATGGGAAAGTCTGCTGTTAGGGACCTCTCTAAGGTACTCAGGAGCAACAGTGTCTCTCTGGAGACTAAGGTGCGCCTGATACAGGCCATGGTATTTGTAATCGCTTGTTATGCATCAGAGAGTTGGACAATGACTAGGGAGGACAGAAGGAGAGTGGATGCTTTTGAGCTGTGGTGCTGGAGAAGGGTACTGAATGTACCCTGGACTGCCAGGAAAACAAACAGATTTATCTTGGAGAGGATTAAACCAAGCTACTCCTTGGAGGCAAGGATTCTGGGGCTTCGTCTGACATACTTTGGACATGTTGCCAGGAGGGACGGGTCCTTGGAGAGGGACATCATGCTTGGGAGGGTGGAGGGACAGCGCAGGAGGGGAAGACCCTCTATGAGATGGATTGATTCGGTGACTGGGGTAATCGGGATGGGTGTGTCAGAGGCGGTGTGGTTGGCGCAGGATAGAGCAGGGTTTAGGGCTGTTGTGCATAGGGTCGCTATGAGTCGGAAACGACTCGACGGCACATAACAACAACAACAACAACATTGATTTGCATACAAAATTTGTATATGTTGTGTATCGTTCATGTACACTGCATGTCATACATTCCTACATTCACATTGTGCATTGTGGTTCAAACAATCACCTGTGTACATTGTGTTTTATAAAATTCAGCACCATTTATCTATGACTACAAGCTACACTGTGACCCCAAAGTCATGCAGTTTGAGGCTATCGGCTGCTTGGCGGTATAATGATGGACAGTCTCCTCCTATGTGATTACTTTCTCTGAAAACCTGCCTGAGGGTCAGCTATGGGTCATTCCGACTTGACATCACACAATAACAGCAACAACTAATATTCTGTATTTTCCGGTCCCCATTGGCTCTTTCCTGATTCCTTCACCCCACCTGACCACACCCTCCCTACCCCACTGTTCACCAAACTAAAATCACCAAAAAACCAAATCTCCTAGTGATTTCCTTTCCTCCCCACTCTCTGCCCTCCTTCCCTTCCCCTTGTGGAGATTTATCTATATCTTATTATTCTTCTATTCTTACAGTAACAGACTTATGAAGTATTTGTCCACATAATTGTTGCTAGAAGTCATTTCATCTTCAGGAACACTCCAGTGTGTTACTGTGATTCTTAACCCCATTTTACAGATAGGGTAAATCAAGGGAATAATAAATTTATCTAAGGGCATACAACAGGATACTCAAACTCATACTATGCTCTAGAATTTACCATGGAGAAACTTTATGGGATTTATATCTCACCTTAAGGAGTGATATGAGACCCTGTTTGTCGTTCAGCACTCTGAATGGAATCACTTTCTGACTTCACTAGTCCTGAGCTGAACTGGTCTTGCTTTACTTCTTTGTTCAAAGGGAAACCAGCTGACCAGTTGATTGCCTTTGGGTGGATTCTGACTCATATGTGTCTGATTGGACAAAGCTCTCTAATCCTGTCCAATCCTGACTGGACAGGATTTTCAATAGCCAACTGGGCAAGGTCCAATGGTTGTTGATGATGACTGCTGTGGAGTGGAGCATGACTTATAGCAACCCTAGGAACAAAAGGCCTGAAGCTTTCCTATAACTACCATTATTTGTCAAAGTTCATAGTTTTCAGAGGTGTATTGTTTAGGAAGTGGATGCCACTCCTGCTTCCACTGGTGATTAACTTTGTAGAACATAATGTTTGAGAGTGACTGTATGAAGCACAATGTAAAGAATAGTGTGAATACACTGTATACAAATTTAGTAAGAAAACCAATTTAAAAACCCCAGAAACAAAATAAGTCAACATAAAGCAAAAGGTGTATGAATGAGTGAATAAAAAGTCAATTTCTTTGTAAACTCTCAAATCACATTTTTTAAAAAAAAATAAAAATCCACACCAAAATAAGCTTCCAGGCTTTCTTTCCGAGATGCCTCAAATTGCCCATGGTTTGTTTGTTAGTAGCTCAACACTTAACCCACTGGGCCACCACGGTTCCTTACTCAATGTAAAAGAACCTGCTTATTTGTGATGAATTTTGGAAATCATGCTTCAAGAATTTATCTGTGGGAAATCTATTCATTTCATCACCTTTTCCCCCTAATCTTTGCTAACACTCACCACCTGGAAAGCCGGCTCTGCATGAATGCTGGAAAAGGAAGAGGTGAAGGGTCTCACCCTCAATTAAGATGGACTGCAACCATGGGCAGATACCCAGCAGAGACTGAGAGTGACACAGAATTGGACAGGGTCACATTCTGTTGTACACAGATAGGGTCAGTCAGAGCCAACTCAATGGCAGCTAACAACATTCTCACACTTGGATTAATAAAACGGGCAGTAGAGAGTGGAAAGGCTTTTTTTTTTCTTCCACATAGATTGCCAAGAAACCTGTTGTTCCAACAAGTGGAAGGAAGTTTTGCCTTCCGTTCTCTCTACTCTGATTAAATGAACTACAACTGTTGTGAATCAGTTGGTAAAACACAACCCTTCTGAATAAAATAGCCCGTCCAAGCAATAATATTTCAAAATATCCAAGTTGAAAATGCACTGCAAGTAATTTATAGCCTAAATTTACTGAATTCCCGTCGAAAGCAGCCTATTTAATCAAAGTTAACTGGTGAAAATTATGAAGGTTCTTAATTGAGCTCTCCTATAGTGGGCTTTCAAAACAGCAGTGCAAGCAGTGCAGAAAATAACAAAATGAATAAACTACGCTTTTCTCTAGTTCCATTTTCAAATACGGCGTCTGGAATGAAGAGTTTAGATCTCTAGGTGGTGATCTTCATGCATACTATAGTGTTTGTCCTAAATTTCATAGCTTTGAAAAAAAGGCATGAAAAGTCTTGATTTAGTTGGCATTTAATGTGATTTTTATATAACTTCTGTGATATAATCAGTCGCAATGGGAATCAGTGGGGAAACTTAAAGAGCAGTAAAACCTTCAGCTATTGTTCTTTCTGTGCTCTGATTGGCTTGCTGGGTATACAAAGCTGAAAAATCCCAGTTCACATACACCTACTCTATTTGTAGACACCCATAATGATTGAGTGCAGTCCAGCACCATCCCCTCTCCTAGCCAGTCAGCCAGTCAGAATGCAGGGAAGACAATAGGTATGTTAGAACAGCAACAAAGAATGTGTTACTGTAAATCACGTTCCATTTCTGCATAGCTGGGAATAGTAATGCACAAGCCATAGGCAAGTATATTAATGTCTCCTGCTATCCATAAATGAAAAATCATACACAACACAGTCTTGATTGTTATTGCAAGATTGCTTTTTTTTAACATGAGATTCCTTGCTTTATTTTTTTTAAAAGCAAAATGAATATTTTACTATTATTTAAAAGCATTTTCTTTCCTCTTTCAGTTGGGTTCATGAACATATCTTTCCAGCAGATAAACACATTGTCTTTCCTGTACACTGATTGACTAATGATGTGTTCAGATCAGAAGTATTAAATTTCTGGAGCCCTTAATGAAATCAGAAAGAAGGTCTCATATAAATGACCAGGGTCTTTTCTACACCAAGTCAATATGAATTTAGAAAATTATTAGAACTGTGTAGAAACATAAAATGAAATATGCCAGCACACACATTGTATTTACATGTTTTAAATATGCCTAGCCATGCATTTAATTTAGATTTAATGAAATAATTATTATATGCAACCAAAACATCAGTGTTATTAAAAACAAATTTATAGAAGATTAACAGCTGTTTTATGTCTATACGTACCTATACCAGAGCCTTTCATTCTTAAAAATGTGTTTTTAATCAGTAACTTCTACTTATTAAATATGCCATAATTGTTTAAGGAGTTCTGCTGCATGAGATTGATTGGGATGCTCCTTAGAGTTTGAATAAGTACCAATGGTAACTTAAGCCATATGAAATTAGCTCTGGAATCTATGCTATACCAAATCTGTATATTTCTCTCCTGTTTTGTGTAGGTACAAGGCTAGAAGAACTTAAAGGTAAACACTGTTTATCTATGAGATTACTATTATTGATAATAAAAATATTTTAGAACCATTTCAGAAAGATGGAAATTTTTTTTCATTTTCTTTTTCTTACTCTCCATTTTTTTTCTGTAGAAGAGTAATTTGAAAAGGCTACAGTGGGAGAAAAGCAATGAAGAACAAATCGCTGTACATGAAGTTTCATTTTTGAATAGCTGGGGAGATTAATTCACTTGACTGCAACTGGTTCATTACTACCCCCAGCTACCCAAAAATGAAATATCACGTTTGGTACCTTCTTTGCTCCATAGGTCATAATACTATAGTGATCACAGCGGGGCTGGGCTCGATTATGGAAAACGAGACCCCAGCCAATGCTCTCAAACACCCCATGCCTGCCAAGGAGCTGCTCGGGTGCTGTAATTGTGTTTACCTATTACCATGCCTTTATTTCATTACTTTGGACTTGCGGGATGCTATAAAAAGAGACAGAATTTTGGAAGGTTCTGGAAGCTCTTACCACTGACTGTTGTGTTTAGGGAGATTCTCCTTTTACATTCTTGAAGCAAATAATTTATATTTTCTCTCCTTCACCTACATTTTATGGCACATTCTTAAAGCTCTCTCCAATGGAAGAGACAGTGTAAGCAAATAAGGAAATGAATAGCCTCTACCTGTAACTCTCCTCTGAAGTATCACATTTCTAAGTTGCTCGATAAATCTTGTTGTTGTGCTTATTAGGTGATGTTGAGTTGACTACCACTCAGAGCGACTCTATGAACAACAAATAAGAACCTTGCCCTCTCCTGTACCATCCTCACAGTATCTGCTATCAGTTACAATCATGTCAATTCATTTTGCTGAGTTTCCATCTCTTTTTTCTTACCCTCTACCTTTCCTATCATGATGTCTTTTCCCAAGGACTGAGCCCTCTTGACAACATTCCCAAAGTATGTAAGACAAAGTTTCATCATCCTAGCCACTAAGGAGCACCTTAGTTGCACTTGCTCCAAGACAGGTTTGTTTGTTCGTTTGGCAATTCATTCAATACTCTACCATAAATTCAAGGATGAGTGAAAATACACTCATGTTCAGTGGTGATTGACTGATGTCTATGAATTATGTCAATTGAAAATGATTAAAATGCAAATGTTTTGTTATATATATTTTACTATAATAAAGTAAAAAGAATGAAATTTGTGATTTGGGCATTTTTGCCTCATTCTGTTATATCTAGTTTCTTAGCAGTTTCTTTATAGGATTCTCTGGTCATACTTGGAGCTTATACTTTAAATAATAATTGTCACCATTGACTGAAAGCTTAATATGGTTGCCACATTCTTGCATACTTTCATTTAATGTTGACAGTCTCTTGAGCTAATATAATAATGAGAGTTAACCCTCACTGATGTACCAGGCATAAAACATAAAAAGAGTACTTTTCATGTTTAAAAACTTTTTATGTGTATTAACTCATATATATTACCTGGCAAACTGACTGAAAAAGATCCATATATATTCCCATTCCCAAAAAAGGTGACCCAACAAAGTAAGGAAATTATCAACAATATAACCATTTTCACACACAAGCAAAATCCTGCTGAAGATTATCCAAAAACAACTGGAACAGTGCATCGATAGAGTACCACCAGAAATACAAGCTGGGTTTAGAAGAGGCTATGGCACCAGAGACATTATTGCCAATGTCAGATGGATCTTGGCAGAAAGCAAAAAGTAAAAGAAGAATGTCTAGTGTGTATCATTGATTATAAAAAGAATTTGACTGTGTGGATCACAACAAAGGTGACTAACCTTAAGGAGAATGGAAATCCCAGAAACTTGTTGGTCTTCATGTGAAACCTAGACTTGGTATAGGAGGCATTGGTGAGAAAAGAGCAAGGAAACAGCATGGCTCAAAATCAGAAAAGGAGTGCATCAGGGATGTGTCCTGTCTCCATACCATTTCAATCTATGTGGAGAGCAGATCATTTGGGAAGCTGTACTTTATGAGGAGGAATGTGGCATCAGGATTGGAGGAAGACTTATCAACAACCTACATTATACAGATGATAGAACCTTGCTTGCTGAAACTGAGGAGAACTTAAAAGCTTTTGCTGCAGAAGGTCAAGGGCTGTAGCCTTCAATATGGATTGAAGCTCAACATCAAAATGACAAAGATTCTCATCCCTGGGCCAATTGAAAGCACCATGATAGATGGAGATGAGATTGAGATTTTTAACAATTTCAGCTTGCTCAGATCCAACACCCAACACTCTTGTCACCAGCAGTCAGGAAATCAAAAGACAAATTGCACTGGGGATGTCTGCTGTCAGAGACCTCTCCAAAGTACTGAAGATTAATGATGTCGGTCTAGAGATTAAGGTGTGTCTGAGCCATGGTTTTCACAATTACTTGCTATGCAACAGAGACCTGGACAATGACTTAAAGATGACAGAAGAATAATCAATGCCTTTGAATTGTGATACTGGCATGGACCACCAGAACAAACAGGTCTGTCCTAGAGAGGGCAAAACCAAGTTTCTTCTTGGAGGCAAGGATTTTGAAGATCTGTCTCAGATATTTTGGGCATGTGTCCAGGATGGACGGTGCAGGAGAGGAAAACCCTCCATGAGATGGATCGATTCTGTGAGTGGAGTGGTGTTTGAGACAGTGAGGTTGGCACAGGATAGAACGGCGTTTAGGATTCTTGTACATAGGGTCGTTATGAGTTGCAAATGACTCAATGGCACATAACAACAACAAGTCTCACAGTCGACTAGCTTGATGGCACTTTGCAATAACACTCTGCACCATGCCTTTAGCCTGTCTAGGACCTTGTATGTCTCAGATGCTTAAATATTATTAAGTCATTAATAATGAGAAGGTCTTCTGGAAATATTTGTTTCATTGAACAATGACAAGTTATCCTAACCTTGATATACACCATGGTTTGCAAAGGCAAATAAAAAAAGTATCATACTTCTAGAAGATGTAGTAAAGTATTAGCAAAAACTTAACTACAGTGTGAGAGTTCTGGCAGCCTAGTAAGAAGCTGTGCTGTAATCCCAAAGGCCTGAGGTTCAAATCCACCAGCTGCTCTATGGAAGGATTGGAAATATCCTCTCATATGATATGCTGCCTCCTCTGAAAGCAGGGTCAGTTATGAGTCAGTTCTGACTCAATGACACACAACAACAAAGCAGAGTGTATCAGTGAAATACTCTATTATCGTAGTTGAGAGACCTGAATTGCAATTCTGATGTGGACGCTCACCAGCTGTACCACACTGGGCAGGCACTGCACCTCTCTAGAGCTCATTTTCCACAGAACAGTAAAATAATGATAATTGTATTTAAAAAGTAGCTTAAAAGATGCCAAAAGATGCACATATAGGACAGAAAAAAGTAGCCCTATCCAAGTTCAAATTAAACCAAGCACATCTACTTGTTATCCTTTATTTAGGAAGAGAGTCCACATTATATGCACTCCAGGAAGTAAAAGAGTGGATTATTAAAGGACTACGCTTTATTTTATTATTAAGTGAGCTCATGTCAAAACATCATGGTAGCTGCTCACTTATACAGAAAACTTATTTTATGGTAAATTTTGGTTTATGTGTCTCCCACCCCACCCCACCCTACCGTCAGCCTCCCCACAAGAAACAAAACCAAAACAATCCTAACATTTTATTGTCAGAGAGTACATTTGAGCTAGGATTTCTTTTTACTTGTCACCTTATTACACATGATTGTCAGGTCTGTGTCTCAAAACATTCTATAAACTTCTAAAGGCTGGCCTCTGTGTCCATGAAGGAGAGAGAGACTCAACACTATGCTGACATAAAGAAATAGAGAATGCCTTTTAGAATGGCTTCACTACAGCAACTCCCATTCTTAAGCTTGAGAACTCAAAGGGGAGCTCACATTCAATGCAAAAGTTACATATGTTTAATTATCTATCTCCCTTCTCTAGGACATCAGTTAACTGGGAGACGCTTGTACTTTGTATCTTATATATTCTGTGCAGTAATAATAAATGTAGCTAGTATATAAAAAATGCATTTTATTTCCCTTGCCCTTTACTATGGAGACAATCATACATGTTGTATCATTTTCTCTCTTGTTGCCAGTGTCAGTGATTAATGGGAGTCCCAGAGCATGAGGGAAAAGCACAGATTTCAGAGGATGACCATCCACATTCAAATCCCAGCTTGGTCTCTGATGGGTCTTGTGATCCTAGACATGATTCTTGACTTTATTTGAACATCGGTTTTCTTATCTACAAAATGAGCATTGTACTAACTCTCTTTTATTGTTGTTGTTAGGTGCTGTCAGTACAACTCATCACTCTCTTTTAGGACAAAAAAATTCAGAAGTCACTTCTGAAAATACCTAACACAGCTTCTCAGACTTACAGGTACTCAACAAAAATTATTGTTGCTAGTTATTGTTGCTGTCCTCTGCTATGATCTTCTCATAAGATGGGGGCTTTATCCCTGGATGAAATTTTTTATTATTTCTAGTTTTATTTTAGTTTATTTCTAGTTTTCCCCTCTGCTCCCTTACTGTCAGGTTGTTGTTAGTGGCTGTCAGAGACATGCCCCCCACCAACTCTTGGGGACCCCATAAGCACAGTAGAAAGAAACGCCACCCAATTTTGTACTACCCAAGATTGTTTGCAGATTAGACTATTGGGATCCACAAGTTTTCATTGTCAAATTTTTCAGCAGTAGATTGCCAGAACTTTCTCCCTAGTCTGTCATATTCTGGAAGCTTTGATGAAACCTGGTCAGCATGATAGCAGCATACAGCGTCCACTGCGGACACGTGATTTTTATGCATGTGACGTCCTGGTTAGTTATTGAACCAGGGTCTCCCACATGAAAATCAGGAATTCTATCTGCCAACCAACACTCCCCCATCAGTATTAGGCTATCTGTTGTCAGTTCTAGTGGCTATCAGTAAAAAGTGACAGTTGCCCCTTCTTGCTGACAGGCTCCTATCAATGAACTTTCTACTTCAAATTAGCTTGGATTATATGTCAAATGGAATAGATAATACTTAGAAGAGCTTGCAGTTTCCTTCTGCTGAGCTGAGTGAGTGATATGTAGTACGTGGGCTTTGCTACTGCTACTTTGGAGGCTCAGTCTCTTTTCCTCTGCATTATAGTTTATGTCTGTATTTCTGAAGACCAAGAGAGGAGACTGCATAATATTCTGACAAGTAAGGCTAAACGTTCTGTGTCTCTCCTGGAAAAGAAAACAGTCTGGGAGCTAAACCTCCAGTTAATATGTTACAGATTCCATGCCTTTTAAAAATATTCTTGTTGCTGTTATTACTACTATTGTTTTGGAGTAATTTTGCCAGACAGTGGAAAGAGCACTGAATGCGGAGTCTAGAGTCCTGGGTTCTAGCTTCAGCTCTGATAAATGACAGCAAGAAAATGACTTAACCTTTCTGGATCCCAGTTCTTACATCTATAAAAATAAAATGAAAGAATTCAGCTGCATGATCTGTGAGCTTCTACGTCCTATGAATCTACGTCAAGGTACCCAGACTATCGCTTGGCAATAACTACAGTATGTCTGGAAATAGACTTCACTTTATGGCTTTGGCCTTCATAGTTTGCTCTAACTTGAGTGTGTCAGTTGATAGCCAAATCCTTAACACCATTTTCTGGTCCCTTTACTATTTCTTTTTATAATGATTTTGTCCTTAATTTGGACTTATTTCAAGGAGAAAGATGTTAACTATTTAAAAGTGATGGGAGGATTTAATCTGGGCTGGAAAGCCTCTTCCTTGAGAATGACTTAATTAACATTTCCAGGTTCATAACATTTTCATTTATTCATCTTTTTGTTTTTAAATGGTTTTTTAAGTTTTCCGGAGACAGCGATCTCACGTTCCTAATGGATTATAAGAGAGAGAGGGGGTCTGCCGGGATCTGCATTCTTATTAGCTTTAAGATTCACATTAGGAGAGAAAAAGGGGGGCAGCTTACGCAGAATAGGTCCACCGTGCTAATAAAAAAAGAAACGAAGCTTCAGTTCAACGTGAGATAATGTGGTGAGATTGTCAAGCAAAGAGCAGACTGAAGGCAGGCTCTCCCAGTGACCTTGGAACAGGACAAATATTTTTTCTTCCCTGTGCTCATGCTTCACCAGGGAAAAGCATGTCTTACCTCTCAGTAACAAACATGCAGGGTCAGACTTCTCTCAGTGCCATGGCAGTGCAGAGGGTCTGGCTCTACAAAGGGGACAGCAGGTTACTCAGACAACTGATGGAACTAAAACCCACAGCTGGTGGCTCTGTGTGAGTCTGGGGGTTGTTGGCCCACAGAAACGGGACGAAGTATATCATTCATGTTCTCAGGTACTTGATTCAGTTCCTTGAAAAGGCACTGGACAGGATGAGGAGGCCTGGACTAGCCAGCATTATGTTCTTGAAAGGAGATGTTTCAGAAGTTGGGCTCTGTTTCCACATCTGCAAAATGGAATTACCAAAAATTGGCCCATTGGACAATGGTTGTAATGACTGATACACCATCTGAATAAAAAAGGTCTGAATTTTAACATACTCATTTGCCAATAATACCTTGGGTTTAGCTTGTTTGAAAACTGCACTTGTAACATCTGCTCAAGCTGTAAACTAATAGCAAAACCCTGTGTTTCCATTGCCCATTTTTCACAAAATAGGAAGAATCTGATGATCCCTGATAGCAATCCTGTAACGATTTCTGTTGCTTAGCCACCTTATCAGACAGAGTGGAGCTGCCTCGCAGGGTTTCTAGGCTATAATCTTTATGGGAGCAAACAGCCACATCTTTCTCTCAAGTAGTAGCTGGTGGGTACAAAGAGAAGACTTTCAGTTAGCAGCTGAATGTTGTTTAGCTACAGTGTCACCAGGGGTCATTTCCGTGCAGAGAATCACACCAATTATTTGCAGACTAGAAAGCTGGTGTCTGTGAAGATCTACTGAGTTACTCTCTCTTAGAACGACTATTGGGAAAGGGACACGCCTCTGAAATGCTTTTATGGTTTTAGTGAGTGCAGGAGGGAAAGCACTGTGTGTGAATTTCCTTTTTTGGGTTTTTTTTAAAAATAATTTTAATGAACATTTACTGAGAATTTGGATTTCCATTCATTCATTGCTGCACTTCTCTACCCGCCCAGCCCTCTCCCCCCGCCCCCCAGTTCGCTCCTCTCTTTCAAAAGTAAAAGAAAGACTCCCTCCCTGGTACACAATCCCCCCACACCTCCCCCTCCCGCCGCCCCAAGTACATTCCACTATGCAACCTTTATTGTGGACTCTTGTGATAACCATAATACCCTATCATACATCGCTTTTAAATTATTCAGTCCCTCATCTGTTTCAGTGAAGTATACAGAGTTTATCCAATTTTTCTCAGTCTTACCCCCACCCTGATATCAGTCCCATTTTACAGCAGTGGCACCATGCAATATTTGTCCTTTTGCGACTGAGATATTTCACTCAGCATAATGTCCTCCAGGCTCACCCATTTTGAATAATATTGAATGAGTTCCTTGTTTTTCAATGCAGCATATACCACAGCTTCTCTATCCATTCGTTTGTTGATGGGCACCTGGGTTGTTTCCAACTCCTTGCTATTGTGAACAGACCTGGAGTGTCCGTTTTTAATGGAAATTAAGTGCATATCTTTATTTTCCAAGAAGCCCTGATGGCACAACGTGGCACCCAAACATAAGATCTCCAGTTCAAACCCATCAACCAATTCGTGCTCAGGAAAAACATGGCAGCCTGTTTCCATACACTGCATTGAAACAGAGGAGGGAAAGAACTGTTTAAAAGGAATGTATGATTAGGTATTATTTGCATGACCACATTTCAGAGTAAGAGCTGTATAGCAAAGTGGGCTAGGGGTCGGGTGGGAAGGAAATTGTGCAACAATGAAAGAATTTATTTTTTTTCAAAGAGAAAAGAGAACTGGGGGAGGAGGAGGGAGGAAAATGTGCAACAATGAATGAATGAAAATCCAAGTTCTCTATAAACTTTTGTTAAATTTGTAATTAAAATAAAAAGATTACAACTTTGGAAACAGGGCATTTCTACTCTGTCATATAAGTCATTATTAGTCAGAATATATTCTACAGTGTTTATTGAATATATTCAATAGGTTTGAGTTTTGTTTTGTAATTTTCTGAAAATAAACCACGTTCAGTTTGTAAAAAGAATAGACAATGTGTTCAGAAAGCAGAAGAATATATTTAAAGTCACAAGCCAAACACGTAAGAACTCCAATTACCCACCAGCACTGAGTAATTAAAATGTTCAACTCTCTATTGCCTTTAATGCCTGCTGTATTTTCTTTATAAGGGAATTCAAGGGTTAAGCCATCCCAACATGCCTCACTCCCAATTTATAAAATGGAAAATCTTCCATAAATCAAAAGTTACAAACAGACTTTGTAATGTCATAACTCTTGCGACGGCTCTCACCTTGATTGATTCCTATACATACATTCCGGCTGATTATCATAATGTGCTCTTGTGGGACAATTGGCACCGGATGGGGAGCGAGAAGCAGCCAGGGAAGTAAATAACAAATGGACCTGGCTCCTCCTCATCGGGAGTGATTTCCCTCCAATGTTCCATCATATCAACTGGGAAAGAGAGTCGTAGGGTTTAGGCAATCAATTACAGATATGTGTAGAGGCAGACACAATCATTTCCCTGATTGTCACTGGTCTCGAGCAGTGACACCAAAAAGTGATCCGTCACTCGATTTTCTCTGACACCCCGAGAAAGATGGCAGATACTTGGAGACTAACAAGGCCCCTCGATGGGTTGCCTTTGAAGATTGAAAAATTGCTGTGTTTCAAACTTATCCAAACCTTTAAAATACCTCAGTTGCTAAGATTTCCTTCCTGGCAAACATTTAGAACGATTAACTATAAGCAAATGAGGTCACGCCAGAGTGGAAGGCAATGGCCCTTGTCCCTGCAAATGATGACGTAATGTAAGTTGGGGGGGACGGATGAGAGGAAAGGAAACACATACACAACATACATTCCTCCAACAACATACATTCCTCCAACAACATACATTCCTCCAACGTGGTGAACATGGCAGAAACCTCATTAGATCAGTCCAACTGTGGATCAAGCAGTGGGTGGGTACTCGAGATACTCTTGGAGCAGATGAGGCCTGACTTCTAGCCCCATCCTCCTTTTTAAGGCCCATCAGATTTGCTGTCACTGGAGACCTGGGTTTACTCCTTTCTCGTTTACCATGGTTCTCCTGAGTTACCCAGCCCCTGTCACCCAGACTGCTCCTTTGCCTGCACTGCAGTGGTGGGCTACATTCTTTGCATGAGCACCAGTTTGTGGAAGAAGTAAAATGTCTAGTAAATACAGTCTAGGTCTCCTTTTTTTCTATTAGAAACATAAATAGCTACACTGAGAGACATAAGGGTTTTTTAAAAGCACATATTCTTTTTTTAATTTTTATTTTATTTTATTATTTTTGTGTGCGTGTACCGTCAAATCAGATCTGACTGGTACAGGAGGAGATTGCCCCTCCTTCCCCAGCAGAGCATCTGGTGGATTCGAACCGTGCACCTCTGGGATTGTAGTTGCAGCTTCTTGCCACTAGGCTACCAGAGCTCCCCTAAAAGCACATATTCTTAAACAAGACTGGCCTACTTCATTTTTTTTAATGTTACTGAGAAAATTGACACAACTGTTTAGACACTGAAAATATTAATCTGCTGGTCTATTAGAGAAGCACCAACCCTGAGGCAACTTTTGAATCTTTGGTCCTGAAATAAGACAATACACTATTTCTAGAAACCAGTTGGCTGCAGGTGGGGCAGTGCAGGGGCCTTCGCAAGGCAGATTTCCACCTCGGAGATATCTAACATTACTGAGGTCCCTGGAAAGCAGCAGTCAGTTGAGGCAATCTTCTATACAAAACTCCAGATCACAAAGTCTTCCAGAAAGAGACTAAGAAGTCCTGAGACTGTTCTGGAAAACTGGCATGGTCCACTTGTGCATTTTCTCCTGGTACCTCCCCCCGGGGCACTATGCCTTCCATCAGCATATTTTCTCTTGGCACCGCAGGATCTAAAATGAACCAGGCACAGTCCCAGACTTCTCCTTGTAAATCATCAAGAAATATGATGACCTTCTGCAGAAATGATGTTCTGCATTTCAAAGTTCACCTGCTTCTAAACTAAATCAGTGGCAGAAGTCTGTACTTTGCTAGGTTCTTCAGACCACTTGACCCTAAGCCCCCTTAAATCCTTTCACTCATATTTGCAAACCCCTGGAAAACCACCCTGTTAGAGAAAGAGCCACCACTGCCTCACTTACTGACAGTTCACACTGGTCCACTTTCCACTTTTAAAAAAGGCCAGAGAGCAGGTCCTTTGTAATGACTGAAAATAATTAATAATGTTCTTATAGCACCCTTCGCTTCTCAGAGAACTCTCATGTCTGTTATCTCATCTAACCCTTGAGAACACAGACCCTGTGCATAGCTGAGCATCCTAAAGACAGAGGATCAGAGATAGAAAGGAATTCACTCAAGATTCACAACAATCTAGACCATATTTCCAAATTCAAATTGTGCTAATTGTCCACTCAGGAACCAGGAGTAACACTAACAGTAATATTAGTGATGACAATAGTTGTCATGATCTCATAACAGGAAACTAAGCTTAATTTTGCATCACCTTATTTGATAACTCCCACTTCCTTTCAGAAATCACAAAGATTCCATGTGGAAGATCCAGGTTCTATTCCTAGTCAGTGTACCTCTTGCAGAGCCACTACCTATCATCCAGTGTAGATGAGTATGTTGTTAGGATGTTAAATAGATTTCAGAGGAACTTTCAGATTAAGACAAGGAAGAAAGGTCTGGTGATCTGCTTCTGAAAGTCAGGCAATAAAAGCGCTACAGATCCCCAAGTGATGACGGTGATGATTCATGACTGGGTACTATTTCCTTCTGCTGTGTGTGAGGTTCAACAAGAGTCAAGGACAGCTACTAACAATAAGAGAGCTGACAATGTCCTCAAAACTTTTCAATGAGTCTTGTAACTCCAGTCTGGTGACGTTAGGGAAGGTTCTGGCACTCTTAGTTGGTTCCCTCAGAGTGGAAAACTTGGGTCAAAGTTTGGGCGTCACAAAGAATTCACAGAATGGAGGCAGAAAAGCCTAGAAGAAAATCTTTGACTGAGTACAGTGCACAGAACTCTCACAAAATGCTATGGGCCTGGAAAAATTATCTCATAAGTTATTTTGATGGCAAAAAAATGTATGAAACAGAATTGACTAATTCATAAATAACTTCAGGATCTCATCTATTATTTCTCACTTCATAACTTACAATGAAATAATTGTTTCTAATTCTGCTGGGTATTTTCTCATGCTTTTTGGCCCCCTTGGTAAATCTTATTAGTTGGGTAACTCCTGAAACATTTGCTTGCTGCTATTGTGATGAGAACAAGTAAATATTAATAGCAATTTGTTTTTAGTACAACACTGCATTAATTTTGCCATTGAAACCTTTTTTTTCTTTCTTCTCTCAGTTTTAATTTCTCATCTCAGGGAAAATTGGTTAAGATACCAAAATGAAGGACTCAGGGGAAAACAACAACAAAATGAAAACCTACGTCCTGTGATCTTATACAAATCTCAACTTACATTTTATTTACTATGTACATTACTGCAAACCAATCTCCATTTAGATAATAATAATCAAATTATCCAACCTGGGATAGCATGTTTTATAGATTTTGGTCTAAATTTAATATAAAAATGCAGTAGTCCTTGTTTGGAAGAGTTTATTAAGGGTTAGCACAGAAAAAGCTTTTTCAATAGTCTATAACTCTCTAATGGCCTTTTTCAAATAAAATGGGAAAGAATTTGAAAAGAAACCTATATCAGTGAGCTGCAATTGTAACATTACAGTACAGGTCTATAAATCCTGACATACTCAGAAGATTGCCTAAACCAGCAATACAATCTGTCCAAACCTCATTGTCTCCACGACCAGCCAGCCTCATTTTAAGAAATGTATGTGGTCTTCAACCTAATTTTATCACCTTCATTTGTAAACTAGTCAATCAATCAAAGCATCCTGGGAGTCTAAATAGAAAAAGGAGTGCATTTTCATGCATTCTGGGCGACACAGTCAAAAATTAATCTCCACTTGATGAGACATGTCTTGCCCTCATCTCAATAGACCATCATTAGGGTCAGCAATGTATATTAAAAATAGAGTTACCGCAAACAGTTCACCAGCTGGAGTTTGCAGGCTGCCTGTCCTTTCCTCAGAAAGCTTCCTCCTCCATGGACGCCTGAGCATGTTCACTAGATTCATCTGGAAGGAAGCAGGTGAGAATAAAGTCAGAAAGGAAGCGCCTGCAAGTCCTCAATGCCTACTGCTTCCCAAGTGCTTGGACCAGCGAAACACTCCAGCTGAGACTTTACAGGGAAAGTCATTCTTAAGCCTTAGACAATGGGAGGAAGGAATTCCCTACTCGCAGGGGCTGAGTATGAGTTTGCTTGAGGATTGTTGTTGTTGCTGCTACTGTTCTTGTCGTGTGCCAGAGTTGAAACTGACTCACAGCTAAGACCCTCCAGAGGGTTTTCAGAAGCAATAAATCTCATGGGAGGGGATTGCCCATCTTTCACCAGTGGAACAGTTGATGGATTCAAACCGCTTGCCTTTGGGATTGCAGTGCAGCTTCTTACCACTAGGCCATCAAAGTGCTTGAGGATTGTTTGTTGTTAAGTGCCATCAAGTCGAGTACTACTCATAGCAATCCTATGAACAACAGATATGAATCCTATCCTATCCTGTGCCATTCACACCATCTCTAATACACTGGAGCCCTTTTCAGCTGTCACCATATCAAACTGTCCCAGTGGGGTTCTTCCTCTCTTTCACTGACCCTCCACTTTTCCAAGCATGATGTCATTTTCCAAGGAATAGCCTCTCCTAGCAACATATCCAAAGCATGAAAGATGAAGTTTTGCCATCTTTGCCTCCAGGGAGCACTCCAGCTGCACATTTTCTAAGACAAAGCCTGTTCATTCTTTTGGCAGACCATAAGATATTCAGTACTTTTCTTTAACATCATGACTCAAAGTCATCAGTTCTTCTGTCATCTTTATTCATTGTCCATCCAGCTCTTAGATGCATAGCAAGTAATGGGAAAGAACATAGCCTGCATCAGATGCACCTCAGTCTTCAAGGTGACAACATTGCTCTTCAGTATTTTAGAGAGGTCTCTGACAGTAGAGTTTCCCAAAACAATATGTCTCTTTATCTTCTGACTTCTGGTACCAAGGGTGTTGATTATGGATACAAGCAAGATGAAATCATTATCTGTTTCAATCCTTTCTCCATCTATGCCCACTGGCCCAGTGGTAAACACCTTTGACTTCTTGATGACAAAATGAAGATCTGTATTGAAGGCTCTTTGATCTTTTGCAATAAGCACTGAATCTTGCTTTCAGCATGCAAGGTTGTGTCATCTGCATAGCGCAGGTTGTTGGTGATTCTTCCTCTAATCCCGATGCCACATTCTTCTTTAAAGAGTCCAGTTTCATGAATTATTTACTTGATCCGTGTACATGAGGGTAGGACTGACAAATTCGGGAGGAAAGGCACTCCGGAACCACACTGACTTTGAGCTGTTTTCTTTCTTCTTCCCTGCTTCTCCCTCCATCTTGAGTTCTAGCCTGCAAGCAAATGCCTTTTGATATTATCTGATAGAAATTCCTCACTGCAGGAGTCAGTGTCCCTAAGGGCTTCAATGATTATCCAGGGTCAGCAGATAAAGTACAGCAGAGCTGGTATTAGACTGTGTCCCCCAGTTTCTGCTCACTCTTTGACTTACAGGATTAGGGCTTGTATTGAAAACCAAACTCACTACCAAACTCAACTTACCTGTTGAGTTTCCAAGCATAGACTGTCACATTTTCGCCCAGAGTAACTGATGGATTTAAACTACCCACTTTTTGGTTGACAGTTCAGTACCTTAACAATAGCATCACCAAACTCACGGGCATTTTATAATACAACCCCAAATTAGGAAACAGATTCTTTTTAAACCTTTTATATCATTATTACCTATGTAGAAGAATCCAAAGGTGGTTCATTTTCCTAAGGACTTGGAAACTGTCTAGGGAAAGACATCACTGAAGATAAATAGATATCTCACTGCAGTTGAGTTAGAACCAACTGTCATAGTTGACCCTCCAGTGGTTTTAAGAAGTTGCAAATCACATGAGCAAATCACAGAGTAGTGAATGAACTTAAACCTCTCCTCTTTGGATTGACAGCACAACTCCTTACTCACTCAGCCACCAGCTCTCCTAAAGTTTTAGTTCCTTGCTATTGTGTTGTGGTTATCTGTGGAGAAGATTTCAAAGGTTTCGCTTTTAAGGACTTAGAAACCCTCTAAGGATAAGGCAAGATCAAGAGAGGCAATGTTTTGACTTGACTGGGACCTAGAGAGGGGATCTGAACAGAGATTGGCTCATAAAGGAAAGAGCTTTCTCTCCCACTGTGGCCTATGATAGAAACTTACTCATGAATAAGAGCAAGGCATCAAGAATATTTGTGTGGGGGAGAAATTGTTCAAGGACAAACCACCTTCACATGAAGATTACATCTACAATTAATTCCTTGTCAGCAAGACCTCATGAGGAGAGTATTTCCTACCTGTGCAGGCAGAGAAGGACAGCCTCACTTCCCTTTATTGGAAGGCTTCTTTCCTTTGGAATGAAGGCCTTTTGATGATAGCAAGTGAGCTGCTAGTGTACCATATTTGAAGCTTTCAATTAGATTGATTTTCATGTGTAATTTTGCAGCCATAACTGGTACCATACCACACACCTAATCTATTGCTGACCCTGCGTCTTTGGCTAGGGACTTCATTTCTTTATATGCGTTGATATCTTCACCTTCTTTCTCTGTTCCTACCCACTCATTGATAAATTCAATTCTTTTTCTTTATGTTTTCTTCTAAATCAAGTTATATTTATATATATATTGATTGAAGAAGTTAACATTTTGACAAGCACATATATACTTAACCCATTCTTCTATGCTGTTACGTTGTTATGTGTTGTCGAGTCGCTTGTGACTCATAGCGACCCTATCTATGTACAAGAGCCCTAAACACTGCTCTACCCTGTGCCAACCTCACCATCTCTGACACACTCATTCCCACCACCCCAATCACAGAATCAGTCCATCTCATCAAGGGTCTTCCTCTCCTGTGCCGTCCCTCCACTCTCCCAAACATGATGTCCCTCTCCAAGGACCATCTCCTTGCAACATGCCCAAAGTATGTCAGATGAAGCTTCAGAATCCTTGACTCCAAGGAGCATTCCAGCTTCACCCTCTCCAGGCCAAACCTGTTTGTTCTCTCAGCAGTCCATGGTATATTCAAGGCTTCTCCAGCAACATGGCTCAAAGGCATCAATTCTCTTTCTATCATCCCTAGTCACAGTCAAACTCTCCAATACATAGCATGTAATTGTGAAGACTATAGCCTGGATCAGGTGCGCCTTAGTCTTCAGCCTGATGTCATTTCTCTTCAGTACTCCTGAGAGGTCCCTCACAGCTGACTTTCCCAATGAAATTCATCTCTTGATTTTCTGGCTGATGTTACCAAGAGTGGAGCCAAGTAAACTAAAACTGTTATCTCAATCTCTTCACCATCCATACTGATGCTGTCAATTGGCCCAATGGTGAGAATCTTTGTTTTCTTGATGTTGAGCTTCAATCCATATTGAAGGCTGCAGTCCTTGACCTTCTGCAGCAAGTGCTTCAGGTTCATCCATGACAATATAGAATATTTCCATTGATCCAGAAAGTCCTTTATGTTTTTGTCCCAATCAGTCTATCTTTCACATCAGAAATAACTGTGGTTTTGGTTTCTCCAGTATAGATTAGTTTCACTTTCTGAATTTGGTATGTCCACCAGCAAGACTTCTTGATCACTCTTAAAAACCCAGCCAAATATTATCAGCAGGATGTATTACTTCCCTTTCTGGGTTACCTTTAACTCAACTCAACTCAACTCACTGCCCTTAAGTCACCCTGAAGTGGGTATTTTGAAGTTGTAAATTTTGTGGGAGAAGATTGCCTGTCTTTATCTCATGGAGCCACTGGTGGATTTGAACTGTGGGAGAGGCTCTGCCTTTGCATTAGCACTACAACCCTCTGTGGGCTGCGCCATCAGAACTCCCCTGGATTTCCTTAGCACTTTGAATATTTTTTGTAGGTTGCTTTCTCCTCTATTGGATAGTGCACTGTGAAAAATTCTATCTTAAATCTTATTTATCTTTTATACCTAATGTCTTTGAATATGTTGTTGTTGTTGTGTGCCATCAAGTCGTTTGCGACTCATAGCGACCCTATGCACAACAGCCCTAAACCCTGCTCTATCCTGCGCCAACTGCACTGCCTCTGACACACCCATCCCGATTACCCAAGTCACCGAATCAATCCATCTCATAGAGGGTCTTTGAATATAGATATTCAATAAATATTCCTTGACTAAATTAAAGAGGAACACTATCTCATAAAGAATATCTTTCTTTGTCTGTCTTTTTGGTTAAATCCATAATTCCCATATAGTTTGTTATTTGTTTTGTTTTATTTTAATATTTTAAAAAATTATTATAACATCCATGCAAGCTCAGACAGAAAAGTATTAGGAATACATATGAACAGTATTAGGCTGTTGCAAAAATAATGTAGATTTTTAAACCTCGATTTTGAAACTCTTTATCTGCTCAAACTTAATTTTACTATCTGAATAAGAAGCATAACAATCTAAACATATTTACCAACCAGATACAAGGATGTCTATTCTGGCAGGACAAAATTCCAATGTACACGAATTCTCTGATGGCCTTTTCTGTGGCACCGTGTTTGCTGAAGAGTTTAAATCCTGTGCAAAAAGTTGTCAAGGTGCTTAAAGCAGTGGTAGTCTGTTGGTGAGTTCCTAATATTTTGGTGAGTCTACTGAAAGAGGCACCAAATTGAAGTCTTATCCCCTAGAAGAGCAGCTTCCCTGCACAGCTAGAGATATCTATGCATTTTTGTCTTTGTAGTTGTTCTTTTAAGTAGATGTTTTTACGCATAAAGGTGATTTCACAAAGTGAGAAAATTATTGAACAATATCACATGCAAGCAATATTATGCTGAAGATTATTAAAAAACGACTGGAACAGCACATCAACAGAGAACTACCAGAAGTGCAGGCTGGATTTCGACGGGGCCATGGTCCTAGGGATACCGTAGCTAATGTTAGATATATCTTGGCCTAAAGCAAGGAGTACTAGAAGAATATCTATCTTTGTTTCATTGACTATGCAAAGGCATTTGACTATGTGGATTATAACAAACTGTGTTGACTCTGAGAAGAATGGGAATCCCAGAACACTTGATCGTGCTAATGCAAAACCTGTACTTGTACCAAAAGGCAGTCATCAGAAAAGAGCAAGGAAACACTGCATGGTTCAAAATTGAGAGGAGTGTACACCAGGGCTGTATCCTGTCTCCATATCTTTTCAATCTTTATGCAGAACAGGTTATCCTGGAGGCTGGGGTCTATGAAGAGAAATGTGGTATCAGGATTGGAGGAAGAATCATCAACAGTCTGCGTTATGCAGATGACACAACCTTGCTTGCTCAAACTAAAGAGGGCCTGAAGCACTTGCTGTGGAAGGTCAGAGACTGCAGTCATCAGTATGGATTGAGACTCAATATCAAGAAAACAAAGATTCTCACCTCTGGGCAGGTTGGCAGTGTCATAATGGATGGTGAAGAGATTGAAATTGTTCAGTTTTGTTTTGCTTGGATCCACAGTCAACACTTGGCACCAACAGCCAAGAAATTAAAAGACATATTGCGATATGAAAGTCTGTGGTTAGAAATCTCTCTAAAGTGCTGATGTGCGAAGATGTCAGTCTGGAGACTAAGGTGCGCCTGATACATGCCATGGTCTTTGCAATCACTTGCTATGCATTGGACAGCTGGACAGTGACTAGGGATGATAGAAGGAGAATTGATGCCTTTGAGCTGTGGTGTTGGAGAAGAGTATTGAATATACCATGGACTGTTAGGAAAATGAACAGATTTGTCCTGGAGAGGGCGAAGCCGAGCTGCTCCTTGGAGGCAAGGATTCTGAAGCTTTGTCTGACATACTTTGGACATGTTGCAAGGAGGGTCCAGTCCTTGGTGAGAGACACCATGCTTGGGAGCGTGGAGCGACAGTACAGGAGAGGAAGACCCTCGAAGAGATAGATTGATTCAGTAACTGGGGTAATAATGGGGGCAGGTGTGTTGGAGATGGTGAGATTGGCACAGGATAGGGCAAAGTTTAGGGCTATTGTACATAGGGCCACTATGAGTTGCAGGCAACTCGATGGCACATAACAACAACAATAAGATGTTTTTACATTCTGCATAGTTTCCTAAAACAAGGGGTTTTTTTCTCCCTGTAACGATACTTAATAATAATGACTAAAAGCTAACACTTAGCATTTACTATGTGTCAGCTCAGCTTTTAAGCATTTTACACCCATTAATTTATTTGTCCCTCACAGTAGCCCATAGGTCTAGGTACCATTACTCTAGTTTATGACATGTCATTATTACTTACTTTATCTTTTATTATTGTTGTTGTGTTAAGTTGTTGGAACTAACTTTTAGTTGATCCTCTTGTGGGTTTTCAAAGGCATTACAACACACAAGAGGAAATTTACCATATTTCTTCGTTTTCTTCCATTATCTGATGGATTTGAACTACATGGTTTTGGGTTTTCAGTGCAACTCTCTTTTGCAGATTATTGTGTAATATTAAAATTCAATATTTTACAGATAGGGAAACACTGTGCAGGTAAGTAACTGACTCAAGGTCACATGACATGATCAAATAAAATATATCTTATTTTCTGTCCCTTTAATAGCTACATAGAATTTCATTGTGTGGCCGTACCATGAGTTATTTGATCAATCCCTTCTCATAGACATTTCCATTTCTCCATGGTTTTTTTTTAATAATTACAAATTATGAGGCTGGAGACAGAATGATAGGATCCTGTACAATTAATGATTTGTTCATTGCAAATATCTTTTACAAGAAACACAAACAATGACTATACATACACCCGATGGTCTGCATAGGAGTCAGATTGATTACATGTGTGTGTGGGGGAATCACTGGAGAAGCTCCTTCTCAGCTGTGAAAACTAGGCCAGGCACTGACTGTGGATCAGATCATAAACTATTTGTATGCAAGTTCAAGCTGAAGCTAAAGAAAATCAAATCCAACCCCCAAGAACAAAAGTTTGACCTTGAGTCTATCCCTGGTGAATTTAAAGACCATCTCAGGAAGAGGTTTGAGACCATGAATGTTAATGAGAGAAGGCCAGATGAGATGTGGGAGAGGATATCAAGAATATCTTCCATGAAGAATGCAAAGGTGGAAGAAGAAGAAAAGGCCAAAATGGATTTCAGAAAAGACTCTGAATATTGCACTAGAGAGCCAAGAAACTAAAACAAAGGGAAGAAATAAAAATGTTAAGGACCTGAAACAAGATTTCAAAGGGCAGCACACAGACAAAGCAAAGTATTATAATGAAATGCTTCAAGAGCTGGAACTGGAAATTCAAAAGGACAAACTTACTCAGCATTTCTTAAACTGAAGGAACTGAAGAACAAATCCAAGCCTTGAGGTGCAATACTTAAAAACGCTGTGGGCAGAATGTTGAATGGCCCAGAAAACATCAAAAGATGATGGAAAGAGTAGAGTCACTATACCAAAAAGAATTGGCTGACACAAAAGAGTTTCATGAAACGATATATGACCAAGAGCCTATGGTAATGAAGGAGGATGTTTAAGCTGCTCTGAAGGAATTAGCTAAAAAACAAGACCCCAGGAATTGATGGCATACCAATTGACATATTTCAACAAACAGATGCTGGCCTTGATATGCTCACCAGATTGTGCCAAGAAATCTGGAGAACAACCACCTGGCCAACTGACTGGAAGAGACCCATATTTGTTCCCATTCCAAAAAAGGTGATCCAACAAAGTGTGGAAATTATTGAACAATATTACTAATATCATATGCAAGCAAGATCCTGCTGAAAATCATCCAAAAATGTACTGAAACAAAACACAGAGAACTTCCAGATGTGCAGGCTGGATTTAGAAGAAGACATGACACTAGGGATGTTATAGCTAATGTCAGACAGATCTTAGCTGAAAGCAGAGTACCAGAGAAATGTCTATCTGTGTTTCATTGACTATGCAAAGGCATTTGACTGTGTAGATCATTTTGAGAAGAATGGGAATCCCAGAACACTTGATTGTGTTTATGTGAAACCTATACTTGGACCAGGAGGCAGTCATCAGAACAGAGCAAGGGAACACTGTGTGGTTCAAAATCAGGAAAGCTGTATACCAGGGATGCATCCTTCCTCCACATATTTTCAATCTATATGTGTAACAGATCATCCAGGAGACTGGGTTCTCTGAGGAGGGATGTGGTGTCAGGATTGGAAGAAGATTCATCAACAACCTGCATTATACAGATGACACAACTTTGCTTGCTGAAACAGAGGAGTACCTGAGGTATTTGCTTCAGAAGGTCAAAGATTGTAGCCTTCAATATGAATTGAAGCTCACCATCAAGAAAACAAAGAAAAATTGGCACTGGGCCAAATGGCAGCATCACGATAGATGTAGAAGAGATTGAGATCTTTAACAGCTTCAGATTGCTCAGCCCCACAATCAACACTCTTGGGACCAGCAACCAGGAAAATTTGCTGTCAGGGACCTCTTCAGATTACTCAAGAACAATGACGTCAGCTTAGAGGCTGGATAGGGTGCACTTGATCCAGGCCATGGTCTTTGTAATTACTTTCTATGCATCAGAAAGCTGGACAATGACTAGGGATAATAGAAAGAGAATTGATGCATTTTAGCTGTGGTGCTGAAGAAGAGCTTTGAATATACCATGGACTACTAAGAGGACAAATACATCTGTCCTGGAGAGGGTGAAACCAGGCTGCTCATTGGAGGCAAGAATTTTGAAGCTCCGTTTGACATACTTTGGGCATATTGCCTAGAAGGACCAGTCCTTGGAGAGTGACATCATACTTCAAAGGGTAAAAGGACAGTGCAAGAGAAGACCCTGGATGAAATAGATTGACTCAGTGACTGGAGAAATTGGAGCAGGTGTGTGTCAGAGTCAATAAAATTGGCCCAAGATAGAGCAGGGTTCAGAGCTGTTGTGCATAGGGTCGCTATGAGTCAGGGTCAACTCAACGCCACATAACAACAATCTTACACAGTACTACGTTCCTCTTTAGAGCAAAGATGAAAATTATGGAGAACTTCTCAGTGACTTGTACCTACAATTCAAAAATGTTTCCTCAGGGACCTATTTATTTTATTAGGGACTTTTTTTCTATTCAGCTGTTGAAGATTAAGGAAAAAAAAACCAAAACAATCCACCCCATCTCTCCTCTCCCTCACAGGAGATGAATGACATGCAAAATGAGAAGATGGTGAAATGTTATACATCCCTGTTGGCTAGGCTTCTCTATATTAAGCTGGTTACCTCCCCTCTTTCTTACTTCTCTTCCACATTCTAGGAAGAGAGGAGGGTGATATTTTCCTTTCAAAGAATAAGAAGTACTGTGCTTAAAAGGTATGGCGCTTTCTCAAAAAGTTGCAAATAGAGATACC
>NW_006399755.1:29128109-29135757 GCF_000299155.1 Elephantulus edwardii
TTGATGGTACACAAATACAGCAACCTTCATCAGCCAAGAACCAGGCAGGCTGTGTTAGAACCTCCACAAGCAACAATGAGAAGACAGTTTACCCACCTTCACCCCTCACCCCATGACTGAAAACATTGCAAGACTTTCTGCAGAGAAGTTGTGGAAAGGCCTTAAAAGGGAGGGTATTTGCTTCCTCCACTAGGCAGAAACACCAGCTGTCTGGAAAAATGATTGAGCTTCTCTAACAAAATTGTAATGTAAAATATAAATATGAAGTAGGGAGTTGTGCTCCTAACCCAAAGGAAGCACATCTCTCTCAGTTCAAATCCACCAATCCACCAAGCTGCGGCTCCATTGGATGGGCAATCACCTCCTGTGTGATTTACAGCCTCCGAAAATTCCTTGGAGGGCCAGCTATAAGTCAGTTCCAAACTGACAGCAAAGAGGTGGTTATTTTATATATATATATATACCACTAGCCCACCATGCTTCAATAAGGAACATTTTGAAGTACAGAAATGCAACACTGAAATGACTCATATAAAGTGAAATTAAGTATTTCTGAAAGTCATTCAAAACTCAAAGGGGGGGGGAAATTGCTTCTTATGCAGAAAAGGGGAAGTGCAAGTTTAATTTTTTTTTTAAATCCCAATTTCACAAAAATAACCAAGAGAGAAAACCTTAACCCATAAACATGAGACTCATTTGCCGCATATTTAACTGACAGTATTAAGCTTGAAAATAAAAACATATTTTATCATATGTAACTTAAAAAGTAATCATATAATTAATAGGTGAAAAACAGAGAGAAAGATTGCTGGAGATTAAGATTAAGCCCTGCAGAAGCGAATGTTCTAACTAGAAATTGGTTTAATTAATAGCACATTTTACATAATGATTACAGTGTAATTGCGCTGACTAGCAGAGTGTCATTAAATATATCCATGCTCCTTTACAACACCCTAAGGCTAAAAATAATGAGTTACATTGAAAATCACTGTGCAACAGGTTCATAAATAACATTTAAGCCTATACATGGCGAATACTTATAAATAATAAATATTTGCCTTTTGTAATTGAAGAAAAAATGACAGCCTTCTTTTTCTACTACCTTGTAGATTGCCATGTTATAATGCTGAAAAGATTTTTCCCCTTGCTTTCTCTAGAAGGTGCTGAATAATTTATTCAAATGCTAATATTCCACGTAGTCTGACTTTGAGGAACAAATATTCCTACATAAAGAATAAATGCCAAGATGCTTATTACCTCTTTTGCTTTCCTTTACACCATGCATCCCCCCAAAACCACCACAGTCTATTACACCTGTCAAATAAAGTTAGTGGCCAAATTTTCTTCCAGAGAAGCAGCATTTTTCTTTATTTAAAAATTACTCCTTTTCCCAAAATGTTCATCATGTGCAAGGTTATTATGGAGAGGCAGCTGCTCCGTGACTTCAGAGAGGAAGTCAAGTCTCCTGATAACTTCTTAATCTCTCACTTTTCTCCTGTGAATCGATAACATCTGATAACAATGAAGGTGATTCCTTGTCTCCTTGTTGTTTATACTGATTTGGGCTCAGATCTATGAAAGGTTAAACATCTAGGAGCTTCATCTTCATCTCCATCTCCTCAGATTAAAAATGGAGTCTCAGACCTTCAAGGCCCATGAGAAAATCAGAGCAGAGCTTCCAGAAGCAGGCAGCTTCAAGGGAGGCTCCCCCCAAAACTGGGTCTCCACCAATGACTTCTCTCCAAGTACTGTGAGAAAGAGGGATCATCAGATAATAAAGAGAACATGGTTTGGGGAGGGAGACAATCCCAGATAGAACAGTGCACAGAGATAGCTACAACTCTGTCCTCAGTTCCAAAGGAAAGTGCCTTCTTTTCCAGACACCAGAGGCAGTCGTCAGAACAGAGCATGGTTCAAAACTGGGAAGGGCGTACACCAGGAATGTGTCCTATCTCCATACATTTTCAACCTGCAGAACAGATTATCCAGGAGGCTGGGCTCTATGAGGAGAAATGTGGAGTCAAGACTGGTGAAAGATCTATCAACAATCTGCGATATGCAGATGGCACAATCCTGCTTGCTGAAACTGAGGAGGCCCTGAAACGCTTGCTGCAGAGCGTCAAGGACTGCAGCCTCCAATATGGATTGAGGCTCAATGTTAAGAAGACAAAGATTCTCACCAATTGGCAGCATCAGGGGGGATGATGAAGAGATTGAGATTGTTCACAGCTTTAGTCTTGGCACCCGTAGCCAGGAAATTAGAAGGTGTATTGCCATGGGAAAGTCTGCTGTTAGGAACCTCTCTAAAGTACTGAAAAGCAATCGTGTCTCTTTGGAGACGAAGGTGCATCTGATACAGGCCATGATCTTTGCTATCACTTGTTATGCATCAGAGAGTTGGACAATTACTAAGGAGGATAGAAGGAGAATTGATGTCTTTGAGCTGTGGTGCTGGAGAAGGGTATTTATTGAGAGTACCATGGACTGCTAGGAAAACAAAGAGATTCATCCTGGAAAGGGTCAAACCGGGATGCTCCTTGGAGGCAAGGATTCTGAGGCTCCATCGAACATACTTTGGACATGTTGCAAGGAGGGACAGGTCCTTGGAGAGGGACATCATGCTTGGGAGGGTGGAGGGACAGCGCAGGAGGGGAAGGCCCTCTATTGAGGTAGATTGATTCAGTGACTAGGATAATCAGGATGGGTGTATCGGAGATGGTGCGATTGGCACAGGACAGAGCAGAGTTTAGGGATGTTGTACATAGAGTCACTATGAGTCGCAAGTGACTCGACGGCACATAACAACAACAACAACAAGAAGTCACTGAGTGAGTACCAAATAGGTCAGGCTTGTAGTTTCTGAAAACACAGAAGACCTCAATGGGAGAAGCCACTCAGAAAGGTTGTTGCCCGCTTAGCCTTTTGTACTTATCATGTCTTCTGCTTGGAAGGTAATATTTAACAGTGGAAGAAAGGGTGTTAGCATTTCCTAGAACACAGTTCAAGTGCTGGGTCCACAATTTATTAGCTTTGTAGTCTTGGCCTAGTCGCTTAACCTCTCTGAAACTTAATTCCCTAATTGATGAGATGACTATAGTCTCTGCCCCCTAATAGTTGGGAGTTTTAAATGAAAGACATTTTTTTTAATGTGTAAATTCTTAGCTCTGGTGGCTGAGCCCATGGTGAGCTGTGCTGCTGATCCCAAGGACGTACTTCTCCGGTGGTTCTAATTTACCAGCTTCTCTACAGGAGGAAGATGAACAGTCTCCTGTCATAAAGATTTAAAGACTCAGAAACCCATGGTCATTATGAGTCAGTATCTACTTGATGGTAATGAGTAATCACGACCTGATTGTTAGAAAGGTTTTCCTCATATTTAGCCAAAATTCATCACTGCCGTTTCCACCTGTGGACTCTCTTTCTTTCTGGAACAAGAAGGTCTGAAAGTTTCATACATACCACCATCCACCCACCCACTTGTAGGTCTATTCTCTGTACAGCAGCCAGCAGTGTCTTTTCACAATGCAAATCATGTTGCCTCCCAGTTAAAGCCCTTCCTGACATCCCACCATTCTAGTGACACTGAAGACTAGACTCCTTACCCTGGCCTCCAGGCCCTGGACTATCCAGCCTTGTCTTCTGCCAATCACAGGCTCATTTATGTGCTGCAGAGATGCTGAGCCTTCTGTCTATTCTTCAAACAGGCCACGGTTCCCACTAGTTCCAGGCCTTTGCAAGTGCCTTTTTTCTGCCTATTTTTTTTCTGGTGAGTTCTTGCCCTTCAGACTGTTGAAAGATGGCTCCCTTTGCTTAAACATTACTTCCTTAGCAAAGGGCTACGCTATCTCCCCAACTAGATCAAGTGTCTTCCCCTCATGCCTTCTATTGTCTCTTCAGTGGTTTTACCATCAATTCCATCGTTTTTGTGATTCATTGAAAAATTATTCCTAAAAAAAAAATTATTCCTTTCCCCCAGCAAACTATATGTTCTATGAAGGCAAGGAGGTGACTGGCACTCATTTAGACCTTAGAATATAGAGGACTCTAGATAAATATCTGGAGTGAAGAAATGATAGAGTTGATTCCCATTTCCACAGGAGAGTTCTGTTTGCATTTATAAAGTTAGTTCCTGTGCTCATGACTTGTCAGGTTACCTCACCCTGTGAGGTTTAAATCCCTCCCCAGCACTATGCTCACAGCCCGAGGGCAAGATGACCACGTTTTGTTCTCTTAGGCATTATCCTTCTACACAGAGGCAAGATTAGTTTTAAATGTGTAAATAGAGAGAGCTATTGATGTTGTTGTGTGCCATTGAGTCAGAACCAACACATAGAGGACTTTTCAGCAGGTTTTCAGAGGCAATAAATCACTTGGGAGGAGATTGCAACAGCCAGTGGATTCAAACTGTATACCTTTAGGATTGCAGCATAGTATCTTACAGTCACCAGGCTCCAGAGTTGTTATTAGGTGCCATTAAGTTGACTCTGAATCATAGTGACTATCATGTGTAACAGAAGGAAACCGCTCAGTCCACCATCCTCCCAATCTCTAAGTCTGTGTATTTTGAGTATCTTTGAGTCTGAGGGATTTATTTTAGCTAACACCGTCACCTCGTGTACGTATGTTAGGTACAAAAGCGCGAAAGTGAACATTTTGGGTTTTTCCAGACTATAATGTTGAAACAAGCAAGGGGAATTGAGTATTTCCCCCATATCCTGTAAGGTTCATTCCATTCCATCTGATTCTCCGTTACTTAAATAAAAACCACAAGGTAAAAAGCTTCTCCCATAAGGACCCTCTTTCTGTTTGCTTCCTGGTTCATGAAATGCATCTAGATCAGCAGGCACTGGTTTCTCAACCACAGAGTTTGGAAACGTATACGGATGTTTTTCTTGTGCCCGGTTTAGGGGTGATGCTGGCATCGGGGGGAGGAGCCAAGACTTAAAACTCTGCAGTGCACGGGAATGGCGGCAATGGCCTAGCCATAGCCATGCAATAGCACAGAGCTGACCTGCCCCTCACGGTTTCCAAGGTTTTCAGTCTTTGTAGAAACAGACCGTTCTTCCACAGAATAGCTCCTGAATTTGAGCCTTGTTGACCTTTCCATTAGCAATTAATTGCTTAAGCACTGCATCACCATAAGTCCCTAAGGTTGGTGCCCAGTGTCAAAAGCCAACAGTGTTCCTATTTACTCCCATTCCTATTCCAGTGGCAACCATGGGAAGTACTTTATCAAAAACAAGAGGGCAAGAGAAAGGAAACAAGGAAAGAGAGAAGGGGAAAGGGAGGGAGTAAAGGAAAATAGAATAGGGAATAAGGTATTATTAAATACTATGAAGAAGACAGATAATATGTAATGACAGAGTGCAACCCACTACACACTCCTGTCTCTTATAACCCATAGTTTACACTGTATCAGTCTATATAGATATGATCATTTTCAGAGACCTCCTATGGAAGTCTTTAAGAAAAGAGATGAGAGTGGATCTTGACTCTTTCTGGCTTTCAAATGGCTCCTCCTGGGGCTTTAGGATCTGATATTGTTTGCAGTTTGTTTTTCCCTGAAGGAGGTTAGGGGAAAGAGAAAGACCCAGACAGGCACTGCTCGGTGTTTAATGATGATAGGCAGAGGTGGGAAAGCACAGATCAGCTTTTTCCTCTTGGCAGAGCCTGGGCTATTAGGAGAAGGGAATTTAGTGTTTGATTTGCCCATTCTCCATTCCTCATCGAGGCTTTGGTCCCAAATTGCTAAACCTCCATTCAACAGTTAAATTAAACATAACTAACTTTGTTGATATTATTTCACAGCCCAATAACTTGATATTCATACTCTTCATGTGTTCAATAAGTACAGAGCTCAGACACATTTTTAAGTCGCAGCTCGTGATGAATTCTGCTGAGTTAAACTTGTGTTTCACAGGATTCTGCTCAGCTGAGACGGGGTGCGCTATTGCACTGTAAAAATAAGCTTCAAGCCATAATTTTGATGGGCCCCTCACAGCAAGGAAGCATCTCTCTTTTCCTCCTCCCTCTTCCAAGTAGCATTTGCCACTTGCACATACCAGCCTCAAAGAATATCATGCAGGCAGGTCCACTCAGTGGTCCCAGGCACAAATGTCTTCAAGTGCAAGGGCTGGTCTATTGTCGCCCTCTTCTGCCTTTCAGTTGATACCTGGCATATGATAATTGGGTTCCCAGTTTGGCAGATATTGAGATAAAACCCAGCCTTTCTGCTTTCACCCATTTGCTGTAAACTACAAATTATTGAAAATATGTTGCCCATTGTCAAGTGTATTTGCTATCACCTATAATCTGCAGGAGCTGTGGTCTCTGGGGAATTGTGCACCTAACTCAAATTATTCACATCTCTACAGGTTCAAATTCACCAATAGTCCCATAGAAGAAAAATGGACAATTTCCTGTCCTGTGTAGCCTCAGAAACCCAATTGAGAGTCAGCTATGAGTCAGTTCTAACTATGGCAATGAGTTTGAATTTTTTATTTTCGATCTCCTCAACCTGTTGTAATCGTTGTTGTTTCTGTTAGGTGCAGTCAAGTTAAGTAAGACTCACAGCTGCCCTATGAATAACAGACTTGAGTCTTGCCCTAGCTTGTGCTATCCTCATCATCCCTGATGTACTGAAGCCAATTGCTGCAGTCACTGTATCAAGCCATCTCATTGGGGGTCTTCCTCTCTTTCATTGACCATCCATCCACCTTTCCAAGCATGATATCCCTTTCCAAGGAATAGCTTCTCCTAACAACTTGTCCAAAGTATGTGAGATGAAACTTCACCATCTCGCCTTCAAGGAGCATTCTGACTGCACTTGTCCCAAGACATATCTGTTCCTTTTTTGGCAGTCCATATGAAACTCAGTGCTCTTCTCCAATACCACAAATCAAAGGCATTAGTTCTTCTGCCACCCTTATTCATTTTCCAGCTCTTGGCTGTGTTACAAGTAATTGGAAAAAGCCATATCAGACACACCTTAGCTTCAAGCTGTATTTTGGAATGGTCCCTGACAGCAGGCTTGCCAAAATAATACATCTCCTCATCTCCTAACTGCTGGTACCAAAAATGTTGATTGTGAATCCAAGTAAGATTAAATCATTGACAATTTCAATCTTTTCTGCATCTATCATTATGTTGCCTGTTGACTCTTTGGTAAGGACCTTCATTTTCTTGATATTGAGATGCAATTTATGTTGAAGGCTGTAGTCCTTAATCCTCTGCAGTAAGTGTTTCAGGTCCTACTCACTTTCAAGTAAGATTTTGTCATCTACATAATGCAGGTTGCTTGAGTCTTTTGAGCCTGATGACACATTGTTCTTCAAAGGGTCCAATTTCACAAATAATTTGTTCAACATACAGATTCAATAGGTATGGAGAAAGGCTACAACCCTGAATGCACACCTTTCCTGATTTTACACCAGGCAGTGTTCCTTTGCTCTATTTTAACAACAGCTCTTGATCTAGGTATAGATTTCTCATAAGTACAATTGAGTATTCTGGGATTTGTATTCTAGTCAATGTTGTCCATAGTTTGGTGTAGCCCACACAGTCAAATACCTTTGCATAGTCAATAAACATAGACATTCTTCTGGTGTTTTGTGCTTCTAGCAAGGATCCATAAGACATCAGCAATATT
>NW_006399755.1:29135893-29141438 GCF_000299155.1 Elephantulus edwardii
GGGGGGGGGGGGATGAATCTCTTCCAGTCAGTCAGCTAGGCAGCTGTCCTTGAAATTTCCTGGAATAGACTGATGAGCACAGGGCTGGATCTCTAGAGTGAGCTCCAGGGTTGTATCTGTCAATTGAAACATGCCAGTTCACATCCCATCTATTCCTGGGGCTTTATTTTTTGCCAATGCCTTCAATGTAGCTTGAAATCCTTCTTTTGTTACCATTGGATCTTGCTCATATAACACTTCCTGAAATTTTTCAATGTCGACCAGATTGACTACATCTATAGAAAGAATAATTGGAGGAGCTCAATATCAGCAGTCAGAAGAAGGCCAAGTGCTGACTATTGATGGAACAAACCACCAATTACTCATGTACAAATTGAAATGGAAACTAAAGAAGATTAAAACATCCACAAGAACCAAAATATGACCTTGAGTGTTATCCCACATGAATTCAAAAGCCATATTGAGAACAGGTTTGAGGCATCAAAGACCAGAGGAGCTGTGGGATGAAATCAAAGTGATCGTGTGTGAAGAGAGCAAAACATCATTAAGAAAATGGAGGAGAAATAAAAAAAAAAAAGCAAAATTGATGTCAGAAAATAATGAAAATTGCATCAAAGCATAAAAATGCCAAAGGAAAGGAACTGAACAGAAGATTTCGAAGGGCAGCTCAAGAAAACAAAGTAAAATGTTATAATGAAACATGCAAGGACCTGGAGTCAGAGAATAAAAAGGGAAAGATTTGCTTGGCATTTCTCAAGCTGAAAGAACTGGGTGGTGGGGGCGGGAAACAACCCAAACAACCCATGTAACTCAGCATAATAATATTAAACATAATAATAACAATATTTTAGTAGAATGAGAAATTCACATGTTTATTTACTCATTTAATATGGCATCTGTATTAGATAGTATGTGAGTGCAAAAAAGATTATCTTCTAACTTGAGACATAAGGAATTACAACATAGTGAGATGTTTCTTATATCAAGGAGACATTTGCAAGGGTTTAGGCTTCCCAGGTGAGCAAAGAGGGTAAAAAATGCTAATGAAACTATGTGTCAATAACTCTGCTAAGAACTTTATACACACTTGTAAAAAGAGCAAGGGGCTGTGTGAAGAGTGCCATATCTGACCTTTGCCAACTTTACAGGGAGAAAATTATCCCCATCTACAACATCAATAACACAAAACCAATTCCTATGAGGTCAGACATGTCACCCACACTCCCATGCCTCCTTCTATTCATCTCAACACCAATATTACTGCTTGGCTGGGTCAAAAAATCCAATGTGATTGCTCACAGAACCACACAGACTCATATTGGGGGAGTAAAAAGGTTATAATTCAACGAAATACAGTCAAGACAGCTCCCAGAATGTTTACACAGGCACCTCAGCCTTGAGCCTTGTGGCTTAAGTGTTCCCAGTTCTCCGTTCTGCCAGTGTTGGCTCTCCCACAATTGTCTAACAAAGTTCTTTGTCCTGCCAATATTGGCTCACCCCACCTTCCACCTTCTAAAGTCCTTCTCACGTCAAGTCTCCAGTTCAGCCATCCTTACTGCAGCTGGCCAGAAGCATGTCCTACATTTCACCAGGGTAGGGGAGTTCTCTCTTATCTGGATAGGTGAAGAATTCCATCTCTTCTGGTTGGGTAAGAATTCTTTTGGATATAGATATAGATGATATAGATATATTTGTTTGCTCACAAAGTTTTAATATTTTGTGTGTCACAGTATTCTTCATTCATATTGTTTCATACTATCATTATGTTTTATAAAATCAATCATCATTGGACCTTGCCCATCATTACCCAATCTTTTTTAGGCTCTCACTGGATACTTCCCATTTTCTTCACCTCCTCCCTTCACCTCTCAAAGTGTACAACCTTGGGGTTTCACCCCTACCCATCCTCACCCCTCAGCACCCAGCCCTCCCCCACCATGGGTTCTTATACATGTTTTATTGTTCTATTTTTTACACTAATGGTCTTATGAAGTATTTGTCCTTAGGAGACTGAGTTCGTTTCTTTCACTAAGCATAATTCTCCCCAATCTCTCCTAAATAATGTAGTATTTTTTTTAAATTGTTGCTCCTGAAAGCTGTATGCCATTGCATTATGTGAATACACCAGTTTCTTAATCCATTCTGTTGTAGTTGGACATTTGGGCTGTTTCCCTGATCTTATGATGGTGACTGACACAGCTATGAACATTGGTGTACAGATCTCCATTGTGTCTTAGTTCTAATTTCCTTGGGTGATATTCCTTGTAATAGAATAGCTGGGTTGTATGGAGTTTCTATGTTCAACTTTTTGAGGAAATGCCAAACTGTCTTCCAGAGTGGTTATACTATATTACAACCCCTCCAACAGTGTAGGAGAGTTTCCACCTCTCCATATTCTCTTCAACATTTACTGCTTGCTGCCCTGTTAAACTTTGTCACTGCTACTGGGGTAAGATAGTATCTTATTATGGTTTTGATTTATGTCTCTCTTATTGCCAGTGTTTCTGAGCATTTCTTCTTGTGTCTATTGGACATCCAGATGTCTTCCTTTGTGAAAAAACTTTTCATTCTTTTGCCCATTTTGTAATTGGGTTATCAGTCTTTTGCTTCTGGAGGCCCAGGAGTATTCTGTGAATTCTTTTTATGAGACCCTTGTCTTAGATGGTATTGCCAAACCTTGTCTTAGATGGTATTGTTACCAATTGGTAGGTTTTCTTTTTATCATGTTGTAAAAAAGTTTTTTATGAGCACAAAGACACAATCTTTAGAAGGTTCCATTCATCAATTTTATCCTCTCTAGATTGTGCATTTCTGGCTGTATTTGGCAGTCTCTTTATACCATAGATTAGACTTTCTAAGCTTGACCTCAGTTTGTTATGAACTTTATAGTATGGGGCTTTATTGGCTAAGAATTCTTATCTCAGCAGCTAGAGCTCTTCAATTTACTGGCAAGACTAGCGAATCCCCTTGTAGATTGTTAAGACTGGACAATCTCCTTGTGGAATGGTAGATAGGCAATCCCATGTGGATAGGCCAACACACCCCATTTGCAGAATCATGCCCCCCTACATAGTCATTCATCTACAAGAAAATCCTTATTTAGAGACAAACTCCACAGCACTCTTTCTTTTAACTGGCACAAAGTATTATAAAAGAGTCATGATTCTATTTAATAAATGAGAATGCTGAGGCATAACTAACTTGCTTAAAGTCATAAGTTGATGTGATGGAACCTAGATTGCAGCTTAAAAATTAATTGCTGTAAGGTGATTCTAACTCATGACAACACTGCAGGTTCCACGTGTTTTACATTTTACTAAGAGGTTTCCAATGACTCATTTTTTCAGCTATAGTTTGTCAAGACATTCTTTTTCTTTCTTTCTTCTTTTTTTTTTTTTTGCAAGACATTCTTAAGTGCTTCCAAGTGGACTTGAACCTCTAGCCTTTTGGTTCATCATAATGTGTCCTAGCCATTTGCATCACACAGGATGGGACAACTGATTCCTAGGTCTGCAGCTTTCATCAAGCAGCCGGGTCCTTTCCAGCTCCTCTTTGTCTTTCACACACTTGATTCATACTCCAAGTATAATTGTGTAGATCTTAATTTGTAAGTTGTTTTAAAATTATCCTAAAAATATTCTCTTTCTCTCTCATTATAGTGGAGTTGAGACTGCATTTTTATATTTTAAATCTCATGAAGAAAGATTATCCATCTTTCTCTGGCAAAGCTGCGGGTGAATTTGAACCACCACATAGGCATTACCCGGGGGTTAGCAGTGCAACTTCCTATGGACTAACATACCAGAGTTTAACGTAATATTAATTATGAGTTGCCAACAATTATGCATACTTACTCTGGTGGTATGGTGGCAAGAAGCTGAGCTGAAATCCCAAAGGTATGCAGTTTGAGACCACCAGCTGCTTCTTGGAAGAAGGATGGGCAATCATCTCCTGTGTGACTAATTGCCTCTGAAAACCCACCAGGAGGTCAGCTACAGTACACAACAACAACTCAAGACAAAAAGAGGGAACGTTATTACACACTTAAGTGGCTATCTCATAGCTCCAAAAGTGGGAAGGAAGTGCAAATGGACCTCCCACAATACTAGAACTAAGGCTGGAAAGGTCCACAAACATAGCAATCCTCTCTTGCTCATGTAGTTTGCCCTTTCTGTTGCAGTCATTAATCTCTCTTTAGATGAACCTTCCTTGCTTTCCCAGGAACTAAGCAGAATACGGCTGCCCCACCAAAGTCAAACAACCTGAGGAGATTGACTCAAAAAACTCAAACCCATTGCCATCAAATTGGGACCAACTCATAACTGACCTTCCAATGGACTGTAGAGGCTTTAATCACATGGGAGATTGTCCATCTTTCTCCCTCAGAGCAACTGGTGGGTTCAAACTGCCAGAAGCCCTTTGCATTAGCATTACAATCCTCTACTGACTACACCACCAAAGCTCCTGTAAGGAGACGGAAAATCATCTTCAAATATCAGTTCCAAATTTCAGCAAAAGAGAATCTCTTTGACTCAGTTTGGGTTAATACTTGGTGTCCTTTTAAGTGTGAGCTGTACATAGTGACTTTCTTCCAAAAAGTACAACAGAGACAGCAGTGGATGGGAAGACTGACTTTACAGGAGAAAAACCAGACAAGCGTTAGATAATTCAATCAAGTGATCCAGACGATAAGGCATATGAGAATCATATTTTTATTTCTATGGTCTTCAAAGATCTTTGTTCTTGTCTGTAGTTACTGTGGAATTAGCCTTATGTACAATAGAACTAAACACAGTCCAGTCTTGAACCATCCCCATGACTGATTGTAGATCTGGCTGCTGTGATTTGTAGTGCTTTTAATTTTCTGAAGCAGACCATCAGGCTTTTCCCCCCAGTCTGAGTTTGGAAGCTCTACTGAAATATGTTCAATATAGCAACATTCATGATTGCACTGCCAGATAGGTAGTGGCTATGCATGAGATGCACTGCCCTGAAATAAACCCAGGTCACCCACACAGAAGGAGAAAATTTTACCATTGAGCCATCAATGCCCCCATCAAAAATTGAGAGCCCCAATCTAATAATGGGAAAAACATCCAAAAAATCCTGATTGAAGGACATTCTGCACAATACCTGACTAACAATCCATAAAACTGTCAATGTATAAATAACAAGGAAAATCTGAGAAACTGTCACAGCCAACAGAAGCCTAAAGAGATATGACAACTAAATGTAATATGATAGCCTACATGAGATCCTGAAATAGAAAACAGGTATAGAGTAAAAACCAAGAAAATCTGAATGAAACATGCATTTCAGTTAATAATAGTCTCTCAGAATTCGCCATTAACTGTAAAAAATACACCATACAGCTATAAGATATTAATATTGGGGAAACTAGGTATGAGATATTTGGGAGCTCTCTGTATTATCTTTGCAATTTTCTTGTAAACCTAAAACTGTTCTAAAATATTTTTTTACTTGTCTAAAATGTTTCCACTCTTACTCTGTGCTAATAATCATGCTAGATGTGTTTTAGACACTG
>NW_006399755.1:29150687-29159471 GCF_000299155.1 Elephantulus edwardii
CTGGGGTGAGTTGATATCTCATCATTGTTAAAAGTGAGGATGATTTTGAAGTATTTGTGGCAGAAGATCAAAGAATATAGCCTTCAATATGGATTTTATCTCAATTCAAGGAAACAAAGTTTCCTAAAACTGGATCGATAGGCAACATCATGATAGATAGAGAAAAGATTAAAACCCTCAACAACTTAATCTTACTTAACTTCAAAATTAATAGTCATGGTACCAGCAGACAGGAAATCAGGAGACTTATGCCATGGAACCAGAGCTAAAAACCTTTTCCCAAGTTTTTTTGAGGACTAGGAGGTGGAGTGGTGGGAATAGGAGGGTAAAGAGATTCATAATTGCCAGAACTGAGAGCTTTGCTACACTGGCACAAAGCCATGAGGCTCAAGACAAACATGCCTGTAAGCATATTTCAGAAGCTGTCCTGAATGAATTCTGCTACTAACCTGGATTATAGCCTTTTGATTTCCCTAATGTGTATTTCATTGATTATGCAAAAGCTGTGTGGATCACAAAAACTGTGGCTGACTCTGAGAAGAAAGAGAATCCCAGAACACTTGATTGTGCTAATGTGAAACCTATACTTGAACCAGGAGGCAGTCGTCAGAACAGAGCAGGGTAACACTGCATGGTTCAATATTGGGAACAGTGTATGCCAGGAATGTATCCTATCTCCATAGCTTTTCAACCTGTATACAGAACAGATTATCCGGGAGGCTGGGACCTATTAGGAGAAGCATGGCATCAGAATCGGTGGAAGATTCATCAACAATCTGCCTTATGAAGATGATACCACCCTGCTTGCTGAAACTGAGGAGGACCTGAAGTGATTGCTACAGAAGGTCAAGGATTGCAACCTTCAATATGGATTGAAGCTCAATATCAAGAAGACAAAGATTCTCACCACTGTGCCAATTGGCAGCATCAGGATGGATGGTGAAGAGATTGAGATCGTTAACAGCTTTAGTTTGCTTAACTCCACAGTCAACACTCTTGGCACCAGCAGTCAAGAAATTAAAAGATGCCTCACAATAGGAAAGGCTGCTGTTAGGGACCTCTCCAGAATACTGAAGAGCAATGGTGTCACTCTGGAGACTAAGGTGCCCTGATACAGGCCATGGTCTTTGCAATCACTTTCTATGCATCAGAGAGCTGGACAATGACTAAAGATACTAGAAGGAGAATTGATGCCTTTGAGCTATGGTGCTGGAGAAGAGTATTGAATATACTATGGACAGCTAAGAAAAGTAACAAGTTCATCCAGGAGGGTTAAGCCAGGCTGCTCCTTGAAGGCTAGGATTCTGAAGTTTCATCTGACATACTTTGGACATGTTTCAAGGAGGGACCAGACCTTGGAGAGGGACGTCATGCTTGGGAGGGTAGAGAGACAGCGCAGGAGAGGAAGACCCTCTATGAGGTGGGTTGATTCAGTGACTAGAGTAATGAGGGTGGGTGTGTCAGAGACAGTGAGATTGGCACAGGATAGAGCAGGGTTTAGGGCAGTTGTGCTCCAGGTCACTATGAGTCACAGGTGACTCGATGGCACATAACAACAATAACAATAAATAACAATATGGTCCTATGTGGTCTATGAGCTATCCCATTGGATTTTGGACCCAGTAAAGCAATATGATTGCTGTTGGGATGAATTCTTGTGTTGTTGACGTTGTTCACAGGGATAATTTTCCTTTGTGAAGTTGGCAAAGGTCAGACATGGCCATCCCCACACAGCCCTTCCCTTTTGACAATCACTTTCAAGAGAGACCCTATCTTAACATTAAGAGATCTTGCCTTGTCCCATTGTGAGTCAATAGGAATGCTGCTCTTGTACATGAAAGATTTCATTTTGTTTACTTCCTTCTCTTTGGTGAGAAAGTACGTTCTTTCCCAGGTGCCACCACAGGTCACTAAAAATCATCAAAGGGCCTAGGTCAGTGTCAAAAGGATTTTCATTTCAACAATCCTTTAGTTACAAACTGAAAACTCCTAACAGGACCTACTCCTCCTCATCAGTATTTTATGTCCTTTAGGGGACCTGTCCCTGCTTTTCTCAGGACAGTCTTATAAAATCTTCCTATATCTTACAAAATCTTCCCAAGGATAACAGCCTCTCTTGGTAATTAACCTTTGGAATGAGCATTAAAATAATTTTTGCTCAAGTTAATAGTTCAGGTTTTAAGGAGGGAAGACAGATGGGTGTGACTTATTTAAGCATTTTCTTTTCTAAAATAGTGGAGAGGGACAGAAGACCCAGGAGTTAGGAGTAGCTACGCCTTGTCATTTAAATCCTTTCCCCACTCTGTTTGCTTTCCCTTCTACTGCCTTTATTAAAAATCCTTTTAAACTCATTAACTGAATACTAGCAGATTAATTCCTCCAGGAAGCAAAGATACCATTAATTTATCAGACTGTTCATGTCAGTTTTTGTGAAGTGCTTTTTTTAAAAAAAACAAAACAAAACAGAAAATCTTGCCCTGGAACATCTTTTGTTTTAATAAATGATCCAAGTCTATGTTGCAGTTTCGAAAGAGTCTTAATGAACCAGGGAATTGGAAATTCTTACTGTGGTTTTGTTTGACCTCTTACACTTAGACCTGCACAGCTCCTCACAGGCTGCCAGAGCTTCCTCATAGAAGACACCACATAATTGTACCATTGAGTCGGAACTGACTCATAGCTGACCCTCCAGTAGATTTTCAGAGGCAGTTAATGGTATTGGAAGAAACTGCCCATCCTTCCGCAGAGCAGGTGATAGTCTTGAACTGCATGCCCTTGGGATTGCAGTGCAGCTTCTTGCCACTAGGCCAATAAATCCTAGTCCTACACCTTTGAAAGGAACTCTGGTGGCACAACAGTTAAGGTATTGACTGTTAACTGAATGGTTGGTGGTTCAGGCTCACCCAGAGGCTCTGCTTCTATTACTGTTGTGTACTACAGAGTTAATTGATCCCATAAGGACTTAATAGACTAGCAGAATTGCCCTGCAGGATTTTCTAGAGCGGGAGTTCTAGCAATATAGTTGTAGGGAGTTATGTCACTAAACTAAATGCAGCCACTCTCAATCCACTAGCAACTCCTCAGAAGAAAGATGAGCAAATTCCTCATCTGCAATTTGCAGCCTCCAAAAACTCCCTGGAAGGTAAGCTGTGAATCTGCTCCAACTCAATGGCAAGGAGGTTTTGAGTTTGAATTTTTATGTGATCAGATCACTGGGTCTTTTACTGGATACTGTGTCCCTTAGAGTGTAGTCCTAAACCTAACTACTCTTGACATGTAAAAAGAGTTGGTAGAAGCAAGCAAACACAAATGAGGAGGAGATAGACATAATATAGAGAACTCCATTATCCCAATGGCAGAGATAACACCAAAGTAGCCGAGACAAGTAGCTGAACGAACAGAAAGAGCCATCCACTAGTGCCAGCATACTGGGTTTGAATGTTCAATTTCCTAAACTGTGAAAAAAAGAAATTTCTGTTCATTACAGCCACCTGTTTATGGTAGTTTTGTTACAGCAGCATTAGCAAAACAAGACACTCCCTAACTATAAGATCTTACCCTTTCAAATTTGAGAAGATAGTGATTTGTCTCCATGGGGCTACCTCAAGGCCTGCATGCAATGTCCGCAAGCATACTCTCTAAATAGGAGGACAAATCTACAGGGGTCACACATAAACGCCACTGGAGCCGAAGTCACTGCTACAGACATGGTGGTGCCTGATGCATGGACAGGTAGAGAAGAGGATTAAAACAGAATGTCTCCCCCACTTGCACGCTCTGACTGGGCAATGATATAATTTCCAGTCTCACGTCTCTATTTCAGACCACATATGGCAGTAATATTGGCTCTTACCCACCTCAGCCTAACCATGACTAAACAGGTTGATGAATGCCATGCATCTTATCATCATACATGCATATTTTTAAATATAATTCACTTTTGATCTGCACCCTTGTGCAGTGGCGAATGAAAACAGTTAAGATTTCTTCCACTGTCTGCCTTTAAATGTATTAAACAGCCCTGCTGTCAATAGATTATATTCTTGTACAATGATAATAGCCCCCAAAACTAAGAGGCCTTGTCAGGAATTGCAGTTGTCACAGTTTGATGGGAATGATTTTACTTGGGGTTCGTCTGCCGCACAATCATCTCATAATCTGGGTATACATCACAGCATGACATGTAAATTTCCTGCTACTCTGCTTTCATTTCCAGAGGCAGCAATCAAATGAAAACCACTCAACCTCACCCAAATGTATAAATAATTTTCATTCAAACATATTAACAGTCAAAATATGAGAATTTATCACAGAGTGCTAGGCCTTTTAAGAAGCAATAAAGACTTTACTTTTTAAGCATATTTCTCCTTAGAAAAGTAATACGGATAGTAACTCGCCATTTAAAAATCACATTTGAGAGTCCACCCAGAAGCCTCCAAATCTGCAAACTTAACGAATGCAAGTGCCTTGCCCAAGATTTGCTCCTGGAGAAAAAAGAGTAGAGGGAAGTATTTGTTATTTAGGGAGGAATTGCAGTGGGTTAATAATGACCTACATGACAAGACCAAAGAGCTAAAAGAAGTAATTTAATTCATTCTGATGAAACATAACCATCCACAATCAACAGTAGATTACATCCTTGAAGGTATAAGCACGTGATCTAGCAACTACTTGGATATTATGGAAAATTCCTCCCCGACTCCCACCCCTAAAAAAGCCCCACAGTAGATTTTAATTGAAAGCAATCTCCTTGAAAAGGAAACCACTTCAAGCTGAGTTCAAGCCACACTAGCTACCAATTACCAAGAAGAGGGAGGTGCATCTGCAACTGAACAAGAAAAATATTTGTCTTCAGTGAGTGTGTAAAAAGTCAAATGAGAGGTAAGGCTCACACCTCAGCTTGGTTCAAAGTGAGTATGGAGATGGCTCAGGGCAGGCACCTAATTGGGAGAGACCAGAGCTACATAGAATGTTCGCCACCATATCCTAGGGGACTGGCCAAGCATCTCTGTAAAACACTATCCCTTCAGGTTCTCTGAAGCTAAGTCCTCAGAAGACTTACCCTGTGCTCAACCAGATGGAGGTGCCGAAGGACATCATTTTGACCAACAAGACACCATGTTGTCAAGTGTTTATCTGATATGGAGTAAAACTCCCAAAGGAATATAATATGGATGTATTTAATTCAACAATCAATCCACTCGTATTTTTAAAGGTATCTTTTCTCTCTTAGAGAGGATGGCACTTTGGATAAAAATCTAATTTAAAGGTTCTTATCATGTCCACCAGAACAGCTGAAAAGCAGAAAATAACTGGGAAGTGTGGGTCTGGGAGATCGAGTTCAGCTTGGAGGGCAATTTGTTTTACTCTTGATGCCAGCACCTAAAAATGTTGCTACCTCACTTTAAATTTCTATACCCTTTTCTTGTCTTCCTTCCCCACCCCCTGCCAACTTCCTCTCTATCTGCAAAAACTGCTAAAATGACAATTTTTCCCATTTCCCCAGTAAGTGTGTCTGCAGAAGTAGAAGTACCATAACCTGGGGTACAGCAAGCTCAGCCATTTGAAATAAAACTTTGCAGTACTAATGTTTTTGTAACTGCTTTCATATTGTAATGATATTTTTCCAAGCACTGGTTTTATTTGATCTTAAATACCTTTTTGGGAAAGTCCAGTGAGCTGACTCTAATAAAATCATGCTATTGAAAAAAGGTTTAAGTAGAATGTTCAGAATAAATTACAAAACTGCATGCAAGAATACCAGCTAGTGCTGCAATAAAAAGCTGAAAATGAGTATTCTTGCAATATATTTTAAAGTAGTAGTATACTTTTTTGTCCATTTTTTTTTCATCGAATGTTTCATAACAGAATGCCTCCATGTCGTGAACGGAGGGGAATGCATTTAAAATTAACAAACTGTGAGGAAAATAGTATTGGTAGGGGGAAGAACCCTTGACTTTTGGGGGAAGTACAGACTATAATTCATTTCATTTTCAATAACTGTTGGAAGATAATAGGAAATGTAATTTCTTTCCATTCTCTGTGCCAAAATACTTAAATTACATCATACTTATCCTGCCACATTTTCCCTGCAACATATTCAGAACCCTTTAATGAGTTTCACGTCCTTTATATATGCACTAAGGAACTAACAGAGAAGTCCAGCAGCAGGTGCCTAAGGGAAACTATTGGGTGGCCTGTGTGGAAGACACAGGTAATTGCATGACTGACTTTCTTATAGTGAAGCAGAAGTAAGAAGCCCACATGAGATAAAGGTGAGTGTGTTCTACTTATGCCTTAAATCCTACTGTAGTGTCATGGAGTTACTGTTCAAAATGGTTTTCTTAGCCATCAGTTCTTACTTTCACCACCTGTCTGGATGAAATAGAACGTGTGTAAATGACTCATGATGGGATCAGTCTGTTCTCCCATCTCACCAGGCTGAGTAGGGTTAGCAGTAAAAACAGGAATCTCACTACCAGCAAAAAAAGAGAAATCAAAGAATACAGTGCCATCCATTGGGGCCAGAGATTACTGTACTTGTCAGAACAGGACTTACACAAGAACATAAGCAGCCTCAGCAAAGAACCAGAGACCAACATGAGACAGAGCTTACTTAGGACTGTTGACCCACTGAGACAGAGCCAATTTGTTGGGGGACTGAGGGGAGATGCCGTAACTGACAGAACTAAGAGAGCTTTGTAATACTGGCCTATGCTGCCAGGCTGAGGATCAAAGGGCCTATGAGCAAACTTGAGAAGCTGTCCTGACTAAGAACTTGTCTTGCTGCCAACTTGAATTGGAATCTATTAGCTTCTCCAGTAAACCCCATAGCTATGAGTATAGTTCTGTAAGATCTGTATGACCATTGCAAGAAATTTGAGACACACAATTGGTGTTCAAAAAATATCCCAAGTTCCTTTCTCAGCCCTGCTACCCAACAAAACAGGCTCGTAAAATTTATACTTGGTTCTAGAAGTTCATTGTTCTTCAGTTTTGTGTAGTATTCCATTATATGCATATACCATAGTTTTTTTTTATCTCTAGGGGACCCTGGAGCAGATCATGCTGAGTGAAATATCTCCCTCACAAAAGGGCAAATACTGCATAGCACCACTGTTATAAAGCAGGAGTGGCATGAGGTGTTGGGAGAATAGAGTAAGAGTGGATAGATAATTGCCATTGCATTGGAACAGATGAAGGAAAGGACTGTCTAAAATGAATAAATGATTAGGCATTATATGTATAACAACCCCCAAAATGAGAGATATACTATTGCAAAGAGGACTGGGGAAGCAAAAGGGGAGGGCTAGGGGAAGGGTAGGTAATTGTGTAACAATGAATGAGTACTTTTAAAAAAGAAAAAGGTGAACTGGGAGAGGGGGGAAGGGACAGCGAGGGGGTAAAATGTGCAACACTGAATGAATGAAAATCTAACTCCTCTGTAAATGTTAAAATCACAATTAAAATATAATCTTATTTTTTAAAAAATAAGACTTTACAAGAGTACTGCACATGAAAAACATCCTCTGTGGTCCATGAAACTTCCAGTTGAGTCCACCATGGTAATTGAGTTAAACACTGTGTTTTAGGTGCTAGAAGGGACAATATCTGTATAAATCAAATTAATCTAGAAAATCAAATTCACTTTCTTCCCCTCAAGATAAGACAAAATTAATCATTATGGAGAGAAAATGGAACAAAGAGAAGGTCAACATAGCATAATGGACAAAATCTAGACGATAATGGTCACTATCAGTGGGCTACCCAGCATTCCTTCTCTTTGTTCATCTTCTTTCCTGACAGAACTCAAGTTTCTTCAGGAATCTATTTCTCCTGTAAAGCTGTGTATAGGAGCCTCTGCACTGGGCTTAAGCAATCCTGTTCTCTTTGCCACTGTTGAATTGAAAAAGGCTATGTGACACTGGCTATTGGAAAGGAAAAAGAAATCTGCTTGGACCTTGATAATTTTATTGCCTCCAAAAGAAGTGATCTTTTTACCTCTGTGCATTTAGTTTTTCTGGATATAACCCCTGAAAACACAATAGCCGTCTTTGCTATCAACCTTAAGGAAAACCAGTAATGCCAGTAAGCAATATCGAGGTTGAACAGATCTTGAAACTCTAATTTAGGCTTTGGAATCAACCAAACTTGAAACGTGTTCTGCCTCTGGGCTTGCTGATTTATGAGATATTTAAGAGATATCTTTCTGTATTATTCAGGCCATTTTGTATTGACGTTTCTGTTACTGTAGTCAAAGACATTTTTTTGATGAAACATTTGATGGATGAAAACAGATCTAACTCCCTGAAAAATACTTACGGTATCACTAAATTGAATCTAATATCCTCTCAAAATATGCACAAAGATTTCATCAGATGAGATGAAATAATACCTTCAAACAGAAGTAATCCATGTTCAACTAATGACAGATGTTGTGCTCTTTTACAAAGAAACCATCTGACTTTAGAAAAAGGAAAAGAATATCATGTAATAGGTAGCTTAGTGTTAAGGAGTTGCACTGCCAACACAAAGGCACATGGTTTGGATTCACCAGTTACTCTGCAGGAGAAAGATGGGAAATCTCTTTGTGTGCAATGTACTGCCTCTGAAAACGTTCTGGAGGATCAGCTATGGGTTCGTTCTTACTTAACAACAACCTCAACCTCACCCACTCACCAACCTCTGCTATCCCAGTGATTTTTCCACAGTCCCCTTGTTCTGCTTCCCCCACCCCTGCTTTTTCTCTTCCCCTTTGCCTTTTGAACATTTATGTATATCTGC
>NW_006399755.1:29160446-29163494 GCF_000299155.1 Elephantulus edwardii
ACAGCTCAAAGGCATCAATTCTCCTTCTATCCTCCTTGGTCATTGTCCAACTCTCTGATGCATAACAAGTGATTGTGAAGACCATGGCCTGTATCAAATGCGCCTTAGTCTCCAGAGAGACACCATTGCTCCTCAGTACTTTGGAGAGGTCCCTAACAGCAGACTTTCCCATGGCAATGCGCCTTCTAATTTCCTGGCTACTGGTGCCAAGAGTGTTGACTGTGGAGCCAAGCAAAAGACTAGTCAGGCCAAATGACTGACCAATAGCTGACATACTTAACGTCTGTCTTTTTATACTTATGTTTGAAAGTCAATCTCTATTTATAATGAGGTCACTTTGTTTTCCTTAGGTCTCTTATTTTGATACTCTTCTCACATAAATACAATTTACGAATCCAAAGAGCCATGTAAAAACTACAGAAACATATATTGTTGTTAAGTGCCACTGAGTTTACTACAACTCGTAGAGATCCCGTGAACAGATCTGAACCTTGCCCTCTTTTGTGCCATCCTCATGATCTCTGACATACTTGAGCCCATTGTTATATTCCCTGGGTTAATCCTTCCTGTTGAAGGTCCTCCTCTTTTTCTCTGACCTGTTCAAATAGGATATCTTTTTGTGACTGGCCCCTTCTGACAACATGCGCAAAGTATGTTTGATAAAGCTTCACCATAATTGCCTGTAGGAACACCTGGGTTGCACTTCCTCCAAGATACATTTGTTTGTTCTTTCGGCAGTCCATGGGGCACTCAGTACCCTTCTTCAACACCACAACACAAAGGCATCGATAATAGATTCCCTTTGTGTCAATAAAGCCTTAGACACGATTCAAGGATATCAATAATACACAAAATAAAAATCAATATTTTGATGTTTCCTTATAACTGGTTATGCAAAGGTAAGTTTAAAACCACAAAAAAGCATTACTAAGAACCTATTGTTATTACATTGTGCAAGATGCAATAACAAAAAATTAAATGGAAAGGATCTTTTGTGCAAAACAATGTATTCAAACTTTGTAAATAAGAGTAATATTCTAAAAATCTTAAAAATTAAGAGGTTTTTGCATTTTTTATTTTTAATTTAAAAAGGTTGATTTTTTTTAATGCAGTAAAAAAAATATGCAACTCACAGCATCTTTCAGCACCTGTTGCATAATAGGTGCTGTTCAATCTCTGAGAATTCAAAAATTAGTGAAATAAGCAAAATCTTTGTCCCTAAGTTATAATTTTAGAGAAAGTAAATAAATAGATAAATAAATGACCTTAACTCATACTTTGTCAATCCCTGGGATAATCAATATTCTTCACCAATACCACAATTCACCAATTTTTCTTCAGCATTTCTTATTCATTATCCAACTTTCACATGGAAATGAGGCAATTAAAAACACCATGGCTTTGATCAAGCCTACCTTAGTCTTTGAACTGGAATCTTTGTGCTTAATCACGTTGGAGAGGTTCTTCTTGACAGCAGATTTCCCCAGTGCAAACTGTCTTGATTTCTTGACTGCTAAATCCTTAATAACTTCAATCTTTTTTTCCTAGTTATCATGTTGTTTATTGGTAAGGATTTTTTGTTCTCTTTATGTTGAGATGTAATCTGTGCCAGGAAAAGAAAGGAAGACTTTCAAGATGGATTAAGGTAGATATTTTTTTCTGTTGTTCTATAATGGTAGCTACAAATCAGGGCTGACTAAATAACACCCAACTGCAACAACCTCATTGGTATAACAAAACCAGAGATGTTTGTGAGAAGACCTGAAGGAGTGAGGGAGTAAGCCACATAGAAGGAACTATAGACACAAAGAATTTAAACATATTCTATAGGATTTTCTTGGCCATGACAAAACTCGTTGATGAGACTTTGATAAAATAAGGGTTAAGTTGAAGCCCCTGGTAGAGAAGTAACATGATCTGACTTATGTATTCTACTTTATTTTTGATTATTTTTATTTTTCTTTTTAATGCTCATTTTAGTATGTAGTGGAAACAATGGAATGCATAGATAATTGTAGACCAACAGCAGAAGTTGGGTTAAATACAAGTACAGGGGATAAGGAAAAGCTTTACCATGGAGACAAAGTCTAAACAAAAATTCGCTTTTTTTTTCAGATTTGATTTTCTGGCAACACTTCCATGCGAGGACCCATACTATCAAGGTGTCTCTTTGATACTGTTTACTGTTATGTACCATTGAGTAAGAATTCACTTATGGCTGACCCTCCAGCAGATTTTTAGAGGGAGTAAATGACGTCGCAGCAAATTGATCACCTTTCTCCTGTGGAGCATCTGGTAGATTCAACTATCCTACCTTTGGGCTGGCAACACAACTGCTTATCACTAAGCCACTAGATCTCCCTCTGCCATATTAGCATCTTAACTATTAATTAATGCTCAAACTTATTTATGCATTCACTTATTAGAGTTTGCCAAAATTACACTATTCTAATTACATTTTTCTCTTTTATTTGGTAGCTTGAATATGTTTACATTAAGAAACAGTCCTCCATCTTCTATTTGGTTAACCAGTAAAAGAATTAAAATATAAAAAGAAAGAAAAATGCTTTCCTATTATTTACCAATCTTCAAGATAATTAATTAGTTCATAAGCATTTTTCCATTATGTAATTCCTTTCTTCCTTCTTTCCTTCCTTTATTTCTAAGGTTCATTATGAACTTAGAGTTCTTAAATTATCTAGTGGGGTTTTTTTAAATCAAGATTTTAATGAAAATTTATAAAGAACTTGGGCTTACAATAGCTCATTGTTGCACATTTTTCTCCCTGCCCCCCTCCTCCCCAGATCGCTTCTGTCATTGTTATACAGCCCATCCCACCACCCCCAGATCACTTTTACTATGCAGCTCTTATTCTGGACTCTTGTCAAGCCAATAAAACCTAATCATATATTCCTCTTATACAGTTCTTTGCCTCGTCTGTTTCAATGCTGTGTTCATTATTTATCCCCTCTTTTCTCAGTTTTCCCCCAGCCCCATGTAAGTCCTGTTTTAGAAGAGTGGCATTATGCCATATTTGTCTTTTTTTTT
>NW_006399755.1:29164004-29168536 GCF_000299155.1 Elephantulus edwardii
ATACCACAGCTTCTCTATCCATTCGTTTGTTGATGGGCACTTAGGTTGTTTCCAACTCCTTGCTATTGTGAACAAAGCTGCAATAAACATGGGTGTGCACATATCTGCTTAGATGTCCATATTTGTCTTTTGTGACTGAAATATTTCACTCAGCATAATGTCCTCCAGGGTCACCCATTTTGTATAATTCATGAGTTCCTTGTTTTTCAAGATTATCTGATGGGTTTTAATCAACTGAGATTGTTATGTCTAGTCATACTTAAATTGCCCCTCTTAACTCTAAACCTTTATTATTTATGTGATCTTGCCGGTAAAGGGAGCTTTTAAAATAATATTTTTAAATGGTGTCTGTTGTGATTATGTCGAGAGTCTGCTGCTTGAGGTGATTAGTAAACAGTCTTTTAAACATGAGGGAAAAACTAGCCACCCTATCTTTAACAAGGGCGTAAGCTCACTGTATATTTTCCCTGAACAGTGCACTGACAGAGAATTACCAGAAATACAAGCTGGGTTCAGAAGAGGTCGTGACACTAGAGACATTATTGCCAATGTCAGATGGATCTTGGCAGAAAGCAAAGAGTACCAGAGGAATGTCTATCTGTGTTTCATTGACTATACAAAGGCATTTGACTGTGTGGATCATAATAAATTGTGGCTAACCTTGAGGAAAATGGGAATCCCAGAACACTTAATTGTGCTTATGCAAAACCTAGACTTGGACCATAAAACAGTCCTCAGAACATAGCAGGAACCCTGCATGGCTCAAAATCAGGAAAGGAGTGTGTCAGGGATGCAGCCTGTCTCCATACCTTTTCAATTTATATGCAGACCAGATAATTCTGAAAACAGGGCTTTAAAAGGAGGAATGTGGCATCAGGATTGGAGCAAGATTCATCAACAACCTACGTTATGCAGATGACATAACCTTGCTTGTGGAAACTGAGGAAGACCTGAAGTGGATTGCTACAGACGGTAAAGGACTGTAGTCTTCAATATAGATTGAGGCTCAACATGAAGAAGACAAAGATTCTCACCTCTGGGCCAAGTGGAGCCACCATGATGGATGGAGAAGATACTGAGGTTTTTAACAAGTACAGTTTGCTTGGCTCCACAATCAACACTCTTAACATCAGTGTCAGGAAATCAAAAGATGAATTACATTGGGAAAATCTGCTGACAGAGACCTCTCCAAAGTACTTTAAAAGTAACAACGTCAGTCTAGGGACTAAGGTGAGCCTAATCCAGGCTGTAGTCTTCACAATTACTTGCTATGCATCAGAGAGCTGGACAATGACTAAGGACAATAGAATAAGCTTTGATGCCTTCTATCTGTGGCACTGGAGAAGTCTTGAACATATCATGGACTGCCAAGAAAACAAATAGATCTGTCTTGGAGAGAGTGAAACCAAGTTTCTCCTTGGAGGCTAGGATTTTGAAGCTCTCTGTCTCATACTTTGGGCACATTGCCAGGAGAGACTGGTCCTTGGAGAAGGTCATCATGTTTGGAAAGGTGGAGGGACAGAGCAGGAGAGGAAGACCCCTGATGAGACAGATTGAGACAGTAGCTGGGGTAATGGGAGTTGTTGTGTTGGAATCTGTGAGACTGACTCGGGGCAGGGCAGGATTCATAGCTGTTGTACATAGGATCACTATGGATCACAGGCTAGTCGATGGCACATAATAACAATAACCTTGGAACCAGTCATTTCTCCAAGGAGTAGTGTTGTTGTTGTTAGGTTCCTTCGAGCTGGCTCTGACTCAGCGATTCTGTGCATAACTGGAAAAAACCCTGGACGGTCTTACACCAGGGAGCTCTGGTGGCCTAGTGATAAGAAGCTGAGCTGCAAATTCAAAGGCACGTAGTTCAAATCCATCAGCTGCTATATAGGGGAAGGATGAGTAATCTCCTAAATCCACTGGAGGGTTAGTTATGGGTTGGCTCCAACTCAACGACATACAGCAGTCCTGCACCATCCTCATGATCTCACCCTTCTGCACATTATTCACCATCACAAGAACATGGAAACAGCCCAAATGTCCAACCACAAATGAATGGATTGAGAAATTGTGATATATTCACATGATGGAATCTACACAGCACTTGGGGGCAACAATTTTGAAAAACGGTATATAACTTGGGAGAGACTGGAGAGTATTCTACTGAGTGAACTAAGTCAGTCTCATAAGGACAAATAATGCATAAAACCATTACTCTAAAATTAGAAGGAAAGCAAGTAAAACATGTATAGGAGTTCAAGGGTGGAAAGAGTGGGGAGAACAAGACTAAGAATGAAGAGGGAGGAAATCTCAAGGTCATACAATTTGATGAGTAGAAGGAGGGGGTAAAGGAAATGGGAAAGATTTGACAGGGACCTGAAAAGATGGGGTAATTGTGAGCGTAATTAAATGGGGATTAATTTTCAAAAAACACAATGTATGAAACAGAATGTGAATGAAGAGAAAGCATCAAATACATTGTATACAAATATTGTATGCAAACCAATATAAAATATTTTTTTAAAAAAGAATCAAAGAAATCCAATAAGTAAATGAGAAACCATTTTTCTCTAGTAAATTAACAAAGGCAAAGGCAATGTACAATATATTTATCAGATATAATAATTAATTATATTAATCTGTCATAATGAATGTTATAAAATGTACATAAATGATGTAATGAAATTATAATTATAGCATCTTAAAACAAAACATATGTGAATGATCAAAAGAAAAAACAATATTATTTGTAAATGCTCCTTCAACTTAAAAATAATTAAAATTTAAAAAGAAGGGGGAAAAATCCCTTTGCAGGAGCCACCACGTCAATCTCTTTAAAAGTCTTCCTCTTTTTTGCTGACTCTTTACTTTATCGTACATGATGGCCATTTACAGAAGTTGGCTCTTCTTGATGCTATTTTTGCTCTTTTTAGAATCCATCAAGTCAACCATACTCATAGCAATCCTATAAGCAAGATATTTTAATCCTGCCCCATCCTATGCCATCCTCATCATCTCTAATGTACTTGAGCCCACTGTTACAGTCACTGTCAATCTGTCTCCTCAAAGATCTTCCTCTCTTTAATTGACTCTCTCTCTTTCCAAGATCTTCCTAGATGTCTTTTTCCTAGGACTGGTCCCTCCAAACAACATTCCTAGAGTATGTGAAACAAAGCTTCACCATCCTTGCCTCTAATGAGCAGCCTGGTTGCCCTTTCTCCAAGACATCATTGTTTCTTCTTTTGGCAGTCTGTGTGATATCCAGTACTCTTTTCTAACACCACAACTCAAAGGCATCAATTCCTTTTCTGTCATCTTTAGGTATTGTGAAAAAAAAAACCATGGCTTTAAGTAGGTACAATTTACTCTTTAAACTGACATTATTACTCTTTCAAGGGCTGGCCCTTCCTGATAATATATCCAAAGGAGATGAGACAAAGTCTTGCAATTTTTGCTTTTAAGGAGCACTCTTGTTGCACTTCTTCCAATACATATTTGTTTGTCCTTTTGACAGTTCATGGCATATGAAACATTTTGCCAGTGCTGTAATTAAAAGGCATCAATTTTTCTTTGGTCTTCCTTATTAATTATCCAACTTTCATATACGTATGAAGCTACTGAAAATATCATGGCTTAGAGCAGGCAAACTAGTTTTTAAATGGATTTCCTACCTCATAAGCACTTTAATAAAGTCCTTGACTTGCCAAATACTTAAAAGTTGATGTTGCTGTTAGGTAGTGACCCACTGAATAACAGATCTGAATCTTGTCCTATCCTGTGCCGTCCTCACAATGTTTGACATACTGGAGACTGCTGCTGCAGTTACAGTGTCAATACATCTGATTAGGAGTCTTCTTTCTTTCACTGACCCTCTGCCTTTCCACACGTGATGTCCCTCTCCAAGAAATACCCTCTCATCACAAGATACTCAAAGTAGGTGAGATGAAGCTTCACCTTAAGTGCCTTCAAGGAGCACTCTGCCCCTTATCATACTTACAAGTAGGAAAGCCTAACTTCAAAATCAAGTTTACTTGTTTCCAAAGCCAATATTACATCCACTAGCTCATTGAGTTGTATTAGTTCATTTTCTAGAGACATGATTTGTTTGAATAGATAAACCATGTTTTTTAATAAACTATGTTTTATAATCTTTGAGTCAGATTATAAAACAGTTTATTAAAAAAAACGCAAAAAAAACATAGTTTATCTATTCAAACAAATCATGTCTCTAGAAAATGAACTAATACAACTCAATGAGCTAGTGGATGTAATATTGGCTTTGGAAACAACCATATGATATATTACTCTGGAGATGAAAAGACAAGGAAAAATGGTGCTGCCTTTATAGTAAAAAAGTAATTTCTAGATCCATCTTGAAGTACAACATCGTGAGTGACAGGATTATATCCATACGCTTACAAGGAAGTCCAGTGAATAGCACTATTATTAAGATATATGCACCAACAACCAGAGCCAAAGAAGAAGAAATAGATGATTTCTACCAACTTTTACAGTCGGAGATAGATCGAACATGC
>NW_006399755.1:29170991-29175590 GCF_000299155.1 Elephantulus edwardii
ACTCGACGGCACATAACAACAACAACAACATGTTTTATAATAGGAATTAGCAGTCTCATGAGTATTTGTCGAAGTATTCACAAACATGGATATTTGACTTCCAACCAGCATCTTCTAAAGAGAAGATGCAAGTATGCTTGGACAATAGATGGTAGCCAAAACTAAGAGCTGCATTGCTGAGAAATTAGTGTTTCCCTGTATCTTTGTTTTCTGAGGTAGGAATAGATGCCCTCCCCCAATCAGCCCTGGGAGAAGGGAGAAGTGCATGGCCATTAGCAACTATTGAGAGTTGGGGGCTGCACTGTTGGAACCTTGCCACTTTCCTGGTTTTTACCTCTGAGCAATAAATTCCAGGCAGCATTCCTGGGAATCTGTCTACTGCTGGGGGAAAACTCCATCCCCTCCTTCAATCTACAGGACAGGACAGAGAAGTGGGCCCACCACAGCTGAGCAAAGGGAAATATACCAGTTTTCTTACCCTCAAAAGACAACCAAATAAAAACTTGCCACAGGAAATAGGGAAGCGATCTGTCCATAGCTATCCAGCAGGGAAGACTGCTGCTGGGAAGCAATGGATAGTTGAGGATCCTATACCCAGAAAAGCTGTCCTTCAAGTATAAAGGAGAATTTAGGTAATTTAAGGAAAAACAAGAACTTAAGGAATTCATTAAAACATGACAAACTCTACAAGAAATAGTAAGGGGAGTTTTTCACACAACCACATCAAAGGAAAATGGATGGACCATAGTAAACAGAAACAACAGAAAAAGAAACACCGAAAAATTGTAATTATAAAGCCTGACCTGTCAAGTATCACACTTAATGTGAAGGACTTAAATGTGCCAATTAAGAGAAATTAGTAGCAAAATGGATTTTAAAAAAGAAAAATAAAAAAAGTTCACCATTATGTTGCAGCCAAGGGAAATATCTAAGAAATGAGGAAAAGATAAGTAAAAAACTGGAAAAGTAAATCCCAAGCAAATGGCAAAATGGCATCCACAAAGAAAATAGTGTAAACAGATAAAATAGCCTTCAGGATCAAAACAATCATAAAAGACAAGGAAGGACACTATATAATGATTAAAGGCTCAAGAGATAAAGAAGACATAACTTTGGTCAAAATTCATGCACCAAAATGATAGACCTGAAAAATATATAAAACAATGGTTAACAGAGTTGAAGAAAGAATTAGAGAGAACCACAAGAGTAAAATGAGATTTTAACACATCACTCTCAAAAAAAAAAAAAAACCAACAGATTAACTTGAAAGAAACTCAACAAAGATGCAGAAGAATCAAACTATACAATTAGCCAACTTGAACTCTTAGATGTATTCAGGGTATTTCTTTCAATTAAGCTCAATTTATTTTCTTCTCAAGTGAACATGATACATTCTCCAGAATTGAACATATAGTAGGACACAAAACAAGCCTCAATAAATGCAAAACTGTTAAAATAACACGAAGCATATTTTCAGATACTTTAATACTTTTCAAATAGTATAAATACCATAAAACTAGAAGTCAACAAGAAGAAAAAGGATTTAAAAAATAAAACACAACAACAACAACAACAAAAATAAACAACCCAAGCCTGCTTGAGCACTATTGGGTTGTAGAAAAAAATAAAAGTGACATTTAAAAGTTTCTCAAAAACACTACTATACAAAACAATAACAGACTTAACTAAATGGTAAAATAGTCCCTGTTCATGGATAGGAAGACATAGTATAATCAAAATTATAATTCTACCAAAAGCAATCTCCATGTTCAATGCAATCTCAATACAGGTACTGAAGTCATTTTTCAAACAGATAGAAAAGGAAATTGGAAGACTTATTTGGAAAGGAAAGAGACCCCGAATAAGCAAAGCTCTTCTGAAAAATAAAAATGATGTGAGAGGCATAGTATTCTTTGATCTCAAATCCTACTACACAGCCATGATAACCTAAACAGCATGGTACTAGTACAATAACAGCTACATAGACCAATGAAATAGAATTGACACAGAAATCAACCCATCTACCTACAGTCAATTTTTATTTGACAAGGAATTAAAACTCATTGAGTGGGGGAAATTATAATCTCTTCAACAAATGGTTCTAGCAAAACTGGGCATGTACTAGCGAAAAACTAAAATGAGCCCACAGACCAAAGAGGATAGTAGACTTCAGGAGAGGGGCTTCAATCAGGTAAGAGACTCACTCACAGAGCCAGCACATTGAAATGTGAGGGCAAAAGCTTCCTGCTACCACTGTGGATCAAAGCTTCTCCAGTTCAAGAACCTAGTTTCTTCACTCTTCAGACCCCTACTTTTCAGGAGAAGGGGCTGCAGTCAGGTGAGAGTCTCATTCCCAGAGCCAGCACACTGAGACCCTGAGGAGTAAAGGGCCTGTAACACCCCAAAAAGAAAAGACAAGATGTTTGGCTGCCCTGGGGGCCAACTCATAGACCAAAGAGAAAAGTGGAATTTCAAAGAGGGATATTCAATTAGGCAAGAGACTCACTATCAGAGCCAAGTGCTGGGGATGGAGCTATCTACCACCCCCTAGATAGAAAATGCTCCACATTGGAAACCTGACTATACCACACTATAAAACAAAGAGGACAACAAACTCTAGGAGAAGGGGCTACAATAAGGCAAGATTCCTGCTGGACTCCACTGCAGACCAAAAAAGATATGAATTACTTTAGGAAAGGAAAAATTTCCACTCCCCAGGTCCATAAAGGATTTCTAATAGAAAGTCTGCAACTAATTAACAACATATAAGGATAAAGAACTGTCAACAACTTATCCAGACACAATAGAAATGACCTAATACATACAGATAAGAACATCATATAATGTCAAGAAAACAACAGGCAGCCTCAAACATTGTGAAAAAAATACCAAAATAAGCCCTCTCCAAAAAAGTAAAGCATTTTGCAAACCCATTGATTACTCCAGAGACAAGAAGGCAGAAGAAATATATTGATATGGAGTCACACGAACAGCTAGAGAAGAATGTACAAATGCTAGAAGAAAGAATGGATGCCATAAATAAAGTGAGTACTCCAGAGACGGGAAGCTAGAAGAAATATATCAACACAGAGGAATATAAACAACTACAGAAGAAATTACAAAATAGGCAAAAGACATGGAAAGATAGTTCACAGAGGAAGACATTCAGATAGATGGCCAGCAGACACCTGAAGAAGTGCTTAAAATCACTACCAATAAGAGAAGTGCAGATCAAAACCTCAGTGAGAAACCATCTCATCCCAGTAACAGTGGCAAAGATAACAAATCTTTGCGAGGACAGCTTTCTAGGACAGCAAGTAAACAGTGTTAGAGAGATGTGGAGAGATTGAAACTCTCATACATGTTTGGTGAGATTGCAAAATGGTACAATAACTCTGGAAGGCAGTTTTCTGTTTCCTCAGAGAGCTGAACATAGAAATTTCATACAACCCAGCTATTCCACTGCTAGGAATATAGAAAGAGGAAAATAGACCCAAGACACAAATGGAGATTTGTACACCGATGTTCATAGCATTGTTATTCACAATAGCAATAAAATAGAAACAAACAAAATGTCCATTAACAAATGAATGGAATGAAAAATTGTTATGCATTCACATGATGAAATACTATGCAGCATTCGTGAGCAATGATTTTGAAAAATACTATATAACATAGGAGAGCATAGTGACTATTATGCTGAGTAAACCAACTAAGCCTCATAGAAATAGAAGGGTAATTAGGAAGATACACATAAAACTCCAAAGGGGAAGGGGAGAGACCAGGGAAAGCCAAGGGTGGGGAGAGGAGAGTATCACGAGGTCACAGAGTTTGGTGGGCAGAGGGAAAAGGTGAAGGAATTAGGAAAGATCCAATGGGAATCTGAAAAGATGGGGTGATAGTGGATATAGATCAATGGTGATTAATTTTATAAGACAGTATATGGGAATGATCATATGAAATATAGTGTGAACAAAGGAATTTATGGAACACTATGCATATTAATGAAACACAATATATACAAACTTTGTATGCAAACCAATATAAAATTTGTAAAATGTTTGTAAAAAACATATTTGAGATGAATAAGAGGGGAAAGACCATAACTTAAAAAGGACCCAGATTTTACACCATACACAAAAATCAACTGAAGGTGGGCCAGAGACTAAGGTGTAAAGCTCAAAACCATAAGATCATAAAAGACAAAATAGGACCAAACCTAGTACCTTTAGCCTATGGAATAAATAGGCTTGTTGCAAATATAGCCAGGCATACACAACCAGGAAAGGACAAAATGGACAAGTGGAACCTTCTAAAAATTAAGACCCTGTGTACATCAAAAACTTTATCCAATAAGATGAAAAGAAAACCTACAAATTAGGTGGGAGGGGAACATTTGGCAGTGACATCTCAGACAAGGATCTCATAATGAAAATTTATAGAATTCTACAGGGCCTCCACAAGAAAGACTGATAACCCAATAACAAAATAGCAATAAACATGAAAAAACTTTTCACAAAGGAAGACATTAAAATGGTCAACAGATGAGAGAAGACATTCACCCTGAAACCCACAGCGTCCCTTTTCAGCAGGAAGTAG
>NW_006399755.1:29180240-29182740 GCF_000299155.1 Elephantulus edwardii
TCAAGGGTATCATCCAGGAAGAGTGCAAACGGTCATTGCAAAGACAGAAGAGGAAGAAAAGACCAAAATGGATGTCAGAAGAGACTCTGAAAATTGCATTGGCGCACAGAGAAGCCAAAGCACAAGGAAGAATTCAAGATACTAAAGAGTTGAATAGAAGTTTTCAAGAAAATTACACTAGCTCCCCAATTTTTCTATAAATCTTAAATTGTTTTATCTACAATAAAAATAGTAGAAGGACATGGCCTCCCATTCCCTAAAATCTTTCTTTTTCTTTCATAAAAGATTTTTTCCAAAGAAAGAAGGGGGGGAAAAAAACACCCACAAACTTCCTCTCAGTGGTTCATACCTACTGCTTAACCCTGCACATGGTAGAACATTTTACATTTTTTTAAAACCAGTTGGACTTAAATCTAGACCTTGGCTTTCCATCACACTAGTTTCTGTTTTCCCTGATGGTCATGAAGCTGAAATGACATATGCAGAGCAAGTGCTTACTTCAATGCCTCATACATTCTTACTGGAATGTTGATTTTGAGTTAACAACTCAAAGGAACCTCATGTGTTTTAAAGTAGAACTTTGCTGCATAGTCTTCTCAGTGGCTGTTTGTTGGGAGCTTTTTTGTTCTAGTTGTTTTGATGTATGTGAGATAGAGATAGAGATAGACGATATAGATGTAGATAGATAGATATAAGATGATAGATAGATAGATAGATAGATAGATAGATAGATAGATAGATAGATAGATAGATATAGATATAGAGATAGAGATGATATAGGTATAGGTGTAGGTATAGGTATAGGTATCGATATGGATATAGATATAGATGATATAGAGATAGAGAGATATAGATGATATAGAGATAGAGAGATAGAGATAGATATGATATAGATGATGATGTAGATGTAGATAGATATAAGATGATATAGATAGATAGAGATAGAGATAAAGAGAGAGAGAGAGAGAGAGAGACCTTCCATATATATTTATCTTACCAGACTTTCCTTCCAAGATGCCTCTGGTTGAATTCAAACCTAAGCTTTTAGGTTAGAAGTCAAGCATGTTAAACATTTGCACCCTCCCAGGACACTCCACACATAGCAACCCCTCAATATGTGACTACTATTTATTATTAAATGTTCTCTCTTGCTGAGATTAGAGAGTAAAAGAAGCCAGAAGTTAGGAAATATAAAAATTAACTTAATCTTTGCCACAAGTTTAGTTCTTCTGAACAAAAATCACAAATTCAATGCAAGACTTTTACATTTTAAATGTACAGACTAGGGACTAAAATAATTTAACTATCACTCTTCTTGCAGTGAAGTTGGAACAAACTCAACTGACTGGGTTTTCTGGGGCTGTAAATCCCACGAGAAGAGATTGGCCATTTTTCTCCTGAGGAACCACAGGTGGGTTTGAACTGCCAGAGAGGCGCAGCAGAAACAAGCAATGCAACTCTCTACAGACAAGAACTCTTCTACAAGAGCTCCATGAAATTAAGTATTATATGTTTTTTTCTGCTTCTTAAATTAGTTTTTAAACGGGGAATATTTCTATTATTATTTTTGTTTTGCCTTTTTAGAAATAGGTAACGTGGTTGCAAATGTTTTCATCAATCTCTGAAGCAGAAAACACTTAAAATACACAGTTGCACTGACTCAGGACCATGAAATCTCTGTTCCGAAGCATCTTCTTTGCCCATCCAGCTGCTGCATTGTGGCTGTGGGTCTGTGCGGAAGAGTCTCCCAGGATCACCCTGACTCTCACACATCTGGATCTTGCTCACTTGCGACCGAGCCTGGTATTTACAGTTGCAGTCCACAGAACACCACCAGGGCAATCCACTTAGCAACCAACAGATTTTTGTTCTGTGATAGAGATACCAAGGCTGCGTTCTGCTCAAATCACAAAGCACCAAACAAGGTCGTTTGCTATTTTTAACCCATTTTAATTACTCTGAAAACTGGCAACACCCCACTGTTTAAATCAGAATGGCTGCTACCACATATGGAGCTACACGGATGTGTTGTTTCCTCTCAGACACTTCAGGGGCACAACGGAGTTTAGCAAAAGACGCCAATTATTTTCCTTTTAAATTCTGAAAGTTGGATATTATGTAAAATTGTGGCTTTATTTTGTAGAGTGTCCAGTTTCTGCACCAAAAATGCCTTTACTTTCCATCTTGTCAATCTTACTGCTGGAGTTTTAAAATAGTCTGCTTCTTTTATTAGCATCCATCCATGTGGAGAATAAATAGCATATATTTTTAAAAAGCACATATATTATTTGGAAGAGGCAATGAAAAGGAAATAATTATTAGACTAAATTCTTTTGGAGTAAATGATAGTGTATTTTCATTATTTCTGTCCAATGTTCAAAAACAAATGTACTAGCTTGAACTCTGCAATGTCAAAAAGAGCTTCAGAAAGAGGGAAGCCTCTGCTAATCCTGAACCCAGCCCAAGTGTATGCTCAGATCCATTCTGAGATGCCGCAGTT
>NW_006399755.1:29187740-29192536 GCF_000299155.1 Elephantulus edwardii
ATTGTACAACTCCATGATTAATAATACCCCCACCCCCTGTACATCCTCATCCCTCTGCTTCCACCCTCCCTCCCCCCAGATCCTTATAGTCATTCTACAATTATGGTTTTATACAATATTTGTACTTGTGGGGCTGAGTTAGTTCACTCAGCATAGTGCTCTCTAGTCTATCCCAAGTCAGGTAGTAATTTACAAAATCATTGCTCCTTTGTGCTGCATATTATTCCATTGTGTGAATGTACTATAATTTTTTAATCCATTCGTTTGTATTTAGACATTTGGGCTGTTTCCATGTTCTTGCAATGGTGAATAGTGCTGCTATGAACATTGTTGTCAAATCACCATTTGTGTCTCAGTTCTCATTTTCTCAGGGTATATTCCAAGTAATCGGATAGCTGAGTCATAGGGAATATCTATGTTCAACTTTTTGAGGAAGCACCAATTTGCCTTCCAGAATGGTTGTACCATTTTACAATCCCACCAACCATGTGTAAGAGTTCCTTTCTCACCACATCCTGTCCAACATTTATTACTTGCTGCAGTGTAAAACTTTGTCACTGTTCCCGCAGTGAGATGGTACCCTATCTGGTTTTAATGTACATCTCTCTTATTGCCAGTGATTTGGAGCATTTTTTCATGTGTTTGTTTGCCGTTCGAGTATCTTCCTCTGTGAAAATTCTTTCTATGTCTTTTTCCCATTTTGTAACTGGGTTATAAGTCTTTTTCTTGTGGAGGCCCAGGAGTATCCTGTAAACTTTCATCACGAGACTCTTGTCTGAGATGGTATTACCAACTGTTTGTTCCCAATCAGTAGATTTTCTTTTCACCTTGTTGGAAAAAGGTTTTGATGCACACATGAGTTTAATCTTTTGAAGGTCCCATTCATCAATTTTATCCTCTTCAGATTGTGCATTTCTGACTGTATTTGGCAGTCTCTTTATACCTTGGACTAGTGCTTCTAAGTTTGATCCCAGTTTGTTTCTTATGAACTTTAAGGTTTGGGCCTTTACACACAGATCTCCCATCCACCTTGAGTTGATTTTTGTGTATGGTGAGAGATGTGGATCCTGAAGTGCAATATCTGCAGTCAAAATCAAGTACTCATGTGCAAGTTTAAAGTGAAGCTGAAGATAATTAAAGCTAGTTCACAGGAACCAAAATATGGCCTTAAGCTTAGCCCAGTTGAATTTAAGAATCATTTCAAGAACAGGTTTGAAGCATTGAACATCAGTGATTAAAGATCAGAAAAACTGTGGGGAAACATCAAATATATCATCCATGAAAAGAGTAAAAGGTCATTATAAAGGAAGAGGAAGAAAAAAAAACAAAATAGATGTTAGAAGAGACTAGGAAAATTGCACTAGAACATTAAGAAGCTAAAACAAAAGAAAGAGATGCCAAAGTAAAAGAGCTGAACAGAAGATTTCAGAGGACAATTTGAGAAGATAAACCAAAATATTATAACAATAAGTGCTGAAAGCTGGAGTTAAAGAATAAAAACAGAAGAACTCAGCATTTCACAAGTTGAAAGAACTGAAGAACAAATTCAAGGCTCAATTTTCAATCCTGAGAGATGCTATGGTCACAATCTTGAATGATGCATGCAACATCAAAAGAAGATGGAAGGAATACACAGCGTCATTGTAGCAAAAAGAAGTAGTTGAAACAGAAAAATTTGTGAACAAAAATAATAAAGAATAAAGTTCAAGCTGCATTGAAGGCATTAGCCAAAATAAGACCCAGGAATTAATGGAATATCAATTAACATGTTTCATGTGATAATTGCAGCCCTGGTTATGCTCAACAGTTCATGCCAGGAAATCTGAAAGACAGCTACCTGTCCTCTATGGAAGAAATCCGAATTTGTTCTAATTCCCAATAAAGGTGATCCAATAGAATGTGGAAATCATCAAACAATATCATTACTATATCATGCAAATAAAATATCATTGAAGATTGTTCAAAAATGACTGGATTAGTACATTACCGGGAACTGCCAGAAGTTCAAGCTGGGTTTAAAAGAGGCTGCAGCACCAGGCACAGCATGGCTGATGCCAGATGGATCCTAACAGAAAGTAGAGAATATCAGAAGAATGTCTATTTGTTTTTTATTGATTGTACAAAGACATGGATCATAATAAATTACGGCTAACAATGAGAAGAACGGAATCCCAAAACACTTAATTGTGCTAACACCAAATCTATACCTAAATGAAGAAGCTGTTGCCTGAACTGAGCAAGGGAACATTGTGTGGTTTAAAAACAGGGAAGGAATGTATCAGGGTTGTATACTTTCTCCATATCTATTTAATCTATATTCTGAGCAAATAGCTCATGAAGCCAGACTCTGTGAAGAACAATGTAGCATCAAGATTGGAAGAAGACACATCAACAATCTGCATTAATGTAGATGATACAACTTTGCTGAAAGTAAGGACTTGCTGCAGAAGATCAAGGACTATATATCTGCTTTGGTAGGGATTACATATCAACATCAAGAAAACAAAGTTTTTCACCAAAGGACCAAAAGTCAACATTATGATGAATTGAGAAAGGATTGAATCTGTAAATGATTTCATCTTCCTTCGATCAACAATCAAAACCCTTGGTACCAGCAGTCAAGATATTGGGAGGCATATTGCATTGAGCAAGGCTACTGTCAGGGACCTATCCAAAATGCTGAACAGCAATTGCGTATGGACTAAGGATACATCCCTGGTACACTCCTTTCTTCACTGAACCAAGCTTGGTTCAGACAACAGCTTCTTGGCTTAGATATAGATTTCTCAGGAGCAGAGTTAAGTGTTCTGGAATTCCCATTGTTCTCAATGTTAGTCACAAATTGTTGTGATCTACACAGTCAAAAGCCTTTGAATAGTCAATAAAACACAAATAAAATAAAACAAAACACACATTCTTCTGGTAGTCTCTGCTTTCAGCCAAGATGCATCTGACACAGGCCATGATAACACTAGTGCCATGGCCTATTGTTTTAGTCACTTTTGGATAATCTTCAGCAAGATTCTGCTTGCATGTGATATTAATGATATTGTTTGATAATTTCCATAGTCTGTTGGATCACCTTCTTTGGAAATGGGAACAAAAATGGATACCAGATGGCCAGGTTCTCCAGATTTCTCGGCACAACCTAGTGAGCACATCCAAGGCTCCATCTGTTTGTTGAAATACATCAATTAGTATACTATCAAGTCCTGGGTTCATATTTTTGCCAATTCCTTCAGAACAGCTTGAATTTTATCACTTATAACCATTGATTCTTGATCATATGTTGTTGTTGTTGTTGTTGTAGTTGTTATGTGCAGTTGAGTCAACTGTGACTCATAGCCACCCTAGGTACAACAGCCCTAAAACCTGCTCTATCCTGTGCCAATCTCACTGTCTCTGACACACCTACCCCCATTATCCCAGTCACTGAATCAAACCATCTCATAGAGGGTCTTACTCTCCTGTGCTGTCCCTCCATCCTCCCAAACATGATATCCATTTCCAAGGATTGGTCCCTTCTTGCAACATGTCCAAAGTATGTCACACAAGGCTTCAGAATCAAACCTCTTTAGGACGAGCCTGTTCATTCTCTTAGCAGTCCATGGTATATTCAATACTCTTCTCCAACACAACAGTTCAAAGGCATCAATTCTCCTTCTAGTGTCCCTAGTCATTGTCCAGTTTCCTGATGCATAGCAAGTGATTGCAAATATCATGGCCTGTATCAGACACACCTTAGTCTCCAGACTGACATCGTTGCTCTTCAGTACTTTGGAGAGATCTCTGACAGCAGACTTTCCCATCACAATGCGTCTTTTAATTTCCTGGCTGCTGCTGCCAAGAGTGTTGATTGTGGAGCCAAGCAAACTAAAGCTGTCAACAATCTCAATCCCTTCACCATCTATCATGATGCTGCCAATTGACCAGGTGGTGAGAATCTTTATTTTCCTAATATTAAGCTTCAATCCATATTGAAGGCTGGAGTTCTTGGATGCCTTCTGTTGCAAATGCTTCAGAATCTTCTCAGTTTCAGTAAGGATGGTTGTGTTATCTGCATAAAACAGATTGTTGATGAGTCTTCCTCCAGTCCTGATGCCACATTTATCCTCACAGCCTCCCAGATAATCTGTTCTACATATACATGGAAAAGGTATGGAGATAGGACACATCTCTGGCTGACACCCTTCCCAGTTTTGAACCATGCAGTGTTTCCTTGCTCTGTTCTGACGACTGCCTCCTGGTCCAAGTTTAGGTTTGGGGTTAGCATATTCAAATGTTCTGGAATTCCCATTCTTCTCAGAGTCGGCCACAGTGTGTTGTGATCCACATATGCTACTTCTTAAAATGGTTGTGTCAGTCAATTCTTTTTGGCATAGAGACTCCATATATTCTTTCCATCTTCTCTTGATGCTTCCTGGATCCTTTAAGATTTTGCCCATAGCAGCTTTCAGTATTGCAACTCGAGGCTTGAATTTGTTCCTTAGTTCCATCAGCCTTAGGAATGCCAAGTGAGTGTTCTTTTTCGATTTTCTGACTCTAGCTGTATTAGTCCAAAATTATCGGACACTGTCATCCCTATGGAAAGAACAAAAACAAAATAATCTTAAGAAAATATCTCTGTCTGTTATGAGATTTTTCCCCCTCAACCAAGATTCATTAAGACATCTCTGAAATAAAATTGTGTATATACATGAGATTGTTCGCAGCTTCAGTTTGCTCGGCTCCACGGTCAACACTCTTGGCACCAACAGCCAGGAAATAAAAAAACGTATTGCAATGGGAAAGTCTGC
>NW_006399755.1:29192636-29194366 GCF_000299155.1 Elephantulus edwardii
CTCTGTAAATGTTCATTAAAACTAATAAAATTTAATTAAAAAAAGAAACATAGATAAATGTTCAAAATCACTATTAATAGAAGAGATGCAAGTAAAAACAAAAATGAGGTAGCATCTTACCCTAGAAGCAGCAGCAAAGTATAACAGGAGAGCAAGCAATAAATATTGGAGAGGATGTGGAGAGACTAGAACTCTCATGGACTGCTGGTGGGATTGTAAAATGGTATAACAATTCTGGAAAGCAGTTTGGTATTTCCTCTAAAAGCTGAACATAGAAATTCCACATGACAGTTATTGCACTGCTAGGCATATTTTGTTGTTTCGTGCCATCGAGTCGCTTGCGGCTCATAGTGATCCGATGTACAACGGCCCTAAATCCTGCTTTATCCCTTGCCAATCTTATAGTCTCTGACACACCGATCCCCATCACCCCAATGACTGATCACTGAGGGGCTTCCTCTCCTGCACTGTCCCTTCACCCTCCTATATTCCAAGGAAATTAGAACCAAGACATGAATGGAGATACGTAAACCTATGTGCTAATAGCAGCATTGTTCACAACAGCAAGAATACAGAAACAGCCCAAATGCCTATCAACAAATGAACGGATTGAGAAACTGTGGTACATTCACACAATGGAATACTATGAACCACTAAGAAATAGCAATTTGGTAAAATACTTTCTATCATGGAAGTCTAGAGTACATTATGCTGAGGAAACTAATTCAGTCTCATAAAGACAAATACTGCATAAGACCATTACTGTAAAAATAAAGTAATAAGATGTGTATTAATATCCAGAAGAGGAAAGGGAAAAGAAGATGGGAACAGGAAAAGGGGAAGTATAGGAAATCACTAGAATAACAATGTTTAGTGGGTTGCTTGGGGGATAGGGCTGTGAAGGAATAAGAAAGATTCAACAAGGACTCAAAAAGAGAGGATAAGAATAGAAATTAAAAAAAAGAATAGAAATAAATCAATAATAATTTCATAAAATACAATGCCTATAAATGATTGTGTGAAACACAATGTAAATAAAAGATTGTATAAAACACAAACAAATTATTGTATGCAAACCAATTAATTTGTGTTTGTTTTTTTAACCAATTAATTTTTTTAATGGACACTTTAAATCTTTATCGCTTATAAGAGTATTCAGTCCTATTAATTCAGTTCTTCTTCTAATTCCTGTTTCACAGAGTAGGAAACTAAGACTCATAACCAAGTTAAATTTTCCTACTAGTTAACGGAAAAATCTAAAGTTTAAATCAAAAGTTTCTTACCTCTATTCCAATTGTGTCCACTTTTGTTCATCCTGGCTTTGCTTATCACAAAGCAAGATGAGAGAATTGGCAGATTTGGCAAAAAAGTTCAATAGGAAAAAGTTTATAATTACTCTGCCCCCACCCATCACAAATAATGATCCCAATTACCAAAAAAGTATTTCTGAGTGATTATGAGATTGAACATCTTGAAATAGTAAAATTTCACTTTAAAAATCAAAATCTTCATTTAGAAAAGCAAGTTCTGTATGGTAACCTTGCATATTCCATAGTAAATTGTAGTAAAAATGAAACTGAAAGAGAAAATTACACTGTTGTTGTTGTTGTTCTTATGTGCCGTTGAGTCGTCTGCGACTCATAGCGACCCTATGTACAACAGCCCTAAACTCTGCTCTGTCCTGTGCCAATCACACTGTCTCTGACACTCCCATCCCAATTATCCCAGTC
>NW_006399755.1:29199550-29242944 GCF_000299155.1 Elephantulus edwardii
CAATGCGATTGGCACAGGATAGAGCAGGGTTTAGGGCTGTTGTACATAGGGTCGCTATGAGTCGCAAACGACTCGACGGCACATAACAACAACATGTATATGTTGTTGTTGTTGTTGATTGCCGTTGAGTCGAGCACGACTCACAGCGACCCTATGAACAAAATACCAAAAGCTTTTCTACAGCTAATGTCATTTCTCAAAGTTCATAGACTTTCCAGAGGCATGTTGTTTAGGAAGTGGATGCTACTCCTGTTTATGTATATTCAGAGGATTCAAAAACTCCCCAAAACAACATTTGATTTTGCTCATGCGAAACCTATGCTTGGACGAGGAAGTCGTCATCAAAACAGAGCAAGAAAGCACTGCATATTTCAAAATCAGGAAAGGAGTGTGTCAGGAAGGCATCCTGTCTCCAGATCATTCAGGAGATTGGACTTTTTAAGGGGGAATGTGGCACCAGGATTAGAGGAAGACTCATCAACAACCTGTGTTATGCTGATGACACAATCTTGGAAATTTTTCTTTTGTTAAAAAAAATAAAGCATAACATTTCTCTTAATATGGAACTGTAAAATCCCCATAATAATATTCAGTATTTGCATGTACACACACACACACACACACACACACACACACACTCATACATCCTTACACACACCAGACAGGTATGGACCTCCACCAGGATAATACCTGTTTGTGTGGTTGGTTTACATATTATTAAACTACCCATCTGATCTCTAATGGCAGCTCTGCTGACACTGTCTGACCCAGTTTGACAATCTGGATAGAAATTGTAGGGTTGGCTGTTCAATGGCTGTGACTTTTAACAGCACTGCTTTTGGGCCTCAAATCAATTCTCTCTGTTTACAGACCATTTCACAGCCCTTTACCTGCAACATCACTTGTGTCAGTCCCATAAATACTTTGGTGTATATAATGCTTGAATTAGCATAATGGTTTAGACTCTAAGCTCTTAGCCCAAAGAAGGACACGTCAACATGTTCTCTTCACTTAAGCAATTAAGAGCCATTATGCTGCTTCAGTGGAAATATCATCAAGGTTAAAGACAATCCCAAACAGCCCTCTCACCTTTTTATTCCAAGTCTAATAAATGAGGCATAGAAATTGAAATGTTAGTAAACAGTCCTACTTGCAGGCTCTTTTTGTATCATGCTTAATCAGACCTTTATCCACCAGACATTTGCAACAGATTCAGAAATATGTATATTGAATTATATAATTAATGTGTGAGAATTGAGTCTGCTAGTTCATTTTCAAAGCCTTAATAAGCTTGATTTATTTTTGCTAGGATTTTTAAAAACAGCTTCGAGTTACATAAAAAAAAATATTTCTATACATTTGTTATTCTAGAAGACAAATTTATATTTTTAGGGTGATTGCATTACTGTGATTTTAACCAAAGGATAGTTTCTTAGTTCTTTCCATATTTTTTGGTCTTTCCATATTTTTAATCTTTTTAAAAAATATCAGCTTTATTGAAGCTTAACCTATACATAACAATATTCAACATTTAAAATGGTTTGATATGCTTTGGTAAGTGCATACAGTTGTATAACTACCATCAGAATCAGGATACAGAACTTTATCAATTACCTGAAAAGTTCTTACCTTTGCTACGGTAACACTCTCCCATACTACTAACCACTGATAAGTTTTTGGTCACCATAGTTTTACTTTTCCCCCTGGAATTTTGTGAAATAGAATCCATTGTTAATAGCTGCACATCCCTGATTTGTGGAAATCCTACGATCAATTAAATGAACTACTGCTGGTCCTGCACCATCTCTATAATCAATTGCTGATCCATATATTTCCATTGGCTGATTTTTTTAAAAAATGCTTAACAGATCTTTCTGTCTAGTCTGTCTTGGTTTGGAACCTATTTATGCTGAAAGCTGTTTGATGTCACAGTTACATGCAAATCTCCATTGACTGATAGGTAGTGGCTGTGCATGAGGTGTGTCATTTGGGATCGAACCTGTGACTCCTTCTGTCGGCAAAAATTCTACCCCTGAATCACCACTGACCCAAAATGACACATAAACATAATTTTGTTGTAATTGATTACTGTCAAGTCAAGCATGACTCATAGAGACCCTATGAACGAAAGGCCTGAAGTCTTTCTATAACTATCGTCATTTATCAAAGTTCCTAAGTTTTCCAGAGGCATGTTGTTTAGGAAGTGGATGTCACTCCTGCTTCTCAATACAATTAGTATCTTGTTTTTCATGTTTAGTTCTCCAAATTTCAGGGATGGTGGCCTAGTGGCAAGAAGCTGTGCTGCAATCCCAAAGGCACACAGTTCTAATCCCACCAGCTGCTCCAGGAGAGAAGGATGGAAAATCTCCTGCCGTGCAATTAACTGCCTCTGAAAACCCACCGGAGGATCAGCTAGGGGTCAGTTCCGACTCAACAGTACACACCACAAACAACCATCTAAATTTGTCTGTCTCCTCCTCTGTGTGTCAGCAGTTAAAAGGTGACATTATGGGAAAGATGACAGCTTGCACTCCTGGTCCCATCATTTCTAGCTCTATGACCTTGAGCAAATAATTTCAAATTTCGGGGGTTTAGTTGTCTTTTCTGTTGTTAGATGTCATTGAGAGCCAGTTCTAACTCACAACAACCCAGTTTACAACGGAAGGAAACACTTCCTGGTCTTATGACATCCTACAGTTGTTGCTGTGTTTGTATGTGTGTATTGTTGGAGCTTTTGCTCTTTTTCACCGACCCTCCACTTTACCAAGCATAATGTCCTTTAAGAGCTTATTTTTCCTAAGGGTATATCTGAAATGTGTGGGATGAAGTTTCAATCTCTTTGCACTTGAGAGTATTCTGGCTATATTTTCTCCTCTTCGGTAGAATAAAACTTGTGGAGGTGGAAGAAGGATGCAAATATACCACTGCTTAGGTCTAGCATCTAGGCTGCTAACATCCAGTATGTATTCATTTCTAAGACTTCTCTCTCTCTCCAACTATCTGTTTTAACTCTGTCTCACTAACAGCTTTCACAGCACTGTGACTAAATTCAGTGACTGAAAATGGAACCAGGAACTTTCTCAGTTCATGGTTATTGTTGTTGTTGTTAGTTGCTATTAAGTCAATTCTCGGAATCATAGACCTTCCATGTGAATGGAGTAGAACTGCTCCATAGAATCTTCAAGATTTGACTTTTGGAAGCAGACTGCTGGGCTTCTCCTCTGAGGCACCTTTGAATTTTCCAAATTGGTTACCATGCTGCATTTAAACTGTGTATTAAATCTATCCTCTTACAAGGCAGTGTCATTCCTGAGGATAAGTGCCTTTTTTTCCCCATATTTTTATATTCTCAGCACCATTCCCAGGCCTTAGTAGGAGCTCAATAAATGTTCGATGAATAAATGAGATCTTAATCATATTACTTCCACTTGTAACATTACAAAAAATATTCACCCCAGGATTTCTTTTAATAGCAATTTGGGTCCAATATATATGAAGATCTGAAGTAATAAGGGACCACTAAACGACATAAAAAATAATCAACAAGGAGAAGACATGGAATATAGTGGAAGGAAAGGGAGTAGTTAAGAGAGAAGCATCTTTCAGCTCTCTCTTCCCAGAATCCTTGATTTGGGAAAACAGTGAACCATAGAAATTCCGACTCCAGGTTTCAGAACCAGAGAGCCTGGTTAGATTCCAGCCCTGCCAAAGTGTGTAGCCTGGGCGAGTTGCTAATCTTCCCTAAATTTGAGTTCACCTGTAACTTTACTTCTCACCTACAAGTTCCGGTTGTTGTTATGTACTATCCAGTGGAATCAACTCATAGATGACCCTCTAGTAGTTTTCAGAGGTGATAAATTGCAGTAGAGAAAATTGTCAATCTTTCTCCTATGGAGCAGCTGGTGGATTTTAACCAATTACCTTCGGTTGCCTATAAAGAAAGACAATAATTATGTCTCCTTCATAAGGTTTCTGAGGGGAAAAAATTATGAGTGTTAAGCATTCACTACAAATCCCCAAGGAATTGTTTTGTTTTTTTTTTTACATGATCAGTATGTAGACTCTGCAATCAAATGGATGTAGATTTAAAATTCAATCTATCCAAATTTATCCACTCATTAACTACATCAGCCTGACAGATAACCTGAGGTTACCTAAAACCTGTGGTTCCCCAAGTATAAAATGCGACTAACAATATCATTCCCTCCTACGGTCTTTGTTATTACTGTTGTGTATTGTCAAATCAGAATCAACTCACAGCTGACCCTCTAGCAACTTTTCAGACGCAGTTAATTACATGGGAAGAGATTATTCATCCTTATCCTGTAGAGCAACTGGTGGATTCCAACTGCTTTGAAATTGCAGCACAGCTTCTTATCAATAAGCCACCAGAGCTCCCTTTTTAAGACCTTTGTTGCTGTTGTTGTTGTTGAATATGACTCAGAGCAACCCTATAAATTACCGATCTGAATCTTTCCCTATCCTGTACCTTCCTCACAATCTCTGACACATTCAAGTCATTGCTGCAGTCACACTGTCAATTTGCTTGGTTGAGGGTCTTCCTTTCCTTTGCTGCCCCTTCACCTTTAAAAGCATGATGTCCCTCCCCAAGGAATAACCTCTCCTAGCAACATGCCCAAAGTATGTTAGACAGACTTTTATCATCCTTGTCCCCAAGAAACACTCTGCCTGCACCTTCTCCAAGATATATCTGTCTGTTCTTTCGGTAATCCATGGGATATTCAGCACTCTTCTCTAATACCTCGGTTTAAAGGCATCAATTCTTCTGAGTAGAGAATAGGAAAAGAATAAACATTGAAATGAAATGAAAATAGGAAACAAATGAACATTGCATTGGATGATATAAGGGGAAGAATGGTTCAAAAGGAAAATAAGATTAGGCATTGTGTGTATGACAACAAAATAGAACAAGAAATGCATTGAAAACTGGAACCCTGATTCACTGTTGGTGGGAGTGTAAAATGGTGCAACCCCTGTGGAAAGCAGTATGGCGCTTTCTCAAAAAGTTGCAAATAGAGATACCATTTGACCCAGCAATTCCACTACTGGGAATATACCCTGAAGAGACCATAGCTGACATCCAAGCAGATATATGTACACCCATGTTTATTGCAGCTTTGTTCACAATAGCAAGGAGTTGGAAACAACCTAAGTGCCCATCAACAAACGAATGGCTAGAGAAGCTGTGGTATATTCACACAATGGAATATTATGCTGCATTAAAAAACAAGGAACTCATGCAATATTATTCAAAATGGTTGACTCTGGAGAACATTATGCTGAGTGATATATCCCAGTCACAAAAGGACAAATATAACATGATGCCACTATTGTAGAATGGGACTAACCTCAGGGCTGGGGAGAGACTGAGTAAGATGTGTTCAATAATGTATACTGCACTGAAACAGAGGAGGGAGAAAACTGTTTAAAAGAGATATATAACTAGGTATTTCTGTCATCACAGGAGTCTAGAGCGAGGGCTACATGGTGGAGGGGACGTGGGGGAGGGTTTGTGGAACAATGAAAGAATCTTTTACTTTTCCATAATTTTTGACTCATGTACTTATAACTTGTTAGTCAAATTTGTGTCTTCTAGGTTGCAACACCCCCATGATACATCTTCAAGGATATGAACATGTATGGCCAAGCACAATCAATAAGAGTGCATCTAAATTCCAAAATCAATCTCCATAATAGTCTATGTGTTTCCTACTGCCAAAGGGGCCCTTTAGAGTAGTGAGAGAAGATCTTCACCCTGAAACCCACAGCGTCCCTTTTCAGCAGGAAGTAGCTATCCCCTTTTCCTTATGACTCAGGGTGAAGTCTCTCTCAGGGAGGAGTGATAGGGAATTGCAAAGGACACACTGACAAAGAAGATTAATCAGAACTGGCTTTGACAAGCACTGTGGCATTTGGACAAGAACAAACTGGGAGGAGGGTAGAGAGAATGGTGCAGCGGTGAATGAATGGAAACCCAAAATCTCTGTAAATGTTTATGAAAATTAATAAAATATAATTATAGAAAAAAAAGTGGACTGGGGTAGGGAGTAGGTAGAGGGAAAGAAGAAAATGTGCAGCAATGAATGAATAAACTTTTTTTAATTCTTCCTCTGTCATGCTTATTCATTGCCCAGCTCTCTGAGGCATAGCAAGTTACTGAAAAAACCATGGCCTGAATCAGGTGCACTCTAGTTTTCAAACTGACATCATTGCTCCTCAATGATTTGGAGAGGTCTCTGACTACAGATTTTCCCAGTACAATAAATACATCTACCGATCTCCTGGCTGCTGGTACCAAGTATATCGATTGTGGATTCAATTAAGATAAAGTTTTTGATAGTCTCAGTTTTCTCTCTGTCCACCATGAAGTTGCCTATCAGTCCAGTAGTAAGGATTTTTGTTTTCTTAATGTTGAGACACAGTTCATAATGAAGGGGGTGGTGTTTAACTTCTGCAGCAAGTGCTTCAAGTTCTCCCTACTTTCAGCAAGCAATGCTGTATCATGTACAATGAAGGCTATTAATGGGCCTTCCTCTAATACTAATACCACATTCTCTTTAATAGTCCAGCTTTCCCAAATAATTTTCTTAGCATACAGATTAAATAGATCTTTAATAGGTATGAAGGATACAACCCTGACACACACGTTACCTGCTTTTAAAACATACAGTGTTCTCTCACTATGTTCACACAACAGCCTTTTTCTTTAGGTATAGGTTTCATATAAGCACAATTAAAGTGTTCCAGGACTCTGATTCTTCTTAATGTTAGCCATAAGGCCTTTTAGGAGAATTAAATGAGATAAAGATTCCGCAAACAGATGGGCCCATAGTAACTGCTCAGTAAATGTTAGGTATTGTCAGAGTTCACACTTCATACTACTACCAGATGAGCCCTGCTTTCTACAAGAATCCTTCATCTCAGTCAAGTGCATTCTCTCTCTTCTATATGTATCACACTCATTCTTTGTTAGTACTCTGTTACTAAACACTAAATCTGTCACTAGTACTAAATATCAGTGAGAAAAAATAATAGAAGTTCTGAGATCAGATAACTTGGGACCAAAATGTGACTTAACCAATATCCCAGTGTTGCAAGTCACTTGTTGCCTGTCTTAGCCTCCCTGAATCAGTTTATGTCTGAAACATAAAGATGATAACTCCTACTTCATGGACTTTGTTGCTGTATTTTATCAAGTCATGACCAACTCATAGCTGATATTTCAGTAGGTTTTCAGAGGCAGTAAATCACACAGGAGGAGATTATCTATTCAGTCATTGGGGCAATGGAGATAAGTGTGCCAGAGATAATAAGGTTAGCACAGTATAGAGCAGGGTTTATGGCTGTTATAGGGTCACTATGAGTCACAAGTGACTTGAGGGCACATAACAAAAAAAACTAAACAACTCCCTCAAAGCAGCTTGTGGATTCGAACTGTTTGTCTTTGGGATTGCAGCATAGCTTCCTATCAATAGGCCACCAGAGCTCCCATGGGCTTTGTCTAAAGATTAAATGAGATAAAATGTAATAAGTTTTGCCTGGTGTGTAACAAGTATTCTGTTGAATAAATTTTTCTTTCAATCTATTTTATTCTTCCTGTCTGTGTATTTGCCCTCTCCTGTCTACATAAATAAACATTGCCTATCCTGCAGGACACTCTCAAAATCCTACATCATCCAAGAAATTGTCTTTCATCATGTTGATCCATCTCAGTCTCACAACTACGTTATATACTGTTCATACTGATTCCATGTATTAGTATTATCTTTCAAATAATCAATCTTAACATCTTATAAATCATTGATCCTTTTGATAATCTAATAGTTTACTGACCTTCTTCCCCAAGACATTTGTGCATGTGAATTTTCATATGAGACTATCTTCTGAATCTTCGATTATATTGCTAAGAGTGTCATAGTGCAGAAGAACCTCTGAGTATACTACGATCCTTTTGGGGGCAGCTACAGTTTGATTTTCTTTATCCTTTCCAGAATTGAGGATACAGCAGATGTTAGCAAAAACGGATTATCCTTCAACCTTCAGTGGGGATTACTCCTTTACAGAGTAGGTAGAGTGAGAACTCTTTATTTTGCACTTCTCCAAAGCAAAAGCAACTTGAAGTTTTATTCTGATTAATAAACATGGAAAATTAAGTCTGAGATAATAAGTAGAGAAATGGAAAGGCAACTATAGAAATATTCCATCTCTGTATCATAGTTCAGTTTACTGACAACAAAGAGCCCCTCTGCTCTTATCTTTAGACCTAGTTCGACAGCCTTTCCACTGAGGTTCCCATATACCGGTTCCCATTTTTCATTAACTGACTTTTTTCACTTAATGATCTTTGGGTTTGTTTTTTCTTTTTTGGTTTTTTTAAATTTTTTTTTATTGGGAAAAACATATTGGGGTACAAGGAGGTGAGGGTTGGGGGCAGAAGGGTGAGGATAGTCCAGGATGCAGTTGCAGAGCTGCACAGTTTGGTCGGTGGGGGGAGCAGGTGAAGGAAATGATGAGGGTCCAGTGGGGACTAGATGCTACAGAGAAATGACAAGCATTTTCCAATAGTAATTAAACCAACTGTCTTATTGATTTGGGAATTGGATGTCAACTCTCTGGCTTCTTCATGCTGAACAGGGGCACAGATATAAAGGGGGGAAGGGAGGACGCTTTATCACCTTACTGGTGGTCTTGGGTTACAGCTGCTTGCCTTCTTGCTCCTGAAGGCCGCGACGGTTCGCCCCGAGCCGGGGACCAAGCGCAGCCCGCCCCGGGCAGAAGGCCACGACGGCTCACCCCAGGCAGAGGGCCGAGGGCAGCCCACCCCGGGCAGAGGGCCGCAACGGCTCGCCCCGAGCCGGGGGCCGAGGGCAGCCCGCCCCGGGCAGAGGGCTGCGATGGCTGAAGTAGTCTTTTTTTAAAAAAAAAAAAAAAAAAGTGTGTGTGTGTGTGTGTGTGTGTGTGTGTGTGTGTGTGTGCGCGCGCGCCATCAAATTGGATCTGACTGGTACAGGAGACTGCCCCTCCTTCTCCAGCAGAGCATGAAGTAGAGTCTGGGTTCCCCCTCCCCCAGGTGTCTGTCGGGGCCTGGGTTTCAGCTGTCCACACCACAGCAGTGGGCAACAAGCTTAAAGCCCCTGATGGCTCTGGGCACTGACTCTCACCAGTGGCTATGGATGAAGTCACAGGCGATTTTCAGCCAGCGCCTGACCTTTGGGTTTTTAACAAAACAAATCACTTTTGTCTCTAATTGGTCAAAAGTTTTAAAGTTGGTTTGTTGTGGTAGTTTTGATTTGTGAGTGGAGGTTTTGTGTGTGGTTGTTTTGTTGTTTCTTAGGGTTTGTTTGGTTTTTTTAATATAAGAGGCAAGCAGGAAAAACTTCAACCTGAATTGAAATAATGACTCTGAGTAATTTTTTTTTATGGCCTTGGGTTCTCAGTTTCCTTCTTCATGCAATATAGTGATGGCTATGATCGCTCTCATTTTTTGTGATTGTGGCTAACCTTAAGAAGAGTGAGAATAACAGATCACTTCTTGGAGGCAGTCATCAGAACAGAACAAGGAAGCAATGCATGGTCCAAAATCTGCAAAGGAGTGTGTCAGGGATGTGTCCTGTCTCCACACCTTTTCAATCTATATGCAGAACAGATCATTCAGGAGGCTGGACTTTATGAGGAAGAATGTGGCATCAGGTTTGGAGGAAGGCTCATCAACCACCTGTGTTATGCAGATCATAAAAACTTGCTTGCCAAAACTGGGGTGGACCTGAAGCATTTGCTGCATAAGGTCAAGGACTGTAGTCTTCAATATTAATTGAAGCTTAACATCAAGAAGACAAAGATTTTAACCACTGGGCCAATTGGTAGCACCTTGATAGATGGAGAGGAGATTAAGATAATTTCAGCTTGCTCAGCTCCACAATCAATAATTTTGGCACCAGCAGTCAGGAAATCAAAAAGCAAAGTGCATTGGGGAAGTCAGCTGTCAGAAACTTCTCCAAAGTACTAAAGAACAATGATATCAGACTAGAAACTAAGGTGTGCCTGATCCAGACCATGATCTTTGCAATTATTTGCTATGCTTCAGAGAGCTACATATTGTCTTTGCAATTACTGGCTATGCCTTAGAGACAATGACTAAGGATGATAGAAGAATCGATGACTTCGAATTGTGCTGCTGGAGAAGAGTATTGAGCATACCCGAGACTGCCAGGAGAACAAATAAGTCAGTCTTGGAGAGGGTGAAACCAAGTTTCTCCTTGGAGACAAGGATTTTGAAGCTCCATGTCACATACCAGCACATGGCCAGAAGAGACTAATCCTTGAAGAAAGAAATCACACTTGGAAGGGTTGAGGGACAGTGCAGGAGAGGAACACTCCAGATGAGATGCATTGACACAGTAACTGCGGCAATAGGATTGGGTGTTTCAGAGTCAGTGAGACTGGCTCAGAATAGGGCAAGGTTCAAGCTGTTGTACTTAGGGAGCTATGAGTCGCAGGCAACTCCATGGTACATAACAACATCAATTCTCTATGCCTTAGCCTTCCACTCCCAATCCCAACCTTTCACAGTTCTGAGACAACACAAAGATTTATAGTTGCAACATGGGCCTTTCTAAAACATCACTAGCATGCCTAGTAAACGAGTGTGGAATGAATAGGAGAAATGGTCTGTAATGGTTCAATTACTAGGTTGAATGATGCCATATTTCAATCTATAAAGTTTTCCCAATCATTCTACAAAACACACTTAGCACAAGACAAAAATAAACATACATTTTATTTCTTTGATGACTCAGAAGCCTTAAGTATCTTAAGGTTCTTAGCTGCAAAAAGAATAATCTAATCTTTTATGATTTCAGTTTGTGATATTTGGATAAAATAGAAATAGTAGCTCTAATCAAATTTACCAATACCTTTAGATCATCTGCTTTTACTCTTCTTACAACACCTAGGTAACATTTCTAACAAAGAAAGGAAATGGCATAATAAAGGTCCTCCATGCTTTAAAGGGTGTGCTTTTGATAAAAAAAAAATTATCTTAACATCCTGAAAGCCCAGTGACAATATCAGCTTACCAGTGGAAACTGGAAAGTATGTGAATAGCCAGTTTCTAATTTTATTCTGCCTGCTTGGACTATGCTAAGAGGGGGGGAAAAGATGATAAATAGCCAGAGAGATTTTCTTGACATCATGCTTAACCGAAATTTCAAAATAAATCAGTAGGGCTCATTTTTAAAGACCTACAACTAAATTATCATTGGGTCGTTTTGTTCTGCTCCCAGCTGGGTTTCTGAGGGACTGGTGGTGAGATACAACGAGATGTGAAAATGGGCCACAGTACGCAAACATTGCAGTTTGGTTTGATTTAGTCTAACTCTTGTGTAATAACTTTCTTTGAAGTGTAGGTTGAGGAGCAGGTTAGAAGCCTGAGGCCACAAGCTCATCTTGTTCTTGTTACAACTCGGATGCCCTGCAGTCCCTGCTCTATATATCAGAGGCTTGGCACTAGATTCCCTGGGCTGATCATGAGCATAGCTCTGGCTCACTCCACAGCAGAGCTGCTGAGAGACAAACAACAACACAGTTGTGTTTGCTTGGGAAATCCTTTTCAAAAAAAGGACACAGGTGGGACTTGGAGAAAGCAGTGAGCCAAAGGAAGCCGAACATTCTCTCAAGGCAGGCAAGAAAGTTAACGAACAATCCACCTACTAGAAAAGCTGATCATTTCCCTGACCTAGGGAAAGAAAAAGCACATTTTCTGATTCCTGACTGGCTCTTCTCCTACTACAGCTTTGGAATCATTAGTTCTATGTGGATCCTCTGACCCAAGCAAATCTCAGAGGATGGATAAGACAAGTACCCCGCTCCTCTCTGGTCTTTTTCAACAGCAAAATGAGGGGGTTGGACCAAGTAATCTCTTAGGCCACATCCTGCTCTGAAAGTTGGTGGTTCCAACCCTACGACAATGGTGTATCTCCCAAAGGAGAGACTTTGTTTCTTTCTCTTGGTCATGCATTTCAAACAGCCTTAATGCTGACAGCTTGGCCTTGGATGATTCTAGTAAATCATGACATTGCTGTCATACCTTAGAATTGGTGAAGTGATTTTTACATACAATATTTCATCTGGTTCAGAGGAATAAAAGGTATTATTCCCTACATGTTATGTTGTTGTTATGTGCCATCGAGTCATTTGCGACTCATAGCGACCTTATGTACAACAGCCCTAAACCCTGCTCTATCCTGTGCCAATCGTATTGCCTCTGACACACCCATCCCGATTACCCCAGTCACTGAATCAATCCACCTCATAGAGGGTCTTCCCTCCTGCGCTGTCCCTCTACTCTACCCAGCATGATGTCCCTCTCCAAAGACCTGTCTCTCCTTGCAACATGTCCAAAGTATGTCAGACGAAGCCCCAGAATCTTTGCCTCCAAGGAGTAGCCTGGTTTAACCCTCTCTAGGATGAATCTGTTTTCTTGGCAGTCCATGGTACATTCAATACTCTTCTCCACTACCACAGCTCAAAGGCATCAATTCTCCAGCTCTCTGATGCATAACAAGTGATTGCAAAGACCATGGCCTGTATCAGGGGCACCTTCGTCTCCAGAGAGACACCGTTCCTCCTGAGTACTTTAGAGAGGTCCCTAACAGCAGACTTCCCCATCGCTATACGTTTTTTTTATTTCCTGGCTGCTGGTGCCAAGAGTGTTGACTGTGGAGCCGAGCAAACTGAAGCTGTGAACAATCTCAATCTCTTAGCCATCCATCCTGACGCTACCAATTGGTCCAGTGGTGAGAATCTTTGTCTTTTGACATTGAGCCTCAATCCATACTGAAGGCTGCAGTCCTTGACCCTCTGCAGTAAGTGCATGAGGGCCTCCTCAGTTTCAGCGAGCAAGGTTGTGTCATCTGCATAACACAGATGTTATAGAGGAGGAAAAGTATGTAAAATAAAGTTAAGTCAGGATGTCCAGGGTTAGAAAGGATTCTATGACATTGGGAAAATCTGCTGTCAAGGACATCTCCAAAGGCTAAGGTGCACCTGATTCAAGCCATGGTGTTTTCAACTGCTTCCTTTGCATCTGAATGTCAGACAATGATTAAGATGACATAAAAATAATGAACTGTGGTGTTGGAGAAGAGTACTGACTATCCCATGGACAGACAAAAGAACAAAATGTATGTCTTAGAGGAATTAAAAGCAGTGTGCTCCTTAGAGGCAAGGATGGTGAAACTTTGTCTCATAAACATTGCACATATTGTCAGGAGGGTGCAGCTTGGAAAAAGACATCATGCTGGTAAAGGTAGAGTGTCAGCAAAGAACAGGAAAACCTCCAACAAGATGCACTGACACAGTGACTGCAACAATGGACTCTATCTCAGAGATAGAAAGGGGGTACAGAATATGGAACGGTTCAAATCTACTGATTTTATGGTTGCTATGAGTTATAATCAACTTGACGACCCCTAACAACAACATAGTCTTAGACCAGCTCTGAAGGTACAAAAAAATATCAAATCCAAATATCTTAGGTTAGATGGAGCAACCACATTTAATAAGAAAGGCAATGTGTTGCATAGGTGGAGAAGGGAACATTCTGGCATCCTGCCACTGAATTCAAGCGTGTCAGGTGTTGGCAGGCACCATCAAGTAGGTTCTGACTCAAAGCACCCTTACACACAACAGAACAAAACCCTGCACCATTCTCCCAATGCTGCAATGTCTGAGTCCATTGTTGGAGTCACTCTGCCATGGAAATTCTGTTTGTGTGATGAGGAAGCAATAATCCAAACTGAGACCACAGAGGTTGCAATTGATTTTCAGTTCTAGGACCAAGACTATGGGTTGATGACACCGATGTGGGTTGTACTCTGAGTCTCAGGCAGTGTTCCGAAAGGGGAGGACAGAAGAAGGAGGGAGAAATCACCCAGAGACAGCTAATGGAAGTAAAGTCAGGTACAGTGTGGAAGGCTGGTGTGAAAGGATGATTAGGATGTTGTGCTCTGGGTATTTGGTGAATGCTACCTAACTGTCAGACCTCAACAGAGCTTAAGACTATTGCTTACAGCATGTACTCTCTTCTGGCCAGATTCAAACAGTTCTTATGTGAGGTTAGGGAGTCTGTCAGAAATAGAGTCTAAAACACTGAAGAGCCATTAAAGCACATACAGAGACAACAAGAAAGTGAGGCCTTACCCTGTTGGGTGTCCTTAAAGAGCTGCAATTCTTGGAAAGGGAGGGTTTGCCTCCTTACAGAGTCCACTGGAGCTAAAACAAACAAACAAACAAACAAAAAACCCGCAATATTGCTGTGGAATCAATTAGGTTCATAGTAACCCTACAAGGCAGAGCATGACTGCCCCATCAGGTTTCCAAGGCTGTAAATCTTCACAGCAGCAGACTGTCCCATTTTTCTTCCATGGAGTGACTAGTGGGTTCAAATTTCTGACCTTTCAGCTGGCAAGCACTTACCGCAGTGGACTCAGAAGTCCTTAGAAGAAGTACTGGGATGATTGAAAGAAAAAAATAATGATGACAACATCAGCAAGACGATGAGAATGAATGAGTAGAGGAGCAACAAATCCCAAAGACACATCGGAGTCAGCCCGTATCATTGGGAGTGACAGCAGGGCCAGGGCAGCAACAACAGAGGCTAAGGGGCAATGGAGTGTTGAGCCACATCAGCTGTTGCAGCAGAACAAACCATCAATTAAAGTTCCTGAGCTACTTCGGGATTAGAAAAATGTCGGCACAAGAAAGGAGGATAAACAGATGAAGGTTAAGACGGGATGCAATTAGAAGTAAGCATCAAAGAAAGTTTAGCAAATTTACAGATGGCACAAAATCAAAAGCGTGGTTAATATGACCATTTTGAGAATCAGACTAGTAAAAACTGACTAACTGGGGTCTAACAGTTCAGCAAGGAGAAATTTAACAGGAAGATATGTACACACCACACACACACACACACACACACACACACACATGCCCATAGATTTCAATAGGGGTAGGCAAGACTGATGGATAAGAATAAAAGGATAAGAAAGACTTAGCTTAGATTTTTGGGGATCAGAGACTCAGCAATTTCCAATGATTTGATTGTTAAAAATTATTAAGAATTCCAGGCTGCCTCAATGAAAACAGATAATCATACAGCCAGGTTATCGTAGTAAGACCATGTGTTTTCTAACAGATTGTTGGTTCTGTACTTTAAGAGGAAAAATTACACTTCATGCTTGTTCAGAGAAGCATATATGCTAAGGAGTTCAGATTAATGTATTGTACTGTTGAGTCAGAACTGACCAAAAGTGACCCTCAAGTGAGTTTTTAGAAGCAGTAAATTACAGAGGAGGAGATTACCCATCTTTCTCCCATAGAGCAGCTGGTAGATTCTAACTATATCTTTCAAGGACTGACCCTTCCTGACAATATGTCCAAAGTACGTGAAAAGTTTCATTATCTTACCTCTAATGAGCACCTGATTGTACTTCCTCCAAGTCAGACTTGTTTGTTCTTTTGGCAGTTCATTTGCCATATACAAGAATAAGAGTTCATTTTACTCTTTTCCATCACAATTCAAAGGCATCGATTCTCCTTATGTTCTCTTTATTCATTGTCCAACTTTCAGAAACAAAGGAAGCAATTGAAAAGACCATAAGTTGGATCAGGCACACCTCAATCTTTAAACTGAGATCCTTGCTCTTTAGCACTTTGGAGAGCCCTTGACAGCAGATTGTGAGTATTAATCATGGACTTAAAGAAAAGTAAATTCTCAACCACAGAAAGTGGCTGGTTATCTTCAGCCAAGAACACTATATAAATGGCTTCTGCATCTTATCTGCACTTGGGTTAAATGACTTCTTAAGCCCCTCCCATTTTGAGAGATTGCTGTTGTTGTTATGTGTAAGGCTATTTCCATGGAAGCCAAGCATCATGTTCTGGAGGTGGAAATCCAAAAGGATCTGTGGAATATAAAGTGAAATATTAAGGAATATTCTGTTCCCAGAATACTCCTTCTCAGTAAATTATAAGGCTTCAATTATTTAGAATCTTGGATTATAAAATGTTTGTATGCTTTTTAAAATGAAGTAAATAAGTGTTTTCAGCCAGGCTCCTTAAATATAATCCATCCCCCACTAACATCAGTTTTGCCTAAGTCTCAGAATTCCTTTTTCTTCTTCATTTCCATCACTACCTTAGTTAAGACCATTGTCGTCTTCCTCCTGGACTCCTTCAATCACCTCCACTCTGCTCTTCTTCAATACATCCTGTATAGTGCAGGAGGAGAGGTCTTGAGAAAGCAGTGTCACAGAGCCGCAACTACATGCGCATTCAGGGTGTTAAAATTTCAGGAAAAGCCCTATAGTTTCATGTGACCACAAACACATACAGCCCCTGGGCTTTAAAAATACCACACTATTTGTAAATTTCTAGACAACTCTATCTTACATTCTAAGTCTTTGCTCATAGATTTAGGACCATTATAACTAATTTTAATTAACTGGGTAATATTAAGAGTTTAATACTTTATATTCCATTTGGAAAACAAAGTATTAAATACTTAAAATAAATAGACTGGAGGAAGGGGGGATATTAACCCATAAGCCTTTAGAGTTTGTTTTGACAACACTGAATGATGAGGCTGGTCCTGAACACTGCATTTCTCTTCTTGGTTTTTCACCTGAAAGAAGTGCAGACAGAATGTTCCTTAGAAGCAAAGATGGAGAGATATCATCTTCCACACTTTAAGAACATTATCAGGAGAGTCAATCCTTGGAGAAAGAAATGATGCTTCATAAACAGGAAGGTCAAGAAAAGAGGAAGACTCTATCAGATGGATTGGCACAGTGGCTTCAGCAATGAGCTCAAACATAGCAAATATGGTGAGGGTGGCCAGGATCAGGCAATATTTTGTTCCATTGTACATATGCTGACTAGGCAGAGCTAACTCAACAAGACCTAACAACAACATCAAAATATGCTGAATAGGCACTGTTCTAAGTGATAGGGACTCAATAGTGGGGCAAAAGCCCCAACAAAACCAAACACCCTACTCTCAAGGATTTTACATATTAGTAATGAAAGGCACTAGGTAAATAGCTGACCTGAAGTGCTTGCTGCAGAGGGTCAAGGACTGCAGCCTTCACTATGGGTTGAGGATCAATGCCAAGAAGACAAAGATTCTCACCACTGGGCCAATTAGCAGCATCAGGATGGATGGTGAAGAGATTGAGATTGTTCACAGCTTTAGTTTGCTTGGCTCCACAGTCAACATTCTCGGCACCAGTAGCCAGGAGATTAAAAGACTTATTGTGATGGGAAAGTCTGCTGTTAGGGACCTCTCGAAAGTACTGAAGAGCAATGGTGTCTCTCTGGAGATTAAGGTGCGTCTGATACAGGCCATGGTGTTTACAATCACTTGTTATACATCAGAGAGTTAGACAATGACTAAGGAGAATAGAAGGAGAATTGAAGCCTTTGACCTGTGGTGCTGGAGAAGAGTATTGAGGGTACCACGGACTGCTAGTAAAACAAACAGATTCATCCTGGAACGGGTCAAACTGGGCGGCTCCTTGGAGGCAAGGATTCTGAGGCTCCGTCTAACAAACTTTGGACATGTTGTAAGGAGGGACCAGTCCTTGGAGAGGGACATCATACTTGGTAGGGTGGAGGGACAGTGAAGGAGGGGAAGGCCCTCTATGAGGCGGATTGATTCAGTGACTGGGGCAGTTGGGATGGGTGTATCAGAGATGGTGCAACTGGCACAGGGCAGAGAGGAGTTTAGGGCTGTTGTACATAGGGTCGCTATGAGTTGCAAGCGACTCAACGTCACATAAAAAACAACAACAACAGTATAAAGAAGCTGGGCTGCAATCTTGAAGGCACGTGGTTCAAATTCACCAGCTGCTCTGAAAGAAGGATGGTCAATCTCCTCCCATGGGATTAACTGCCTCTGAAACCCACTGGAGGGTCCATTCCAACCTGATGGTACACAGCAACAACAACATCGACCCCATAGAATACCAGAGTGCTGATAAATGCTATAGTGAATTGTAGAGCTAGAATGAAGGTGGTGTATACGGGATGAACAGAAAGTGTCAATCAGAAGGTGATATTTGAGAAGTGTCTTAAAGAGACATAGGATCTCATAAGAATATCTTAAGAAGGAGGCAGAAGATAAGACAAGTAAAGAGACGCTTGCCTGGCACGTCCGAGGAACAAGGTGGGCAGTGTGGCTGAGACCGAGTGAATGAAGATAAGAGCTGCAGGAGATGAAATCAGTAGGTAAGAGAGGATCAGAGCATCAAGTACCATATGATTTGATGTATCAACTGAGTGGGATGAGATACAACTGGAGGGTTGTGACATGATTTTTAGAAGATGACTCTTACAATCTTTGTTCAGAAGCTCAAACTTGTTCAGCATTGTAACAATATGGAAGTCTCTCCTGACAGAAGAATGATGGCCAAGCATGAGGCTTATTGGTGACTGGTGATAAGTGTAAGCCAGGTCTCCCACCTGGAACTAAAGAATTGTGTCACTGAACCACTACTGCCCTCTGATTTGTGGATGTATGCTGAATTCTTTGCCCTAAACATATACAAGCATGCAGGTGTAATGTGGGCATTCATCTCCTGAAAAAAATAGCCAAGATATTATTTATTAATATATTGGTTAATATAGTATTACTACTACTACTATTATTATATTTATTATTATCATTAATTATTCACTGGTGCCTTAGTGGTAAAGAAGGAATTGTGCTTCCAGTGCAATGGTACATACATGGCTTGAATCCATCATCTCCACACAAGAAAAATGAGTAGTCTCCTCCTATGCAATTTACTCCTCTGAAAACATGCTGAAGGCTCAGCTATACATTGGTTCCGATTTAACAGTACACAACTTACTATTATTTGCCATTGAGTCAGTTGATCTTCCACTGGGTTTTAAAAGGCTATATATCACACAGGAGGTGCTTGCCCTCAGAGCAGCCGGTGGATTCAAATCACCTATTTTTGGATTGGCAGTGCAACTCCCTATCTACTATGCCACCAGATATTGACAGTGGTGGTGGTGGTGGTAGTGGTGGTGGTGGTTAGGTGCCATGGAATTGAGTATGACTCATAGAGACCCTATGAACATCGGATCTGAACCTTGTCCTATCCTGTGCCATCTTCATCATTTCTGACATACTTGAACCCATTACTTCAGTCACTATGTCAATTCATGTCTTTAAGAGTCTTCCTCTCTTTCATTGCCCCTCTAACTTTCAAATCTTGATGTCCCTTTCTATGGAAAAGCCTGTCCTAACAATAGGCCCAAAGTATGTGAGATGAAACTGTCATCTTTACTTCCAAAGAACATTCTGGCTGCACTTTTTCTGTGACATAGCTGTTTATTCTTTTGGCAGTCCTTGGGATATTCAATACTCTTCTCCAACAACATAGCTCAAAGGCATCAATTCTTTTTTCTTTCTTCTTTGCTCATTGTCCAGGTTTCAGATGCACAGTAAGTGATTGAAAAGACAGTTGCCTGAATTAAGAGCATCCTCAAACTGACATTTCTCCTCAGTAATTTGGAGAAGCCCCTGACTGCACTTTCCCATGTCCTGATCTCTAACTACTAGCATCAGGTGTATTGATTATGGATCCAAGTAAAATAAATTTGTTGACAGTTTCAATCTTTACTTTGTCTGTCTTGATGTTGTCTATTGGTCCAGTGGTAAGAATTTTTGTTTTCTTGATGTTGAGATGTAATCAGCTGAGGAAAGAGATAGTTTTCCATGCTTACACCTTCACCCAGAGTAACTTCTACAGCTCAGCCTTGTAAACTAATTTGTCTGTATTTTGGGGAGTGAACACACTCTCTTTATAAAAATTGTATAGACTATACTCTGGGACCAATCAGGAAGAGACAAAGCCCAAATGAAATATAAGGATTCAAATTCATAGGGAGCTCTGGTGGCCTAGTGGCAAGAAGCTGCAACTGCAATGCCAGATGTTTGCAGTTCGAATCCACCAGGTGCTCTGCTGGAGAAGGAGGTGCAATCTCCTGTTCCAGTCAGATCCGATTTGACGGTACACACCCACACACAAACACAAAGGATTCAAATTCACCACAAACTCTCTGTCACCGTGTTCTGATGCACAGAGACCCTCCTTTAGGTTTCTGAGGCTGGAAAAATAATGGGAAGAGATTGTCCGTCTTTCTCCCACAGAGCCACTGGTGGACTCGAGCAGCTAGAGGTAGGTGCATAGCACTTGAGTGGTAGCACAACTCACGAAGGACTACACCACCAGAGCTCTTTAAGCAAGGATTAGGGCCACTTTTCAAAGGCATATGAATGTTAGACAATGAACAATGAAGATTAAAGACATGACACCTTTGAATTGCAGTTTTATTGGAGAGAATTGACTATACCATGGACTGCCAAAAGAACAACTGTTTCTTGTAGGAAGTACAGTCAGAGTGTTCCTTGAAAGCAAGAATTATGAGACTGGCTAATATGCTTCAGGAATATTATCTAAAGGAACTGGGAACAGCACGTCGGGCTTGGGCAAATAGAAGACCAGCAAAAAAGTGGAAGAGCCTCAGTGAGGACTGACACAGAAACTACAGTGGCCTTAAGCACAGCAGAGAGTGTGGAAAGGCACAAGATTGGGCAGGATTTAATTTTGTTATATATAAGGTCACTATGAGTTGGAGTTGACACAACAGCCTCTAACGATAACATTCAAGAAATAAGTCAGTCTACGGAAAAGAAATTTTAACTGCTTCGTTTTTTAAACTCTTATCTTTTGAGGGAGTTTTATTCTTGTTAGACAGTAAACTGTAATTTACTCAACTTTGGAAGGCAGTTACTGATGTATAGAAATCAACCAGAATCCATAATCTTCTAGGACTTCACTCAGTAAATTCATCTCTCATGCTTTTGACACCTCATCTGTTTTTCATATCAAGCAACTAAATTCAGTTCTACTCACATGGATTCATTGTGTCAACATTTTTATGATAATATTAAATGTATTAAAAACTTTATCTTTGCAATCATTGTGAATGAACACTATGAACACTATGGATTTTCATTCTACATGTTGACTCTCTACTCTAGGGTAATTTAAAAAACCATCATTTTCATGGCTGAATACACATGAGATTATACTGATAAGTAATCCTCCTGCAAATATATAAATTATCCCTAGCTTCTTTTTCTCATATTCACTAAATCTCAAATTTCCTACAATTCTCACAATTTAATTATCTGTTTTTATTGTAATTAAGATAAACTCTTTCCTTTACAGGGAACACCACTATTCTGTTCTTCCTTCATTCCAGATCATATCCAAGACATGACTCAACATCAATTTATATGCAGAACAGATTATCCAAGAGGCTGGGCTCCATGAGGAGAAATGTCATATCAGAATTGGAGGAAGAACTCATCAACAATCTGCTTCATACAGATGACACTACCCCACTTGCTGAAATGGAGGAGGATTTAAAGTGCTTGTTGCAAAAGGTCAAGGACTGCAGTCTTCTGCATGAATTGAAGCTCAACATCAAGAAAACAAAGATTCTCAACACTGGGATGATTGGCCACATCATGATAGATGGTGAAGAGATTGAGATTGTTAACAGCTTTAGTTTGCTTGGCTCCACAATTAACACTCTTGGTACCAGCAGCCAGGAAATTAAAAGACAAATTGCATTGGGAAAGTGAGCTGTCAGAGACCTCTCTAAAATACTGAAGAGCAACAATGTCTGTCTGGAGACTAAGGTACATCTGATCCAGGCCATGGTCTTTGCAATCACTTACTATGCATCAGAAAGCTGGACAATGACTAGGGATGCTTTTGAGCTGTGATGTTGGAGAAGAGTATTGAATATACCATGTATTTCTAGAATATATAGGTTCTTCCTAGAGAAGGTGAGATCAGGCCGCCCCTTGGAGGCTAGGATTCTGAAACTTCATCTGACATACTTTGGACATGTTGCAAGGTGAGACCAGTCCTTTGAGAGGAACATTATGCTTGGGAGAGTAGAGGAACAGCACAAGAGAGGAAGACCCTCAATGAGATGGATTGATTCAGGGACTCAGGTAATGAAGATGGGTGTGTCAGAGACAGTAAGATTGGCACAGGATCACTATGAGTCACAGGCTATTCAACGGCACATAACAGCAACAATTAATGATGTATAGAAGTAGATAGAAATATGAATTCGGGCATTAGTGATGCTTTGTGGTCTGAACAAATAAGTTTTAAGGAAAGATTTTTTTCAACATCTGAAAATATTGCCATCGTCCCAAATACTCAGAAATTATGTTTTATACTCTCAAAATTTATTTCTGTTTCTTTCTCAGAATCTTCTCAATCTCTACAGAAATTACATTGAAGCAAGTTCACACCCATCTCCTCTTCCTCCTTCTATGCATAGATGTACTTCCTTGTCACCTTTGCCCTGCAAAAATAAGGCTTGCTGGGTAAACATAACATATTTACGACAAAATGTACAGGGACATAGAAGTAGAAAACAAAAATAAAATAATATTTGTAGCATTTCTCAAGGTTCAAGAACTAAAGAAAAATGCAAGTCTCAAGTTGCAGTAGAGAATAAGTCCCAAACACTGAATAATGTAAGAAGCATCAGAAGAATACACTGTGCCAAAAAACATCCTGGTTGTCATCCAATCTTTTCAAAGGTAGAATAAGATCAAGAATTGAAGGAGTAAGTCCAAGCTGCACTAAAGGCATTGGTGAAAAACCAGGCTCCAAGAACTGACGGAGTATTAGATGTTTCAACAAGTGGGTGTAACATTGGAAGTGCTCACTTACCTGTGACAGAAAATTTGAAAGATAGCTATTTGGCCTACTGATTCAAAGAAGTCTATATTTCAATTGTTTACAAAGAAAAGTAATCTAATAAAATCTGGAAATTATGGAACAATATCTTTAATAACACAAGCATTTTAATAACACGAGCAAGTATATTTTTACCGAAGATAATTTAAAAATGGCTGCAGCAGCACATTAGCAGAGCTATCAGAAATTTAAGCTGGATTTAGAAGATTTTGTGGAATAAGAGGCATTATTACTGATGTCAGATCGATCTTGACTAAAAGCAGAAAATATCAGAAGGATATTTACTTGGGTTTGATTGACTCTGCTATGGCATTCAACTATGTAGGTCAACATTGCAAAGCATGGACATTCTAGAATACTTAATCATGCTTATGCAGAACCTCTGTTTAGAACAGACACTGTCATTCAAACAAAACAAGAGGATGCTTCCATATGGTTTAAAATCAGGAAAGATGTTTGTCAAAGTCTTATCCTTTCACCATATCTATTTGATCTATAATGCTGAACAAATAATTCCAGAGGCTGGAAGATATAAAAAAATAACACAGCATCAGGCTTAGAGAAAGACTTATCTACAAACCTTGCTTGCAAAAAATGAAGAAGAATTGAAGGACTTATTGATAAGACTCAAATTATAACCTTCAGGATGAATTAGACCTCAGCATAAAGAAAACAAAAATCTCCACAACTGAATCAATAAGCAACATCATGATATGGGGAGATAAGATTGAAATTGTCAGGGATTTCATCTTATTTGTATCCATAATCAATGTCTATGGAAGCAGGAGACAAGAAATTAAACTACTTACTTCACATAGAAAAATCTATAGCAAAAGTCCTCTTAAAAGTACTACAATTCAAACATGACATTCAGATGACTAGGTGTATGAGACTCAAGCAACAAACTTTTTACCACACTTGTATGCAAGAGATAGACAATGAATAAGGAAAAAAGAAATATTTATTCCTTTGAATTACAGTATTGGAAAAGAATATTGAGTACAACATGGAGTACTAGAACTATTCAAATAGATAACCTGCATTATGCAGGTGACACAACCTTGCTTGCAGAAAGTGAAGAAAACTTGAAGCATTTACTAAAGAATATCAAAGATTACAACCTTCAACATCAAGAAAATAAAAATCCTCACCAGTGAGCTAATAGATAACAACATGATGTTGCTGGTTTTCTGTACTATCTAGTTGGAATCGACTAATCAGCAGGTTTTCAAAGGCAATAAATCAGATGAGAGGCGACTGCCCATCTTTCTCCTCCAGAGCAGTTGGTGGATTTGAACTGAGTGCCTTTGGGATTTCAGTGCAGCTCCTTACCACTAGGTCACCAGAACTCTCTAACATCACGATAGATGGAGAAAAGATAGAAGTTGTTAACAACTTCATTTTGCTTGGATCCACAAACAACATCCATGGTAGTAGCAGTACAGAAATCAAAAGCTGTATTGCACTGGGAAAATTTGCTGCCCGGAACCTTTCCAAAATGCTAAAGAGCAAGGACATCAGTTTAAAGACTAAGGTACACCTGAACCAAGCCATGACATTTTCAATGACTTGTTATTCATCTGAAAGTTAGGCAATGGCTAAGGATGACAGAAGAAGAATTGTTGCCTTAGAATTGTGATGTTGGAGAAGAGTATTAAATATCCCATGAATTGCCAAAAGAACAAACAAATCCATCTTGGGGAAAGTGCAACCAGGGTGTTCCCTAGAGGCAAAGATGGCAAAACTTGACCTCACAGACTTTGGGCATATTATCAAGGAAGGTCTAGTTCTTGGAGAACAATCTCAAGCTGGAAAAGGTAGAGGGTTAGCAAAAAGGAGAATGACCTTCAACAAGATAGACGGACACAATGGCAGGAGCATGACAGAAGTCCTTAGGGTGGGGTTCAAATATGTTGTTCATAGGGTCACAGATGCATGTTTGACTAGACAGTACCTAACAACAACAACAACTAGAAATCTGGTTTAGAAGCATGGCCAGAATGCTCCTTAGAAGCAACAATGGTGAGAGACTCTCTCATGCAGTTTTGACATATTATCTATAGGAACCAGTCCCTGGAGAAGAACTTACAACTGGTCAATGAAAAGGGGGAAGACCCTCAGTGAGACTGATTGATACAATGACTACAACTATAAACAGTCTACAACAAAGGGCAGGGGCTCACCACTCCAAAGGAGAAAGATGAGCAATCTGACATATGGTTTACTGCCTCGGAAAACCCAATGGAGAGTCAGCTATGAATTGTTTCCAACTTGATGGTGCATAACCACAATGAAACAGGTTTACTATGAGATGAGACTTACTCAAGGCCACCTAATGACAACAACAAATAATTCACAAAACCTTCTTATCTTACCAAGCCAAGTATCTGTTTATTATCAAATGAAACCATTATTGCAATATATGTACATGTTTGATTTTTCTACCCCTTCTTTTTAACTAGCATGTGGAAGGAACTATTAAAAACAAAATCCTAATGAGGCAATATTTTCATTTTTTAAGACAGATTCAAGGTTGATTATTAAGAACTGAAAAGGAAATTTGGCCAATAAAGGGAGGAAGAAGATTTCAAACAAAATACAGGATGAGTGTCCCATTGATTTGGCATTATTTCTGATAGGTTTATAACAACTCATGGAAGATATCAAAATGATGTCCTCAAAATTCCATCCCTGTTTTGATCATACATCATCCCTGAATACAAAAAGCAAACAGACTTGGTGGTTCTATCTGTACCCATAATAACCACCGCAATGGTTGATTCACCCACAAACCTCCCCAGCAGTCCATGGGTAAAAATGTGCAGTTTTATCTTTATTTCATTTTCTTTCTTGCAGCAGGGAAGCTTATACATAACCCTATTACTATCCTAGGCACCTATTAAATATGATTGAAACAACGCCCATTGGAAGTCTTAAAACCTTAACCACCAGTTTTACTTCTAAAATAAAGTAAACTGCCAAAAGTTCTGATAAAAGTGACAATTTATATTTTTAAGTAGTACAACTGGAAATTTCCTATAGCTGTAGACAAAGGAATTCTTACCCAGATAAGTGGAAGAGCACCAATAAATTTAAGGTAGCTTATGCAAGTTAGGCACTAATGAATGTCATCTTCTGTTTTGTCATGAAAAAAGATCTTTCTGCTGCTAAAGGAGACTGATTTAGATTATGAATAGCTGTAGTGATTTGCAAAAATGGCTCCAGAGAGATAGAATGAGACTCCATATACTCATGGCACTTGAGGTTTCTGCCCTTTTTGTTGAAAATTAATTTGTCCTGTGGGTTATTGGATTCTAGCTCAGCCAATGTATATTGCTCAGTCATCACAAATTTACTTAAAATTTAGTGTAGCTGAAGTTCATTCAACAAGACAAAAGTCTACACTTGAAAGCTTCTAAAAATCTTTTTTAAAAACTGGCTAACAGTGTAATTGAAAGTGCTAGCGTCTAAGTAGATTCACATAATGTTTTGCTGGTATCAATATATACTATCGTGCTATGTTAGAAATGGATTTTTCACTTGTTTCCCAAGAAAAAGCAGATAAAGCATATTTATCATGCACAAGTTAGAGGGCATTCTGGTTGAAGGTCCAAGTTTCTGAACAAATATAAATCTCTCGATTCGGATTGGACTTTAGAATATGTACTACATATTTTATGTATTTCCTTGTTTCATGCAATTCCAAGAAAAACATTTTAAAAAGAAAAAATATATTTTACAACTTCTGATGATTCCAAATCCTACACACATTATATACATAGTAAGGGATGAAAAATACACATATTTTTCATTTCTGTTTCATCAATCCTCAGTCACTCACTTTCAGATGCCACAGCCAGGAGGCTGATTGGCGAGAAGGGCCAGAGGAGAGCGAGCCACCCTTCAGGCAGCATCAGGACACAAATCACTTGTTTTTGATAAAAAGAACACTAGTTTAGTGGCCATGGTTTTTTACCCAATACTACAAGAAAAAGAGAAGAGAGCATTATCAAAATGGAATATTGTATAAATATACAAAGATAATATTTTTTTAAAAAAAGATTGCACAACTAATTGTAAGAAACAGAGGCATTTTTAATTAATCCTTCTCTTGGAGTGATTTTCCTCAATATATCCATAGTTCTCATTTTTGCCCATTAAACACATTTAATATGTATTTCATAGGCTCTGACTTTCTCTGTGTGTGTGTATGTGTGTGTCTTTCTGTCTTTTTTTCTACGTCTCTTTAAAAGTCTAGATAGTGCTCAAAACTTATTTATATAATAGCTAAAATCACGCCAGCATGCCACAACAGTGATTAGGGCCATCAGAGTAGCTCCTAATTAAATTAATGATACACAGGAGGCAACAAACATTATTTGCTCATTTCATTTATAGTTGAGAGACTGCTAAATAATAAGATTGTCTTCTATTAAAATATTATATTTCAAAGTAATTAAGAGCTAACCCTAGATGGTAAAAACCATTAGGATATGACATTTCATTAAGGAAAGAAAGCAAATACTATTTGGGGCCTTGTGTATCAAACATTTGGACTTTTTCACGTCGTAGCTTTTGTTTCTCCCAGACCCTTCGATTACGGCTGAGCACAACTGATGAAGTTCAAAGTCTGAAGCGATCAGCTCTTTGCTGGAGGTACACTGGCACAAAATGAGATACAGAAAGCTAACCAAATCATGACACAATGGACTGGAAATTTTAGATTAATAAACCTCTTCCAGTGAAGAACTAAATAACTTTTACAGTTTTATCTACGGTTATTTGTTTCTCTGAAGATTTATGGTCCTCGCAAGAGATATGCATCTTATCTTTCACTTTCCAGATTAAAGAGAGATGATTTTAAACAGGCTCCTGACTGGCATAATCTCGAATTGCAGATGATCTCAATTTAAAAAAAAAATGCTAAAAGTGAACTTGCAAGTCAAATGAGGACCGCTGTGCGCATGTCAGGTGCACAAGAGTCACTATCTGCATACAGCTAAAAGAAGCTGATCTTCTATGACCAACAGCAATCTCCTTCCTCCTCCGGCTCTGGGCCAGCTAGGAGCAATCTGTACATGCTTAACCAGGAATTAAAACTCTCCATGCTGCTGCTGCTTTAATTGATTGATGCTAAAAGTTTAGAAAATAAAACCTAACCAGCTATTACAAAGCGCCTTTAACCAAGCCTTCTCCTTTGAAAGCAGGCTCCTCAATTGAAACTGGCAGACCACATTTTTAGGTTTCAAGCAGCTCTGTCATTCTACAAGGAATGTGTCTGCCACTTCACACGATAGCCTGAGCTGAAAGACATGTACTTTGAATCAGAGAATCAATAGAACACTTAATGGACAATTAGGAGAACAGCTGTAAGACTGTCAGAGACCCATCTGTACACGGCTCAAACGGCAGGCCTGGACAGGGCCCAGCAAACAAAGTACACCGCCCCAGGGCACGGGCCCCGGACAAAACCTCCCTTTCATTTCTCATTTAATGTTAATATAGTGTTCTTTTTCATTACAAATTTTAACACGTGTAGAAAATTATGGAAATTGCTTAAGCCATTTGTCAACTTACATCATGTGAATGGATCGATAAATTTCACGACTCTGTTGTTAATGTAGATAAATTTTGGCATTTAATTAAGCTCTCGCAAAAACGTGGCCACTTCTAATTTCAGCAGATGCTGTCTTTTCATTTGTTATACATAACTACGGGGGTAAATACAACCCCATCGTGAATTATCACTAAATATTTATAGACAACACAGCAATTCTGAAAATAGACACAAAAGATTTTTTTTTTTTTTTGCCATGGAAACAATGACTGTGTAAAATCTGAAATAGTTGGTGATGAATGCTAATAGCAGCTGTGAACAGAATCTTCATCCTGCAGCTCCAGGAAAGAAATACATATGTATATTTCGCCCTGCACCCCCCCCCCCCCCGCCCCCTTCTGACCCTCCTTCCATAGATTACATCTCTATTTGGCAGAAATCATTTCAACTTCTTTTCACAGAATTACGCTAATTCTTATCTAGCTCCCTATGTTCATGGAAGCAGAAGGGGAGATGGACAAATCAAACTAAAGCCTCAATTTCTCCACATTTCTGTGTACTGAATTTGGATACAATTGGGATGCTTCACTTACAGAAGAGGAGGGCAATCTGAAGGTGCTTACTGTAAAAACATGCTTTAGATTTGGACTCTAAGGTTGGTCAGAAGGACACTGGGATGGTGAGAGGAGACAAGATGTCAGACAATGGGAAAAGCAGAATGAACTTTTTAGGCTTCCTGCATATGGCCTGAGGGGCCCCAAGATGAAATCCTGTTCCTGACAGCCAGAAGCCCTATAGCCTTAACCCTCTGTGGCGTAGTCTGACATGATAAACTGCTGTATCTCATTTGAGGGGGAATAGGCTGCCTCTTGGTGCTTCTGCTGGTGCCTTCAGGGAAAAGGGGATTCGGAAATCACACTGCTGTCTTTACAGTATAATCCACTCCATAACACTCCTTCCCACCATTGTCTAAATGCTTCAGAAAGGGGTCTTCTAGCTATGCAATGAAGGCATTTACAGCGGGAAAAGATAGGAGCCTTTGTGTATTGTAAGTTTACATCTATTGAAAAAAGTTTAGGAAAATAAAAAAGCTGATCCCTCTCTCATATTTTTACGATAGCTCCATGTCAAATTGGCCGTTGTTGCCGAGGCACTTTGGCTCTTTCTGCCGTCCTGGCACAGAGGTGCCTAGTCAGAGAAGATGAGTCTCCACACTCGGGCTCTATTAGAGGAATGAGGAGGAAGCAGCCAAAGGGAGAATGGATTGGGTCTTCTTGCTGAACCAAATTCCTCACCTAAACTGTCGGCCAAAATTCTCTCCCTGGATCGCTCTCATATTATCATAGTTCTCTTTATTCCAAAATATAAAGTTCCCAGCCCTTGAAGCCTTGTTTTGATATCCCTAAACAATAAAATGACCTAGAAAGAAAGCATCTTTGGTTTTAATGTTGAGAGTCAAAAATTTTTTTTGTAATCTCTGAAATATAGATATTCATGAAGTCATAAACCTAGTGCTTCCTGAGGCATTTCTGTCTGTGAATTTCTTTTTTTCTCGGGGAGAAATTGAGGGAAGAAATAGGTTATTGTTGGTATTGAGGAAATTTTGGCAAGTGCCAACTATTTTAGGTAGGCATTAAAGTGTTAGTAAAGTTAAGACTTAAGACTGTTTTGGGGAGGGGGGAATGAAATCCTAAAAAACTGAGATTGTGTAGATAAAAGAGAGCCACAAAATTCCTTGCCATTTTCTCCACCAGTTAAAGAGTCCGTGTCTTCTAACCATGATTCGGGGTTGCCTCTGTGATTGTTTTACCCAACAGAATGTAGCAGAAGTGACACTGTGACATCCCAGCCCAGACCTTGACAATTACTGCTTCCACACCCTCGAGAAGCCATCCACCAAGGTCATCCAGCATGGCGTTAGATTACCAAACAAAGAGAAGCTAAGTGGAGAGTAGCCCTAAATGCTCCATCTTGGATGTTCCCCAGGGTGAATATCTTGCGTGTTCTAGCCCCAGGGAAACGCCCAGCTATCAGCTGCTACAGCAGCAACTGCAGATGCACCATGTCTAGCAGAAGAATCTCCTGGCTGAGTTCAACCAACCCACAGTCCTGAGAATTAACAAGTCTTTGTTATTATTAGTTTAAAGCACTAAGTATTGGAGTCATTTGCTACACAGCAACATAGCAAACATATTTCATAATAAAAGTCTATATTCTTTTTATTCTCAGCTTCTATCCTCCTTTAAGCCTTTACATCAAGTGGCAGTCAACGCCTTTATTTTATCAAATTAAAAAAAAAACCTAAGCTATAAATTTTGATAAAATGGATACTCTTTTTTTAAATAAGCTCATTATTTTCTCTACTATTATTTGTACTATTTTGCTCTTTATAACACCTCTATCATTACTGTACATTGCTGCTCAAGTTGCACACCAAAGAAAGACAGTTCCTACAACAGTAACTTCATCCTTTTCCGAGACTTTTTTCTTGAAAATCAGCTGAAAGAGCCAATTTACTTAAATAAGAGATTTTTAAGATAGATTTTCTTCTGTTTATATCAAACATGCTTAACAGAAACAAACTCTTTAAAATAAGTTCCTTTCCTTTTAGCCTAATAAAATAACTAGATTCTAATCACAACTCTGTTAGAAATTGCTGTGTATCTCAAGTCATTTCACCTTTTAGGACTTTCGTTTCCTCAGCTATAAAAAGAAATTGGGCTACACTTACCAAGGACATATGTGCACAATTTTTCCAGCAATTGTCAACTATCTCTTTATTGCTTATTGTGATTATGCATTGAAAAATTTTCCTTCTATTGGCAGGAATTGTTCTTATGTACCATCAATCCACAGTTTAACACCCTTGGTACCAGCAGTCAGGAGATCTGGAGATACAGCATTTGGGAAAGTTGGCTATCAGAGATTGCTCCAAAGTCCTGAGGAACAATGATATCTGTTTAAAGACTAAGGTGTGCCTGATTCAAGCCATTGTCTTTCCAGTCACCTGTCTTTTATGTGCAGGTTTACACATTGCCTATTCTTCACAAGTTGCATAAGCAATTAGTACATGGTTTGCATATAGAAAAGACCTGAGAGGAACTGAACGAGGGCAATAGCTTTAGCATGGGCATAGTCCAAAACTCATTGAGTTTATGTCATCTCTGGCACTGAAAGTGTTGCCAACTTCTACATTTCGTCTTAAACAGAATATAGTATATCATATAAATCTGAGTAAAAATATAAACAAACATTTGTTTCATTACTACAGAAAAACTATGTGAAATTAATTTTTTTCTTGTAACATTTAAGCAGGTAAATAAGTTTTGTTTAAAACCACACTCAATTCTAAAATGTAAGGATTTCAACTACTTAAAGAATCAAACAGACCTAAGTTTGAATTTGAATGCATAAATTACCACCTGGTAGCACTGGACAATTTGCTTAATCTGTCTGCACTTCAAGTTTCTTCCCCCAAATGCACAGATTCCCATTTATGGCATTAAAATGAGGTGATATATATGAAGTACCAAGAATAGCAAGCAGTAAATCATAGAGATAAACAGACTTCAATAAATAGAATTTACAAGTAGAATGTGAGCTCCATGAGCACAGAAACCTTGCTTATCTTGTTCTCTTCTTCCAAAAGTGTGACTAACTGTAAAAAGAGGCAGGATTATTACATTAGCCAATGGCTCCAACTTCCTTCCACGGGCATTTATGGATTGTCATGTAGACACCAAATGGTTTGAGGTCCATGCCCTTTAACCTTTTCTACTCATGAACAAGAAGCGCCCTAAAAGACAAAGAATCAGAGGAAAAATCACTAGGCGGGTCACCGTTGCTAGGTCATTTAAATGATGAACATGAATTAAAGGCGCTGTTTGAATCCACCAGATGCTCCACTGGAGAAGGAGGGGCAACTTCCTCCTGTCTGATCCGATTCGACGGTACACAAGTAAATAAACAAATACATAAAATCTTTAAAAAAAGAAAAAAAGACAATCATGACTCATACAGAAGAAGAGAATTCCTCATCATAAAATATCTCCCTTAATTTCAGTAGGAGTCTGAAACAGTAGATTGAAGGGGTTGAGATTGTATATCTTTCTCTAGTGAAGCTTTTGGTAGATTCAGAACACCAGAGAAGTACCGCCTTTTGATTAGTGGTTAAACTCCCTACAGACTATGTCAAGAGTCCTAGGTATTAAACATATGCTTCAGTTAATATAAGAAGCTTTGGTGGCAAATAAAAAAAAAAAAGAAAGAAAGAAAGAAAAATCTCCCTTGAGAAGAGGAGCTAAAGCAAAAATTTTCTAATAGATGAAGAAGGGAATCTGGTGGTAAGAAATCCTATGACGTGATTCGGGCGGCCTGGTGGCCCACGGACAGGGAGTTAGCTGCCAGCCTGTAAGCAGTTCAAATCCACCAGCTGCCCTTCAGGAGACAGATGAGCTTCTATCTCTGTAACTTCCTCTCATGTGATTTACACCCTCTGAAAACCCGCTGGAGGGTCAGCTATGAGTCAGTTCTGATTCAGTAACAATGTGGAGTTTTTTTGACAAAGCAATTAGAATGGAATCTATTGGAAGAATAAAACAGAAAGAAGTTCTAATTATTTGATAATTAGAACAGTGACAAATAAAATAAGAATTCAAATAACTTAATTTTTCCATTTATTATTCAATTACTAACCATATTTCTTTGTCTCCTACATTAGGAGAGTTGTGTTAGTGTCATGAAGCAGCATTAGTAAACAAGGTATATCAAATGGATAAGCCATCTTCCCTTAGGGAAGGCAGGCTAAATTTGCAATAGACCAGAAGAAATCTTAGAAAAAGCAATGATCAAGGCTTGCTCAGGCAGCTGATGTTACTATTACCTCAGATAACTCACTTTCCTACGGACATATTTTGAATTTGTTAAGGATGAGATTGCTCCCACCTTTAACTACCAAATCTACTAACTCCTGTAAATAAGCCAGATCATTGGGCCTTTACGTGACAAACTCTCATTCATTGTTGTCAAATTGGAACAGACTCATAGCTGACCCTCTGGTGTATGTCAGAGGCTGTGACTTGCTCGGGAGATGTCCATTTTTCTCTCAAAAGCCATTCCTGGATTGGCAGCACAGTCCCCGTGGGCTAGGTCAGTAGAGCTTCCTTAGACGTGTCAAGCATGAAATCAAACTAAAAGTTCCTCCACAACAGTCCTGACTGCCCTCCCTGGGCCCAATCTTTCTATAATTACAGAAGTTAAGATGGCAATAGAACCACCGCCAGAGGAGACACAAGTATAATAAGGTTTAAAAGCAGAAAAGGGAGTTCAGAAAAACTGCCAGACATTTATAGCCAAACCATAAATATGGAACTTGATATTTAAATTTTCTAGTTACCTGATAATACATGGTATATGATATGAACTCGCATCAAAATCATAGTGACCAGTTCCATCTTTACCCACTATTATCCCTGCAAAAATGGAGACAGTGAGTGATGGGAAATGAGAGAAGATAGAAATTATAAATATAATTACCATGGGCATAACTAGGACTGAAACTTTTCATGCTGTTATGCAAGAATATTAGGGAGTTCTGGTGGCATAGTCTGTAGTGAGCTGCACTAGTAACCCATAGAGTGAGCATTTGCACTAGTTCAAATCCCCCATCAGCTCCACCGGCAAAATATGGGCAGTCTTCTCCCTTGAAATTTATAGCCTTGGAAAGTCACTAGAGAACCAGCTATGACTCAATTGCAACCTGATGACAATGAATTTTGAGATGGGTTTGGTCTTTAGTTATAGTAAATATATCACTCTTGTTACCCAGAGTTGTCTGTACCACATTGTAGTAGAGCTTTCAAAGAATTCTAAATCTTAACTTTCATATCAACTTTCTTGAAGCTTCAGATGTAATTTTAAGATTCTAAGAAACTGTCTGGAGACTAAAGTGTGTCTGATCCAGGTCATGGTTTTTGTTATTAAGTGCTATACATCAGAAAGCTGGACTAGGGATGATAGAAGGAGAATTGATGCTTTTGAGCTGTGGTGCTGGAGAAGAGTATTGAATATGCCATGGGCTGCTAAGAGAATGAACAGGTTTGTCCTAGAATGGGTGAAGCCAGGCTGCTCCTTGGAGACAAAGATTATGAAGCTTTGTCTGACCAACCTTGGACGTGTTGTGATGAGGGACCAGTTCTTGGAGAGGGACATCATGCTTGGGAGGATGGAGGGACAGCACAGGAGAGGAAGACCCTCCATGAGATAGATTGACTCACTGACTGGGATAATAGGGGTAGATGACTCAGAGATAAAAATGTTGGCTCAAGATAGAACAGGGTTCAGAGTGGTTTAAATAGGGTCGCTATGAGTCACAGGCGACTTGATGGCACATAACAACAACAATCTAAATGTGAAAGATAATAATCTTAGGGTGTTTTTTTTTTAATTTTCCTTATGTGTTACTATTAAGAAATAAATGTTCTTCATGGTGAGAAAGACAGATTAATCACATTTAAGGTTTGTCTGTGGCTTGAATCAGTGATGAAAGGCCCAATTTCCAACACAGATCAAATGACTTCAAGGGAGCCCAGAGAGCTGAATGCTAGTTCTCCTGAAGCTGATGTGTACACAGCAGAAATTGTATATTAGGAGTGTATTAATACAATTCTATCTCAACAGATTTAATTCTTAAATGCTACATATACTTGTTTAATCTCCCATTTTAAAAGTAGAAAAGGTTAGATTATAACATCAGGTTAGCTCTCTTTGAAGCAGGTAATAATTAAGTTGATTCACTGTTGCAATTACTGTCAAATCCCCCTTAATTACCACAGATTTTATAGCAGCTTCATTATACTTCTGCTGTAATGCATTGTGGCCCTAAGGAGAAGTGTTGCAGGAAACCTTGCAGAGCATGGATAATTCTAACCTGCAGTTACAGCTTCCAGCAAAAGTTCCCGCACTAAATTTATCTTTTTCTGACATCTCTCTCTGTTACTCAAGCAGTTAAACTGAAGTAACATTACTAAAATACCCACCTAACTTTGAAAGTTAGAAATGATTTCCTCTTAGATGTTAAAAACAAACAAAAAAAAATGGAGGAAGAAAGGATAAAATAAGCCTACAATTACTCCAGGAAAAGCATTAAATTATGTTTAATAATGGATTTAGATTATGGCATTTGAATAGATGTGTGATCTATATATCCACATCTCAAATGTGTCCTATACTTCTATTTCTTATGGATATTTCTTGTATGATAAGTGAGACCAAAAATAGTATTTAGCACTAAATCTCCAACAGATAATCTCAGGTTAATCAGCTGGTTTTTATGTTATCAATGTTTCCCGGTGAATTTCGGGGGGAAATAATCATTTAAAGAATCATTTTGAGGTTTCTCTATTACTGCTTGTTCTCATTGGAAAAATCTTTACAAATCAGAGCCTGTAAATTGAGTCAAGTTCAAAACAGATAACTGAATAATGTTCCTCACAGATCCCTTTTTAGCCAAGGAATTTATTCCACAGAATATATTAGATTCAGAAAGGGCTGCAGTGTCAATGACACTATTGGCAGCTGTGTTAACAGTGAAGGGCCTGGCTTTGTACAGCAATACAGTTATTAAATTTCTCCAGAGACCATGACTCATTAATCAAATATTCATACATCTCTGTAAATACATGCCAAACAGAGAATACCCTCAGAGTCGAGCCTCCCAATACAAGTGCTCTTTCATGTAACACTGACAAAATCCTGAGAACATGCGGTCATGTTTTGCATTTCAAATGCACTATGTACTCTTTAAAACTCCATCTCCTAAAAACAGAACACAAATGATCTTACTGATCCCAAGTGTTAGATGGCTACAATTAAAATTATTCCACTATTGCTTCATACCATCTTTTTTTAAAAGGGGGACAGTGAATCAATTCTTCTGTTCTTTGTTTACCATCAAACAAGTAATTTTTTTCCCAGGCGGATGAAGAAACCCAGGGCCATGCTCCTATTAATACAAGAATTTGTATTAGCATGAAAACAACAAATCACTACTCAAACTAGAGAGGCCAAATAACATATTAGCAGACATGAACTTGCTATATTTTGCAAAGCCCAGAGTCTGTTTTGTACTACTGGGAGTTTCCCTCCTAGTCTAAGTAACAAACAGTCTTTCTCAGCTGAAATCTCTGGAAAAATGGGGTCTGAAAGCCAGATAAGGAAGTCTCAGTGTCACCTATTAAGACTAGTAATATTGGGCTCCTTATCTCAGCAAAGATAGGATGTGTAGAAGAAAGAAAAGGAGCATCTTACACAAACTTTTTTTTTGTTGTAAGAGTTGCTTAAACACTGGGGACTCAACTCATAATGTTAGAAAAATGTAAAAAAGAAAATCTGTGACATGTGCTCCTTTGTCATTTCTGTAGCCCTTCCATACCACTATCTAGACTCCTTATGTCCTTAATTTGTTTTCCAAACACAGGCCTTCTTAGGTCAAAGATCTTCCTTCAACAAGCTCCTTGACCCTTCTGCAGTTTAGGGGTAATTTTCTCTCACTCTATGGTCTTTTGGAATCTTTAATACAATACGTTGCAAAGGAAACTAGAACTTCATGTCCACAGTTGGATATTAGTTGGTTATGTATCTTCCACAGAGCAGCTGGTGGCCCGAACCGTGTGCCTTTGAGATTGCAGTGCAGCTTCTTGTCACTAAGCCACTAGAGCTTCCTTAGGTATTTCTATTTTAGTTGATGTTATTGGAGTCATCTGCTACTCATAGCAGCCCTAAGTACAACAGCTTTGAAGGTTGCCCTCTCCTGAGTCAGTCTCACTGACTCTCACACATCTACCATCATTATTCCAGTTACTGTGTCAAATCATCGCATCCGGGATTTTACTTTCCTGTACTGTCCCTCCACCCTTCCAAGCATGATGTCCTTCTCCAGGGACAAAACCCTCCTGGACATATGCCCAAAGTAAATGAGACAGAGCTACAAAATCCTAGCCTCCAAGGAGGAACTTGGTTTCACTCTCCACAAGGCAAATTTGTTTGTTTTCTTGGCAGTCTATAGTATGTTCAATACTCTTCTCTAGCACCACAAATCAAAGGCATCAATTTTTCATCTGTCATCCTTAGATACTGTTCAGCTCTCTGATGCATAGAAAGTAATTTTGAAGACTAAAACTTAGATCTGGCTCATCTTAGTCTCCAGACTGACATCATTGCTCTTCAGTACTCTGGAGAGGTCTCTGACAGATTTTCCCAGTGTAAATAGTCTTTTGGTTTCCTGACTTGCTAGTGTCAAAAGTGTTGATTGTGGAGCCGAGCAAGCTGTAACTGTTAACAACCTCAATTTCTTCTCCATGTATCCTGGTGCTGCCAATTGGCCCAGTGCTGAGAATCTTTGTCTTCCTGTTGTTGAGCTTCAATCCATAGTGAAGACTACAGTCCTTGACCTTCAGCAGCAAATGCTTCAGGTCCTCCTCAGTTTCAGGACGCAAGGTCGTATCTTCTGCATAATGCAGGTTGTTGATGAGTCTCCAATGTTGATGCCACATATAGCCTGCCCACCCAAATGATCTGTTCTGCATGTCGTTGTTACGTACCTTCAAGTTGGAACCAGGCCATAGCTAACTCTTCTGCAGGTTTTCACTCAGCATAATGCTCTTCAGTCTCTCCCAAATTAGGTAGCAATTTACAAGATTATTACAAGATGAGTGCTGTGTAGCATTCCATTGTATGAATGTATGACAACTTCTCCATCCATTCATTAGCAGTTGGACATCTGGCCTGTTCCCATGTTCTTATGATGGTGAATAACACTGCTATGAATATTGGTGTACAAGTCTCCGTTTGAGCGGCAGTTCTCATTTTCTTGGGGTATATTCCAAGTAGTGGAATAGCTGGGTCATATGGAATTTCTATGTTTAGCTTTTTGAGGAAGCACCAAACTGCCTTCCAGAATGGATGTAACATTTTACAATCCCACAAACAATATGTAAGAGTTCCTATCTTGCCACATCTTCTCCAACATTTATTACTTGCTGTCCTGTTAAACTTTGACACAGCTACTGGAGTATGATGGTATCTCATCGTGGTTTTGATTTGCGTCTCTCTTATTGCCAGTGATTTGGAGCATTTCTTCATGTGCCTGTTGGCCATCCAAATATCTTCCTCTGTGAAAATTCTTTCCATGTCTTTTGCTCATTTTGTAATTGAGTTATCAGTCTTTATCTTGTCCTTAAGTGGTTTTTCAGAGGCTGCAAATCACATGAGAGGAGACTGCCCATCCTTCTCCCACAGATCAGCTGGTGGGTTCAAACCACATGCCTTCAAGATTGCAATATAAGTATTAAGGTGGTTTCTTTTTTAAAAAAAAAAAAAGCATAAATAACCATTTAAAATGGCACTCAAGGCTCTCATTTAAATGCCCTTGGCTTACATTTCATTCTTGTTTCTCATTTCATGTGCATTGCTGCAATATGTTTAGTGTCCACATTTTACCCACTTACTAAATACCAGCAGGGCTCCCTCCTTGGTATACCTACAAAACCCACCATCCGTATGTTCTTTAGAACGTACCCTAATGCAGTTAGTTCCCTAATCAAACCCCACTTCCATTTAGAAACACAAGGACATGAATATTACTTCTGTTTCTTTGTAATGTTTCCTCTTCTTAGTCCACATGCTTATCTGCTTGTTCAGAAATTCTTAACACACCTTGAAGAGTCACCTCAAATGTCATCTTGCACATGAAGATCCTCAAATCCCCATAACCAGATATGAAACGATTTTGAACCAATTTTTTTTTCTTCTGGAGAATTTCTAGGAAAACTTTTCTCTTCTACCATGTATAATAGGTTTTGGGATACCATCCTTAAGTTTACTGCCTTCCCTAAGTAAGCTTCATAACAAAAAGACACATCATCTTGCTTTTTGAGGCATTCTACTAAAGAAGATATCCACTGATAATTTCTATTTCCTAAATCTCTCTGGCTTTGGCATAGCCAAACATACTTTCAACAACTAGTCACTGGGAGTGCCAATCTCTCAAGGTCCTGGTTTTGTCACCCCTGTCTGTACAGGACTTGTCTCCAATCATTAAATCAATCCTAATGATAATATTGCACTGAATTATAACCTACAATAAGAACTATAGAAGAAGATTCACCATAGACGAAGCCTTTGCTGATCAACCTCATTTCTGTCCGTACTCTATCCAAAATGCTTATCCTGTTTCTCCATGCCTGCATTTTTACCATTGCTATTACAATTCTCTGTGTCTGGAGATTTAATTGGTTAGGGAGTTTCTCCTAATTTTTTTTATAAACAATTTTTTTATTGTTATTTTGACAAAAGTTTACAGAAAACTTGGATTTCCATTCATTCACTGTTGCACATTTTCCTCCCCAACCCCTCCCCATTCCAGTCCATTTTGCTATACACTTCTTATTCTGTACTGCTGCCATGCAAATAATGCCTAATCATATATTTCTTTTAAACAGTTTCTTCCCTCATCTGTTCCAATGCAGTGTTCATTATTTATCCCCTCTTTTCTTAGTCTTTCCTTCAATCCCCATTTCCATCCTGTTTTGTAACAGTGACATTATGCAATATTTGTCCTTTTGTGACCGAGATATTTCTGAGATATTTGTGACTCAGCATAATGTCCTCCAGGGTTACCCATTTTGTATAAAATTTTATGAGTTGATTTTCAGTACTGCTAGGAGTCCATTGTGTGAATATACCACAGCTTCTCAATCCATTAATTTGTTGATGGTCATTTGGGTTGCTGCCATCTCTTTGCTATTGTGAACAATGTAGCAATAAACATAGATGTGCATACATCTGAGTGGCAGCTCTGAGTTGTCTTTTTTTTAAAAATCCCCAGCTCTAAGAGAGATGCAAATCAAAACAATTATAAGATACCATCTCACCCTACTAAAAATAGCAAAGTTCAACAGTGCAGCAAACAACAAATGCTGGCGAGCTTGTGGAGAAACTGGAACCCTTATTTATTGCTGGTGTGAGTGTAAAATGGTGCAACCACTATGGAAGTAAAAAGTTGAAAATAGAAATACAATTTGGAGATTTAATTTGGCTCTTAATCTGAGCTACGAATTCCTTCTGAGACTGTGATATCATTATGCCTGTAGGATTTGTCAAAGTAGGGAGTTAGCAAAATGGAGGAAAACCCTCAGGGAAATGAATTAATGCAATGATTATAACAATATATTAAAACATGGGCAGAATCATGAGAATGGCAGAAGACCTGGGGAGTTTTCATTTTATTCTGCATCAGGTTGTTATGGGTTGGCAGCTAACAACTACCATAACCTAACTGCCTGATGTTGTCATAGTGTCACTGTGACCACCAACAGATCAAAAGCTTGCATGTCCTCCACTATTCTCATGATCTTTGGCATGTTCAATTCCATTACTGTAATCACTGTGTCATTCCATCGTGCTGCCTGTTCTCAGCATGATGGATTTTTCTAGGGACTGGACACCCCCACCCCCAATAACATGCCCAGAGTCTGTGAGACCAGCTTTCACCATCCTTGCTCTTAAGGAGTACTCTGCTTGCACTGTCTCCAAGACAGACTTGATTGGTCTCTAGGCAGTCCAGGGGATATTTAGTGCACTTCTCCAGACCAACTCAAAGGCATTGATTCTTCATCTGTCATCCTTATTCATAGTCCAACTTTCAGATGCACAGGAAGCAACTGAAAATATCATGAGTTTGCATCAAGTGTACCTTAGTATTTCAGCTGACACCCTTGCTCTTTAACACTTTGAAGAGGTTCTACCTGAGGTACTACCTTGATAGCACATATTTCATTTATTTTATATTGATCCTCTCCACGCTTAACTTTCTAGTTATTATTGATCATTATTTAATTGCACTTTTACTTTCTAGGTGCTGAATTGAGTAAAATTAAAGCTATTAAGTGTGTTTAAACAGTATATAAATATGAACATAAAATAGAAGGGCTATAGAAAAGTTAAAGTAATATGTTGATATAGAAGTATTGGGTGTTTTAATTTTTGGTATCTAAATCAACTATTGTAAAAATAATATAAACATACGTGTATTTCTTTGCATTAAACCCTTCTGTTTTCTAACTAGAATTTTTACTATGCTCTCTCAGGAGAATTCTAGTGTAATTAATCACTCAAGGCCTAGAACTGAATGACTGTTGTTGCTGTGTGCCATCAAGTCCAAATCAACTGCTATGTGACCTCCCAGTGGACTTTCAGAGGCAGTGAACAGCATGAAAGAACACTCTTCATTTTTCTCTGGTGGAGCAGTTGGTGGTTTCCCACCGTACACCTTGGGGATTACAGCACAGCTTCTTACCATTAGTTCACCAGAGCTTAGCTGGGCAGCTAATATATATGTATTAGGGTAAGTGACTAATTCTTAATTATTAGCTACAGAGATGAGGCCTTGCACAACCGAGGAAATGTCACATAACAAACACAAGAATAGTGTTGCTACTATTTTTCTTGTTGTTATGTGCCATCAAGTTGTCTGCAACTCTTAGCTATCCTATGTAAAACAGCCCTAAACCCTGATCTATCCTGTGCCAATCTCATTGTCTCTGACACACCTACCCGCATTACCCTAGTCATTAAGTCAATCAATCCATCTGATCGAGGGTCTTCCTCTCTTGCACTGTCTCTCCACCCTCCCAAGTATGATGTGCCTCTCCAAGGACTATTCCCACCTTGCAGGATGTCCAAAGTATGTCAGACAAAGCTTCAGAATCCTTGCCTCCAAGGAGAACCCTGGTCTCATCCTCTCTAGGATGAAACTGTTTGTTCTCCATGCTTCTTGTTGTTGTTAGATGCCACCAAGTCGAGTACGACTCACAGTAACACTATAGATGAAAGATCTGAATCTAGTTCTTTCCTGCACCATCCTCACACTTCCTGACACACAGAGCCTATCACAGCAGTCACCATGTCAATTCACCTGGTTGAGGGTTTTCCTCTCCTTCACCTACCCTCCATCCCCCTTTCCCAACATCATGTCCCTCTCCAAGGAATAGCATCTCCTAACAATATGTCCAAAGTATGTGAGGTGAAGGTTCATCATTCTTGCCTCCAATGAGCACTCCAGCTGTTCCCTCTCCAAGACATATCTATTCACTCTTTTGACCATCCATGGGATGTTCAGTGCTTTTCTCCAGCACCACAGCTCAAAGGTATCAATTATTTTCATGTCATCCTTATTCATTGTCCAGAGTTCAGATGCATTGTTAGTAATCAGAAAGATGATGGCCTGAATCAGATGCACCTTAGTCCTCAAATTGACATCACTACTCCTCAAAAATTTGGAAAGGTCCCTAACTGCAGATTTCCCCAGTGCACTGTCTCCTTGTTTCCTGACTGCTCGTACCAAGGTTGTTCATTGTAGATCCAAACAAGATGAAGCTGTTGCCAATTTCAACCTCCTCTCCATCAATAAGAATCTTTGTTTTCTTGATATTGAGGTGCAATCCAGACTGAAGGCTGCATTCCTTATCTTCTGTAACAAAGGCTTCAAGTCCTCCTCACTTTTAGCAAACAAGGTTCTGTCATCTGCATAATGTCACCTGAAGGTTGTTGATGAGTCATCCTCCAATCCTGATGCCACATTCCTCTTCATAGAGTCCAGCTTCTCAGATAATTTGCTCAGCATGCAGATTGAATAGGTATGGAGAGAGAATTTAACCCTGGCACACTCCTTTCCCAATTCCATACATTGCTTCCCTCTCTGTTTGCACAACAGCCTCCTGGTCCAGGTATAGGTTCTGCATGAGCACAATCAAGTACTCTGGATTCTTATTCTTCTCAATGTCAGTCACAACTTGTCATAATCTACATAAGTCAAATGCCTTTTCAAAGTCAATAAAGCACATATACCTCGCCAGCATTTGTTGCTTGCTGTTCTGTTAAATTTTGCTATT
>NW_006399755.1:29245060-29269046 GCF_000299155.1 Elephantulus edwardii
AATTAATAGAAAAAAACAAAAAAAAATAAAGCACATATAGATATCCTTCTGGTATTCCTCACTTGCAGCCAGGATCCATCAGACTGCAGCAATGATATCCCTAATGCCAAGGCCTCTTCTAAATCCTGCTGAACTTTTGGCAATTCCCTACGTATGTACTGTTCCAGCCATTTTTTAATGATCTTCTGCAGTATTTTGCTTGCATGTGATATCAATGACATTGTTGGATAATTTCCACATTCTATTGCATCACTCTTCTTGGGAATAGGAACAAATATGGACCTCTTCCAAACCATTAGCCAGACAGTCGTCCTCCAAATTTCCTGGCATAGACCCATGAGTGTATCTAAGCCTGAATCTGTTAATTGAAACAAGTCAATTGATATCCCATTGATTCCTACGGCCTTATTTTTTGCCAATGCCTTCAATGCAGCTTCCACTTCCTCTTTCATTACCATTGGCTCCTGTTTATATGGTACTTCCTGATGTTTTTCAGTGTTAATCAATTCTTTCTGGTACAGCAAGTCTGTGTATTCCCTCCATCTTCTCTTGATACTTTCTGAGTCATTCAATATATTGCTAATAGCATTTTTCAACATTGGAGTCCATGGTATATGAATACTCTTCTCCAGCACCACAGATCAAAGACATCAATTCTCCTTCTATCATCCCTAGTCTTTATCCAGCTTTCTGATGCATAGCAAGTAATTGCAAAGACCATGGCCTGGATCAGGTGCACCTTAGTCTCCAGACTGACATCATTGCTCTTCAGAGAGGTCTCTGACAGCAGACTTTCCCAGCGCAATTTGTCTTTTTTTCCCCCCCGTTTGCTTGTTTTCTGACTGCTGGTACCAAGGGTGTTGATTGTAGAGCCAAGCAAACTAAAGTTATCAACAATCTCAATCTCTTCACCATTTATCATGATGATGCTAATCGGCCAAGTGGTGAGAATCTTTGTTTTCTTGATTTGAGCTTCAGTCCATATTGAAGGCTTTAGTCCTTGACCCTCTGCAGCAAGCACTTCAGGTCCTCCTCAGTTTCAGCAAGCAGGGTTGTGTCATCTGCATAATGCAGGCTGTTGATGAGTCTTCCTCTAATCCTAATACCACATTTCTCCTCATAGAACCCAGTCTCCTGGATAATATGTTCTGCATATAGATTGAGTAGTTATGGGGAAAGAATACATCCCTGGCATACACCCTTTCTAATTTTGAACCGTGCAGTGTTTCCTGGCTCTGTTCTGACAATTGTCTCCTGGTCCAAGTTTAGGTTTCGTATAAGCACAATCAAGTGTTCTGGGATTCCCATTCTTAGAGTCAGCCACTGTTTGTTGTGATCCACACAGTTAAATGCCTTTGTATAGTCAATGAAATAGATAGACATTCCTCTGGTATTCCCTATTTTCAGACATGATCCATCTAACATTAGTTATAACATCCCTAGTACCACGGCCTCTTCTAAACCCAGCCTGCACACCAGGCAGTTCTCTGTTCATGTGCTATTCCATTCATTTTTTTTATAATCTTCAGCAGAATCTTGATTGCATGTGATATCAATAATATTGTTCCATAATTTCCTCATTCTGTTGGGTCACCTTTCTATGGAATGGGAATAAATATAGATCTCTTCTAGTCAGTTGACCAGTTGGTTGTTTTCCAGAATTCTTGGCACAACTTGGTGAGCACATCCATGGCAGAGTCTATTTGTTGAAATATGTCAATCGTATGTCATCAATTTTTGAGGCCTTGGTTTTTGCTAATTCTTTCAGAGCAACTTGGACTTCTTTCTTTATTACCACAGGCTCTTGTTTCATGAAATTCTTCTGTGTGTGCTAATTTCTTTTGGTACAATGACACTGTAAATTCGTTCCATCTTCTTTTAATGCTTCCTAGATCATTTAATATTCTGTCCAAAGCATCCTTAAGTATTGCACCTCAAGGCTTAAAATTGTTCTTCAGTTCCTTCAGTTTAAGAAATGCCAAGTGGGTTTGGCACCTTTATTTTCTGACTCCATCATTATAATACTTTGTCTTCCCACACTGCCCTTTGAAATCTTCCGATCATCCCCTTCAGATCTTGATTTCTTCCCTTTGCTTGGCTTCTCAGCACTCTAGTGCAATATTCAGAGTCTCTGCTGACATCCATCTTGGTATTTTCTTCCTCCTCTGTGCTGCTATTAGAGTTGTGAAATGTGGCAGTCCCATCAAAACTTTTCAGTGTATTTCCTTTCTTCCAGGCTCTACATTCAATTTCAAACCGTTCCAGCCTACAAGCCTCTTAACATCTTTTTACCTATGCCATTTTATTTGCTCATGCTCAAACATTGCTGTCATCCAGCTATTGGATTTCCAATTTTCCTTTCTCTTTCTTGCTTAGAAAATAGTTTTTAAAGCCTGTGAATTTGTAAATTTTATTTCTATTCATTATGAATCATAATATTCAAAGCACAAATTCAATGCTGCCATGGCCAAACTGCCTCATTCTGACCCTCCAGCGGTTTTCAAAGGCTGTAAATTACACAGGAGTTGTCCATTTTTTTCTCCTGCAAAGCCACACAGGTGGATTCAAACTGCCAGAGGAGTGGCCTTTGTGTTAGCAGTCTACCTCCCTGCAGACTGGGTCACCAGAGCTCCATTGTTCATGGTGAATCATAGAATAAAGTGGATATATGATTGTCGCTTGAGGTGCTGGCAAGTCAAAGGTGCATCATGCAGAATCTGTGCATTCCAGAGTAGAACTCTTCTCCATGGTTCTCAGGGATGTAACCCTTCAATAGCACATCACCAGGACTGTCTTCCCGGATGCCTCTTAGCAGTTCACACTGCAAACCTTTCATTATAAGTTAGTAAAAATCCATTCAATAAGAAATATAACTGGTACAAATCAGAATGCATACTGTACATATAATTATTACTAATATCCTATTATTTGAACGAAAGATGATTCTCTGTAGAATTATTTGGTCTATAATAAGAGGTTATGAATTTTTATTTTTCTGAAAAATAGTAAAGGATAACACAGTGAAATAATCTACCTTATGATAAGCATCTATTCTTGGCATCTATCTTAAATCTATTTTTCTTATGATTACAAGAGAAAAATATGACATTTTATAACTGTAGTTGTAATGTGTTGGCCCACTGATTGCCATCAGTGCTGCTGAGAAGGACTGTGAAAGAGTGGAAAATGAAAACGGAAAAATGTGTGCACACTACTGGCTCTAAATAAATATTATCCAATGTTCATAGGCAAGGGGGACAATCTTTACATAACTGTGAACGCCACACCAAAAAAAATGCTCAGGAGTTCTAAACTCATTCAAGATTCAAACTATAAAGTGAGTATATTTTCTATTTTAAAATAAATACGATGTTTACAACCTCCCCTGGTCTGTTTCACCTTGTTCAATTCAGAGTTTAAAAATGTTTCACTTTCTTTTCAGTTCAGTACCTCATTGTAAAGTTGTGATTGACTGACAATGAGGTTATAATAAATATCATATGCAACTATGTGCTTTGTCATTTAAATAATGATTCTTTATCCTTGTTTAAAAAAATGCCTCTATCATATATCAAGAATGTCTTTCTTTTATTTCACCATTACCTAAATTTCCCATCTATTTAAATAGCAATTCATATAGATTAAATTTTCCAAAGTATTATTATAATATCTTCCCTTACTATTGTTTTGATTTTGGGGAATTCTCTATAGTCTGTTTAGAATACACAAGCCCCAATGTTTTTATATAAAATGCAAGACATTCAAGTTGATTTGTGATAAACCATGAAAACAAAACTTTTTCTTAGAAGTAAAAAATTTAGGAGATAAAGAAAAAGAGGGATTAGTATTATTTGACTGAAAAAAGTTATTTCTGGCATGAGATACTAGAAAGTAACTAGAGATTTCTCAAGAGTAGCTTTTTTTACTTAAAATCAGCTAGAGCTGTTGTTGTTATGTGTCATCGAGTCACCTGTGACCCATAGCGACCCTGTGTACACTGGTTCTGAACCCTTCTCTGTCCTGAGCCAGTCTCACTAATTTCAACACACCAACGTCCATTGCCACAGTCACTGTATTAATCCACTTCATCCAGAGTCATCCTCTCCTGTACTGTCCCTCCACCCTTCCAAGAACGATGTCCTTCTCCAAGGATCAGTCTCTCCTGGCCACGTGTCCAAAGTATGTAAGATAGAGAAACAAAATCCTAGCCTCCAAGGAAAGACTTGGTTTCACCCTCTCCAAGACAGACCTATTTGTTTTCTTGGCAGTCCATGGTCTATTCAAGACTCTTCTCCAGCACCACAATTCAAGGGTATCAATTCTTCTGTCATCCTTAGTCATTGTCCAGCTCTCTGATGCACAGCAAGTAATTGTGAAAACTACGGCCTGGATTAGGTGCACTTTAGTCTTTAGACTAACATCATTGCTTTTCAGCACTCTGGAGAGGTCCCTGGCAGCAAATTTCCCCAGTGCAATTCATCTTTTGATTTCCTGACTGCTGGTGCTAAGAGTGTTGATTGTGGAACCAAGCAAGCTATAATTGATAACAGTCTCAATCTCTTCTCCATCAGTCATGGTGCTGCCAACTGGCCCAGTTGTGTGAATCCTTGTCTTCTTGATGCTAATGTTCAATCCATATTGAAGAATAGAGTCCTTGACCTTCTGCAGCAAATGCTTTAGGTCTTCTTCACTTTTAACAAGCTAGATTGTGTCACCTGCATAATGTACGTTGTTGATGAGTATTCCTCCAATCTTGATGTCAAATGCCTCCAATCTTGATGTCAAAAGCCTAGTCTCCCATATGATCTGCTCTAGATAAGTAATTCATGTTAAATATTTCTAAAATAAAAATTGAATTAAAATCCATACGGAACACAAAGTAACCTTAATTTTTCCTTTAAATTTTATTTTGTTGAGAAATTCACAGAAAAATACATATCAATTCAACTGGGTTTTTGGTTATCATTTATTGACATTTATTTACATATACAATTCAGTAGTGTTCTTCAAGATGTGCAACCATTTTCACCCCTCTCTTCAGAGTTGTTACTCTTTCATTAACCTAAACTCCCTGCTCTCTCAATTTCTTACCAATCTTACAAGTTGTTTTCAGTTTTATACTACAATTAGTTCTTAAAAGAGCATCGTGTTCAAGACAGATTTTAACTTAAAATAACCTACTGACTCAAAGACTACAACAATAGGCTTTAGTACGCTGGAGATGGTCAGGATAGCCCAGGATACAAGGTTTGGATCTACTGTTCAAAGGCTCACTATGAGTCATAGTTGACATGATGGTACCTGACAACAATAGCCATAACTGTTCCATATTAAGATATCAGGGGATTATTTTATTATTTAATGTTTAAAGATTATCTTAGAGCAATAGTTTCAGGAGTTCTCTACAGATCTCTAAAAAAGTCTAGAATTCATGAAAATTTTACATTTTTTTCCCTACATTTTCCTATTTCTTGATCAAAGTCTTCTAAGGCATTTTTCATCACAGTGCTCAGTAAGGGTAGCTGGGCACTATCTAGTTCTTCTGGTCTAAGGACAAAGGAGGCTGTTGTTCATGGAGGCAATTTTCACACATTCCTTATCCTCTTCCTGCTCCTTTTCCCCTTCTTCTTCATCACTCCAAGTGACTACTTGAAATCTTTTAAGACCTTATGCATGACACAATTGACCAGAAAGTAGAACACAATCACTAAACACATTATTGGGTCAATTAACTAGATGCACCAAGGAACCTCTGGTGGTCTAGTGGTAAGAAGCTATGCTGCAATACCAAAGCCGCTCAGTTCAAATCCACCAGCCGCTGACCGGGAGAAGGATGGGCAATCTCCTCTCATGCAATTTATTGCCTCTGAAAATCCACTGGATGTTCAGCTGTGAGTTGGTTCCAACTCTACAGCACAGACCAACATCCCCCACTTCCAGCCAAGGAATTGTGATCCTAAATCTCCAAACTAAGGAACTAAGGAAATCACCCATGAAATTTGATTTACAGAAGTAGTCCCAGCAACAACACTCTTTTTCCCCAATTGTAAATATATAACACAACTTTTTCCAAATCAACTTTTTCCTTGTGTACAATTGACACAATAATAATTGTGTAGTGTTCTCCTAATAATTGTTCTTTTTCCATCAATATTAGCCCTCTTTTTCCCATCCCACCTAAACTGCCAATAAACTCTTCTCTCTCTGTGCATTTGCCTTTTCTTTCCTTTTTCTATGTAAGGTTAAATAATTTGTTGTCCCTTCCAATTGATTTATCTTGCTTGGCCTGTCTTCAAACTCTTTCCACACCACAGCATTTGCCAAGACTTCATTTCTCCTATTTGCTGAGAAGTATTCCGTTTTATGCATGTACCACAGTTTATATACGCCTCTGTTAATGGGTATTTGTTATTTGTAACTTTTTGTTATTTTGAAGAGTGCTACAAATGAACATGACTGTATAAGTCTCCTTCAGAACCTTTACTTTCAATTAATTGGGGTATATACCTAACTGAACTTACTGGGTCTTGGGATTGTGAAGTTCATCATAAGTTGTGCTATAAAATAAGAGGGAATTTATCCCCAGTGGTCTGAACCCACCTTCCTGGAGAAAATTCACAGGAGAAATATGGACAGTCTCTTCCAATTGAGAGTCACAGTCTGAGAGAGTCATTGTCATTGTTGTTTTTGTGGATACCATAGAGTCGGAACCAGCCCACAGCTTACCATCACGCAGGTTTTCAGAGGCAGTTAATCACAAGGAAGGAGACTGCCCATCCTTCTTGCTTGGAGAAGCTAGTGGCCTTGAACTATATACCTCTGGGATTACCTCACAGTTTCTTGCCACTAGGCCACCAGAGCTCAAGAGTTGTTGTTGTTGTTGTTATTGTTATGTGCCATCGGGTCACCTGTGACTCATAGTGACCCTATGTACAACAGGCCTAAACCCTGTTCTATCTCTTGCCAACCTTATTGTCTCTGACACAGCTATCCCCATTAACCGAGTGACTGAATCAATTCATCTCATCGAGGCTCTTCCTCTCCTGCACTGTCACTCCACCCTCCCAAGCATGACATCCCTCCCCAAGGACTGATGCCGCCTTGCAACATGTCCAAAGTATGTCAGATGAAGCCTCAGAATGAGGTCTTCCTCAAAGGAGCAGCCTGGCTTCACCCTCTCCAGGACGAACTTGTTTGTTCTCCTAGCAGTCCATGGTATATCCAATAATCTCCTCCAGCACCACAGCTCAAAGACAACCCTCCTTCTATTATTCCTAGTCATCGGGATTCTGAAAAGACTAGACGGCAGTCAGGGAGTGAGTGCTGGCACTATTTAATGTGAGGAACCACCCCACTCTTTTCCTCAGTGGCCATGGTCACATTTTGCATTTCCATCAGTAACAGGTAAGGATTCAAATTTCCCAACATTCGTGCTAACAGTTACTGATTTTTAGTATATGTCTGGCATCCTAGTTGGCATGCAATGGCTTTACTTTCACATTGTGGTTTTGATTTCTGATGGATGATGATGATGATGATGATGCATTTGATGGCTATCTGAATAAAATGTCTAAGTTTTTCCCTCTTTTTATGATTGGGTTGTCTTCTAGTTGTTGTTATTGTTGAAGAAAAGTTACCTTCATTTTTAATCCTCTTCTCATTAATACAAACTGAATGGGGCTCATTTAATATAAAAAACAAAATAATAGATACCTAAGGGAAATCTTTTTAGATTCTTGTTAAGGACTGAATTATGGACCCCCCAAATAGGTGTTCTCCATCAATTAGGGTGGTTAGAATCTAATTTGAGAATGTTGTTCTTTGTTAATTAGGCACAATTAGAGTAAGGGAGCTCGGATCGTTTCGTGGTAAGGAACTGCGCTGACAACTTAAAAGCAGGTACTTTGAAATCAACTGTTCTGAGAGAAAAATATTGGCAGTCTCCTTGCTTGTTATTTACTGCCTCTGAAAACCTACTAGAGGGTCAACCATGGATTGGTTCCAACTCAACAGTACTCTACAACAGAGTGTTGATGGTGGTGGTGTTGATTGCTGTCAAGCATGACTCATAGTGACCCTATGAACAAAAGAACAAAAGACCTGAAGCATTTCTGTAACTATCGTCATTTCTCAAAGTTCATAGTTTCCAGAGGCATGTTGTTTAGGAAGTGGATGCCAGTGTATCCTGAGTCACTTTTTTTCTGAGTTTTAGAGATTAAACAATTGAGGGAAGCAGACATGATAAACGACACAAAGATTACTCAGCGACAAAAGCTCAAGAGAGACAAGGACCATTCTCCAAAGCCCACAGAGAAAATCTTTCTAGCTCCTGGACTTCTTATCTCTTACACTGGGAAAAACAAACTTTGTTAAAGCTGTTTACCTGTGGCATTTCTATTATACGAGCACCAGATAACACAAGAGCACTCTTGTGGCTTAGAGTGTAGAAAGTTGCACTGTCAACCCAAAGGTGGGTGGTTCAAATCCACTAACTGCACATCAGGGGAAAGGAAATTTTCCATTCAATATATTCAGCCTCTGAAAATCCACTGAAAATCAGCTAAGAGTCAGTTTTGACTAAACAGTAATAAGCGAGTTAATTTAGGCAATACTTACACTATAAAGGCTTTTTTATTCATTCAGCAAAGAATGAGTCTCAAGGTTGCCTGCAAGTGGTTAAACAGATTGACAAAAAGGGATTCAAAGTGTCAAATTTTATGAAGTAGAAAGAAAAGAAACCTGAACCATAAAAAAGTCACCTCAAGAATTTTAAAAATTCATTTCTGAAATGTTAATGATAGAATTCAGTAACTGAATATTTATGGTATCCAAATGGAGGGTTCTCCTATCATAATTCTGTATGAACATCCATCTTAGAACTTTGTCCTTCTCATTTTATCCTGGGTTCAAAAGAGATCATTCTTAAGCTTTATAGATGGCATTTACTCACTGTCAGAACGTGAAAAAAAACTATGTGCAAAACAAAATCTGGAACCAGAATAAGAAGTTGCTGTTGCTGTCGTTATATACTGCCAGGTCATTAACTGACCCATAGCTGGCCCTCCAGTGGGTTTTCAGAGGCAGTAAATCACACAGTGGAGACTTCTCATCCTTTTCCTATGGAGGAGCTGGTGGATTTGAACAATGTGCTTTTGGACTCGCAGTGCAGTTCCTTACCACTAGGTCACCAGAGCTCACACAGTCACTTTGTTGTTGTTGGGTGCCATGGAGTCAAGTACAACTTTTAATGACTCTATGAACAACCAATGTGAACCCTGTCCAATCCCATACCATCCACACAATCTCCGACACACTCGAACCCATTGTCACAGCCACCGTGTCAGCACGCCTGGCCAAGGGTCTTCCTTTCTTCCACTGTTCCCCCACTTTTATAAGCATAATGTCCCTAAGGAATGATTTCTCCTAGCAACATGCCCAAAGTATGTGGCACTTCATCATCTTTGCCTCCAAGGAGCACTCTGGATGCACCTTATTCAAGACACATCTGTTCTTTTGGAAGTCCTTGGGATAGTCAGCACTCTTCTCCAATACCACAGTTCAAAGGCTTTCAGGTCTTCTTGTCATCCTTAGTCACTATCCAGCTCTCAGATGCACAAGTGACTGATGACTGTCGCCTGAATCAGACACACCTTAGTCTTCAAACTGACATCACTGCTCCCCAATAATATGGAGGGGTCCCTGGCTACAAACTTTACAGTGCAATATGTCTCCTTATTGCCTGACTGCTGGTTGCCAAATGTGTGGATTGTGAATCCAAGTAAGATGAAGTCGTTGACAGTCTGAAGGGCTTTTGTTATTTTTTACACTGAGATGCAATCCATACTGAAGGCTTCAGTGTTTAACCCTCTGCAGCAAGTGCCTGAAGTCCTCCTCATTTTCAGCAAGCAAGACTGTGTCATCTGCAAATGAAGGTTATTGGTGAGTCTTCCTCCAATCCCACCTTTTACTTTAAAGAGTCAAGCTCCTTGAATAATTTTCTCAGCATGCATATAAATAGGTATGGGGAAAGAACACACTCAGAAGCACATCTTTCCTCATTTTACACCACGCGGTGTTTCTGTGCTGTTTACACAACTGTCCTGTTCTCATACAGTTGCTACAAGAGGCTCTTCCAAGCTGATGGGCATCATGCTTGGAAAGGTAAAGGGTCAGTGAAAGAGAAGACAATTCTCAAGGAGATGGACTGATGCTGTGACTGCAGTTATGGGCTCAAGTGTGTCAGAGGTGATGCAGGCACAGGACAAGACAGGGTTCAGCTCTATTGTTCAGAGTCCCTATGAGCCATACTCAATTCAATGGCACCTAAAAACAATTCTAAATCTATTACTATTACTACCTTCCCCAAAACAGATTAACACAATTTTTGACTAGTTATCTGTGAAGCCAAATTAGCAGGAAAGAAATATCCATCAGCTCAACCCTCAATTTTCATTCACAAATAATTATATCTTTTTATGTGTATATTATGATGCAACTTTCTGCATATAAATATCTCTAGTCATCAGAATAATTGTACTCTAACATGTATTGTCTAATAATGGTTTAAGTATTTTCCATATAAAAGATAGTACAAAAATAAGGAAGTGCCAGAAGAGGCAATGACACCAGGGATATCATTACTGATGTCAGATGGATCCTGGCTGAAAGTAAGGAATACCAGAAGAATGTCTATTTGTGCTTTATTGACTATGCAAAGGCATTTGAAAGCGTGGATCGTAACAAGCTATGGCTGACATTGAGAATAAAAATTCCAGAGCACTTGATTGTGCAAATGGTTTGGAATTGGGAAGGGAGTGCACCAGTGTTGTATTCTTTCTCCATACCTATTCAATCTGTATGCTGGGCAAATTATCCGAGAAGCTGGATTCTACGAAGAGGAGTGTGGCATCAGAATCGGAGACTCATCAACAACCTGCCTTATATAGATGACACAACTTTCCTTGCTGGAAGTGAGGAGGACTTGAAACAGTTGTTGCAGAAGATCAAGGAATGCAGACTTCAGTATGGATTGCATCTCAATGTCAAGAAAACAGTGGGTGGCAAGGAGACTGAAACTGTCAACAGCTTCATCTTGCTTAGATCCACAATTAACACCCTTGGTACCAGCAGTCCGGAAATAAGGAGACACATTGCACTGGGGAAAATCTGCAGTCAGGGACTTCTCCAAATTACTGAGGAGTAATGATGTCAATTTGAGGACTAAGGTACGTCTGATTCAAGCCATGGTCTTTCCAATTACTTGCTATGTATCTGAGAGCTGGACAATAACAGGAAAAAAGAACTGATGTCTTTGAGCTGTGATATTGTAGAAAAACACTGAATATCCCATGGATGGCCAAGAGAACAAACAGATGTATCTTGGAGAGGGTACAGAGTGCTCCTTGGAGACAATAATGATGAGGTTTCACCTCACATACTTTGGGAATATTGCTAAGAGGTGCTATTCCTTAGAGAGGGACACAATGCTGGGAAGGGTAGGGGGTCAGTGAAGGACAGAAAGACTCTCAACAAGGTGGACTGACATGGTGACTGCTGCAGTGGGCTCTTGTGTGTCAGGATGTATGAGGATGGAACAGGGTTAAAATCTTTCATTCAAAGGGTTGCTATGAGTTGCATTCAACTCAACAGCACCTAATAACAACAACATATAAAAGAAGTTCATACATCTTCTCACCTCAACATTGTTCAGCTGGTATGCTTTGAATGTGGTGCTGGAGGAGAGTACTGAATATCCCATGGGCTGCCAAAAGAACAAACAGATATGTCTTGGAGAAAGTGAAGCCAGAGTGCTCCTTGGAAGAAAGGATAGCAAAGATTCATTTCACATACTTTGGGCATATGGCGAGGAACAGCTGGCTATTCCTTGGAGGAGATCATGCTTGGAAAGGTGGAGGGACCATGAAAGAGAGGAAGACCCTCAACCAGACTGGAATGATAGTGTGACTACAGCAGTGTGCTTGAGTATGTCAGAGATTGTGAAGCTGGCACAGGTTAGGACAGGGTTCAGAACTGTTGTTTGTAGGGCTGCTATGAATAGTACTCGATCCAAAATCTCCTAATGACAACAACAAATATGCTGAGGAAATAACAGACTTCTATTCTGTAACTCTAACCTTCCTTTATAACTCTTCTGAGAACATTTACAATCAGTTCTGATCCATTTGAAGGTATGTGTGCTCTTGTTTGATATGTGTATTGTAAAAATCCTGCAAATAGAATACTGATGCTATATAGGAACAAATTGCCCTTGTTTAGATTAGAGGACTACAGCCTAGAAAATCTGCCATGCCACTGACTACCTGTTCCTATACTGCTTTGACAAGCCTAGGGAAATTAGCATTGGACTTAAGTTGTCCAGATTTCAGGAAGGTGAAGGTAAAGGAAACTTTCCAATTTCAGACTATTTATTTCACTTCTGTAAATGATCCACATTGAGAATGTCAAATCTGATTTCTCTCATTAGATATGCTAATCTACTGACTCTCTACTTCAGTTTTGCATGCAACTCTACCCTTAACAACCTTTCTTATAGATTAATGGCTCTCGATAATACATAATTTTATATCTGTATGTCACTTTTCCACAATGAAATATAAAGACCCTAGAAAGAAAGTTAATATTTTGCTTTTACAGCAACAATATTATTTGCTTTCATTATAAATAAAAAGAATTCATTTGCGACAATTATTTCTTAAATGAAAGGATTAAAAGAATCCCAACATTAAAACCAAAACAAAACAAAAGCTTTTTATGTTCTTACATCTTTATTAAAATATTTTATAGACTTGGTTCAATAATAACTCTAGTACTTTTATATCACAAATTGCCTTTAAGTGACACATAACATACTCTATGTTGATTTGCCTTATAAGCGGCTTCAGCTTATAAACACCACTACACTGATTTATACGAACAGCAAAATTCACAAAGAGGAGAATCTATTGATGCCTTTCTTGGTACTTATTTTCAGATTTAGAAAGTGCATAGTAAGTAGAGTTTCCATAAAACTGCCTTTTTGAGAGAGGAAACAAATACTATGCTTATTAATGTCTGTTATCTAATTTGATTGGATGCACTTGCTTATAACCTTTTATCTGTGGAAAAAGCAATGCTTCATATTCATCCTCATATGAAGGTTCAACAGCAAACATTATGAGCAGCCACAATAAAACTGTATTACTAAGTTACCTTAAGTCACAATTATGCCTCTATAACTTTATGTATAACACAGCTAAATATCACTCTTTAACACAGCAAAATACATCCAAAAGTATCCTTTCATTTCATCAACAAGTATAGGAACACGCTGGACAGCATCTACAATTTATCTTCTGATCTTCTCATTTAGTACAAGCTGGAACTTCTGAAAATATTTGGTGATCCCAGTCTTTAGGACAGTATCACAAAATCTCTAGGATACGTGATTAGTTGCTTCCAGCAAAAGAATTAGAAGACAAGAAGGCTTGCAATTAAGATCAGTCATTATTAGCAGATCTTTGGAAAACACGAATACAACCAGATTACTTGATAAGTTTCATTAAATCACTTTTCTTGCAGAAAAAAAAATTCTTTAAAACTTGTATATTTTCAAATGTTCTTTTTATTTGTGTAGAATATATAAAATTAAGGTATTTGTGAAAATAAACCAGTTTCAAACACACTAGTTTCTTTCTCTTTATTTCTCCACCTTTCATAGAAGTTCTCAAGCACCAACGGGTTAATCATTATAGTAAGACAAACTCTTCTGTGCTAAATCTTTTTAATCTTTTCTTTTCATCTTCTGAGAAAAGGTCATCTTCATTGGTTGTAGTAGATGTAAAATCATAATCCCTGGAATGACCATTTACAAAAGTAAATAATGGGTATTTTTCCTTAGAAGAAATGTTCAGAATCTGTAACAAAATAAAGAAAAGTACATTATTGGATGCAATAATGGAACAAAATTATATCACAAATGTCACTGAATTGTACTTGCACAACTTTTGAAGTGGTGTTTTCGCATGTGTAATTTTATAATCAAATAATCAATCAAATCTAACATTTTAGTTCTGAATTTATCTTGTCACTTTCTCTTGTTTCCATTAATCTAATGCTTTTATTTATACTGTTCTGGCTAAAGATGAAAGTTGGTCATTATCGTAATAGATTAGTTATAGCTAAATAACCACTTTTCAACTACGCAAAGGCATTTGACTATGCAGATCCCAGCAAATTCTTACTAACATTGAAAAGAATGGGAATCCCAGAACATGTAACTATGCTCACACAAAACCTATACCAAGCCCAAAAGCCTGTTGCAGGAATAAAGTATGGGAACACTGCATCATTTTCTAGTTTAAAATCAAGAAAGGGGTGTCTCAGGCTATACTTTTTTTCCCTCCACAGCTACTCAACTTTTATTTGAGAAAATCACTCAAGAAGCTGAACTCTGTGAAGAATAATATGGCATCCAGATTGGAAGAAGACTGACCCATCAGCAACTTGCACTATGCAGATGACACAACCTTGCTTGCTGAAAGTGAGGAAGACTTGAAACGCCTGCTGCAGAATATCAAAGACTATAGCCTTCAATATGGATTATATCTCAACATCAAGAAAACAAAAATTCTCACCACCAGGCAATAGGCAACATCATGATAGAAGGGGAAAAAAGGCTGTAGTTGTCAGTAATCTTATCTTAACTGGATCCACAATCAACACCCTTTGTACTAGCAGTAAAAAAAAAAAATCAAGACACATAGCATTGGGGAAATCTGCTGTTAGTGACCTCCCCAGAGTGCTAAAGATGAATGATCTCCATTTAAAGACTTGGGTGCACCCGATCCAAGCCATGGTCTTCTTAATTATTCACTGTGCATGTGAAAGTTGGAAAATGCATAAGGATGACAGAAGAACAGATGTCTTTGAGTTGTAGTGCTGAAGAAGACTCTGAATACCCATGGACTGCCAGGAGAACAAACTAGTCTGCCTTGGAGAAAGTGAAGCCAGAGTGTTCCCTGGATGCAAGGGTGGTGAAATTTCATCTCACATATTTTGGACATGTTGTTACCAGGTGACCATCCCTAGAGAAAGACATCATGCGTAGGAAGGTGAAGGGTCAGCGTAAGAGAGAAAGACTCTCAACAAGATAGACTGTCATGATGACTGTAGCAGCAGGCTCACGTATGTCAGAGATGGTAAGGATGGCACAGGAGAGAATAGGGTTTAGATCCATTATTCAGGGTTTAGATCTATTGCTCAGAGGGTCACCAGGAGTCATAGTAACCATGAAAACCCTCCGCTCATTTTCAAATCTCTCTGTCCTCTCCTCCTCCCTGCCCAGCAGCCACATTAGTTTGAGGATATACTTTAAAAGTTGTGTCTTCTAGGGAGCTCTGGTAGCCTAGTGGCAAGAAGTTGCACTGCAATCCCAGAGGTATGCAGTTTGAATCCACCAGATGCTCTGCTGGAGCAGGAGGTACAATCTCTTCCTGTACAAGTCAGATCCGATTTGACGGTACACACATAAAAAAAGAATAAATTTTTTTTAAAAAAAAGTTGTGTCTTTTCATGAATGAAGGGAAATCCAAAGTCTCTGTAAACTTTCATCAAAATTAATAATAATTTTAAAAAAGGAAAAAATGTTTTCTCTTAGTACAGTAAATAAAGGAATAAAATAATATTATCACTTATGATAAATATATTGAATGACTATTTGGCACCATAATGCAGATAAAACCCAGTAGACTATAATAGAAGTTCAGGTCTAATCCTGCAATATACTGCAATACAAACAGTTTTACCCTAGAGAGGGTGAAGCCAGTCTGCTCCTTGGAGGCAAGGATTCTTTCGTCTAACATACTTTTGGCATGCTGCAAGGAGGGACCAGTCCCTGGAGAGGGACATCATGTTTGGGAGGGTGGAGGGATGGCACAGGAGAGGAAGACCCTTAATGAGATGGATTGATTCAGTGACTGGGGTAATGGGAGTAGGTGTGTCGGAGACAGTGAGGTTGGCACAGGATAGAGCAGGGTTTAGGACTCTTTTATATAGGGTCGGTATGAGTTGCAAGTGACTCGACGGCACATAACAACAACAAACAAACAATAAGAAATAATAGAAGGTAAATAAAATTAAAAAAGAAAGATTCTCACTACTGGACCAACTGGCAGCACCATGATAGATGGAGAAGAGATTGAAGCTTTTAACAACAATTTCAGCTTGCTCAGCTCCACAATCAACACTCTTAGCACCAGCAGTCAGGAAATCAAAAGACTATTTGCACTGGGAAAATCTGCTGTCAGGGACCTCTCCAGAGAACTGAGAAGGAACAATGTCAGTCTAGCGACTAAGGAGCACCTGATTCAGGCCATGGTCTTCACAATGACTAAGGATGACAGGAGAAAAAAAAACCTGATTCCTTTGAATTGTGGTGCTGGAGAAGAGTCATGAATACATCATGGACTACCAAGAAAACAAACAAGGTCTGTCTTAGAGAGAGTGAAACCAAATTTCTCCTCGAAGGCTAGAAGGCTAGGATTTTGAAGCTCTGTCTTACATACTTTGGGCATGTGGCCAGGAAGGACTGGTCTTTGGAGAAGGACATTGTGCTCAGAAGGTTGGAGGGACAGCTCAGGAAAGGAAGACCCCAGATGAGATGAACTGACACCATAACTAGGGCAATGGGGATAGGTGTGTCGGAATCAGTGGGACTGGCTCAGGATAGGGCAGGGTTCAGAGCTGCTGTACATAGGGTTGCTATGAGTCGCACACAACTCAATGGCACATAACAATAACATTAGGAAATAAGAGGTATCCAAACTGGCAAAGAAGTGGTAGACTCTTACTATAGGCAGATGACATGATAGTATACACACAAAATCCTAAGGACTCAACCAAAAAACCTGTTAGACCTAATAGATTAATTGAGGAGAATGGCAGTAAGATCAATATACAAAAATCCATGGTATTCCTCCACAGTAAAAAAGAAAACCCTGAGGGGAAAAAACCAAGAAAGCAATGCCATTACTAACAGCCAACAACAAAGTGAGATACTTGGGAATAAACCTAACTAGGGGCACAAAAAGAACTTGATAAAGAAAACTATAAAACACTACTGCAAGAAACAGTAAGATTAACTAAATGGAAGAAATGTTCCTTGTTCATGGATAGGAAAACTCAATATATATAGTGAAAATACAATAGGCATGTTCACTTGGAAAGGAAAGAAACCCTGAATAAGTAAAAAAGTTCTAGAAAAGAAAAATGAAGTGGAAGGCATATCACTCCCTGATCTCAAAACCTACTACACGGACAATCTCCTCCTGTACCAGTCAGATCTGATTTGACGGTACACTCACACAAAAATAATAAAATTTTTAAAAAATTTAAAAAAAAAACAAAAAAAAAACCCTACTACACAACTGTAATAATCAAAATAGCGTGTTACTGGTACAATGACAGATACAGAGATCATTGAACAGAACTGAGAACTCAGAAACTAATCCATCTATTTAATCCATCTGGCAAATAACAGCCAGAAATGCACAACCAGGGGAGGACAGTTCAATGAATGGGACCCTCTAAAAATTAAGTCTCTGTATGCATCAAAAACCTTTTCCAATTGGGTGAAAAGAAAACCAGCTGACTGGGAAAAAAAACTTTTGTCAATGACATGGCTTCTACAAGAAAAAAGAACTGATGACCCAATTACAAAAGGGACAAAAGATATTGATAGGTCTGTAATAGGGGAAGACACTCAGGTGGCCAACAGTCACATGAAGAAATGCTCAAAACCACTGGCAAGAGAGATTCAAATCAAAACTGCATTATGATACCATCCAACCCTAGTCGCAGTGGGAAATTTTAGCAGAACAGTAACCAATAATTGTTGGAAAGAGTAGGGAAAGACTGGAACTCTCATACACTGTTGGTAGAATTATAAAATGATATAATTATTGGAAGGCAATTTGGCATTTTCTCAAAAAGCTAGATACAGAGATTCATTATGAATCAGCTATAACACTGCTAGGAATATATTCCAATGAAAATTGAGCTAAGATACAAATAGAGATGTGTATACTGATGCTTATAGCAGCATTATTCACACTACAAAGTACTCGGAAACAACCAAAATGTCCATCAACGAATTACTGGACTGAGAAACTATGGTACATTTGCATGATGGAATACAATGGAGCAATAAGCTGTGATTTTTAAAAATACTGTATAACTTGGGAGAGGCTAGAAAGCTTTATGCTGAGTGAACTAACTCAAGTGCATAAGAACAGATATTGTATAGATCCATTCTATAACAAAAAAAGGATAACCAGTGATAAGTGTATAGAGAATAGTTTTTAGTAGATATTCATGAAGAGTTGTTGTTGTTATGTGCCACCGAGTAGCCTGCAATTCATAGCGATTCTATGTACAACAGCTCTGAACCCTGCCCTATCCTGAGTCAGTCTCACTGATTCCGACACACCTACCCACATTGTCCCAGTTACAGTGTTCATCATCTCATCCAAGGTCTTCTCCTGTGCTGTCCCTCCACCCTTCCGAACATGATGTCCTTCTCCAAGGACCAGTCTCTCCTGGACATGTGTCCAAAATATGTGAGACAGAGCTTCAAAATTCTTGCCTCCAAGGAGAAACTTGGTTTACCCTCTCCAGTACAGATCTGTTTGTTCTGTTGACAGTCCATGGTATGTTCAAGGCTCTTCTCCAGCATCACAACTCAAAGGCACCAATTCTTCTTCTGTCATCCTTAGTCATTGTCCAGTTCTCTGATGCATATATCAAGTAATTACGAAGACCATGGCCTGGATCAAGCATCTCTAGGTTGACATCATTGCTTCTCAGTACTCTGGAGAGGTCCCTGATGGTAGATTTTCCCAGTGAAAATAGTCTTGATTTCCTGACTGCTGGTCTGACTGTGGAGACGAACAAGCTGAAATTGTTAACAGCCTCAATCTCTTCTCTATCATGGTGCTGCCAATTGGCCTAGTGGTGAGAATCTTTGTAATTTCAATGTTGAGCTGCAACCCATATTGAAGAACTACAGTCCCTGACCTTCTGCAGCAAGCACTTCAGGTCCCCTTCAGTTTCAGCAAGCAAAGTGTGTCATCTACATAACAGGTTGTTGTGTTTTCCTCCAATCCTGATGCCTCATTCCTCCTCATAAAATGCAACTTCCCCGAATGATCTGTTCTGCATATCGATTGAAATGGTTTGGAGACAGGACATATCCCTGGATACACTCCTTTTCTGATTTTGAACCATGCTGTTTCCTTGCTCTTCTCACCACTGCCTCCTGATCCAAGTATAGATTATACATGAGCACAATCAAGTGTTCTGGGATTCCCATTCTCCTCAAGGTTAGCCAAAATTTGTTGTGATCCACACAAATGCCTTTGCATAGTCAATGAAACACAGACTGACAGTCCTCTGGTACTCTTTGCTTACTGCCAAGATCCATCTGACATTGGCGATAATGTCTCTAATGCCATGAACTCTTCTAAGCTTGTATTTCTGGTAGTTCTCCGCTGATGAACTGTTCCAGTCATTTTTTAATAATGCAGTAGGATTTTGCTTGCATGGCAAGTACTTGAAACTGTGCCACTAACGAAAGGAAATCCTGTCTAAAAAGATGCATTTCTGTACCAGAGCTATGTCACACCATCCTTTGGACCCTCTGTTGGAAAAGTAGAACCAAGTCTCAAATAATGCCTTTTTAATTGTATCCTCTAGTTTTGACATGATAACTGGGGCGATAGGATTAAGTATGTCAGAGTCAGTGAGACTGGCTCAGGATACGGTAGGGTTCAGAGCTGTTATACATATAGTCTCTATGAGTCCCATGTGACCTGGAAGGCACATAACAACAATAACAACAACAGTTATAGATGTAGGGCCAAACTGTATCATACCTCTGAATGTAAAATACCTTATACCTATCTTATAAAGAGAGGGGGGATTAATCATGGGGTTGTACAATTTGATGGGTTGAGGAGGTGACGGAAATTGAAAGACTCTGTTCTGGAAAAAAATGTATTCGAATTTTTAAATAAACTAGAATAATTTAAAAAATCTTATGATAAATAATAGTGATGATGGTATATAAGAACCTTTTTAAATGATGTTATTCTAGAATGCCTTCCTTCCAGATTATAAGAAACATTTCAAAAATAAAAATAGTGACAGGTACAACAACTGTAACAGAACTTAGCTATTTTCTAAAGTTTTGTTTTGTACTTTTTTTCAAGTTTTTTTTTATTAATTAATTTTAATGAAAGTTTACAGAGACTTTTAATTTCCATTCATTCATTGTCGTACTTTTTTCCCTGCTCAACCTACCCCTACCCCCCAGTTTGCTCTTCTCTTTGAAAAGTAAAAATTTTTTCATTGTTATACAATTCCTCCCCCTAAGTCCACTCCACTATGCAGCCTTTGTTCTGTACTCCTGTCATAATCACATATTCCTATTAAACAGTTCTCTCCTTCATCTGTTTCAATGCAGTATACATAATTTATCCCATCTATCTCAGTCTCCCTCCAATCCCATTGTCAGTTTTACAACAATAGCACTATGAGGTATTTGTCCTTTTGTGACTGAGATGTTTCACTCAGCATAATGTCCTCCAGGGTCATCCATTTTGCATAGTTCATGAGTTCCTTGTTTTTCAATGAAGGGTAGTATTCCATTGTATGGATATCCCAGAGCTTCTCTATCCATTTGTTTGCTGATGGGCACTTAGGTTGTTTCCAGCTTTGCTATTGTGAACAAAGCCGCAATAAACATGGGTGTGCATATATCTGCTTAGGGGGCAGTTATGGTTTGTTTGGGGTATATTCCCAGTAGTGGAATTGCTGGGTCAAATGGTATGTCTATATGCAATTTTTTGAGAAAGCACCATACTGCCTTCCATAGTGGTTGCACCATTTTACACTCCCATCAAGAGTGTATAAGGGTGGGTAATACTCTGTATTAAATATGCAATGTCTTATTTACATGGGTTTCATTAAGAAACTAATATTCTCTTTATAACAAATTACCTTCTATTAAAAAAAGGAAGAAAGAAAAAATTGTAGAAAATATAAAATGAGAAATAAGCGGAGGGCAGAGCAACTGGCATGTGATTGAACACCTTTTCTTTCTAGCCAGTGGCTGGAATATAGCCCTAAATTGTGCTATTTTATATTTATTTAATGTCACTTATAAAAGTCAGTATCAAATGGGTAGGTAACCTTACTGTGTTAGTTTCAGTCAACACAGTAAAGTTAACATTATCATCTCATTATTCTTTTGCTCATAATCAAGAAAGATGCTATCTGAGCATATTAGTATAGGGTTAAATTATCCATCAACATAAAATAAAAAGCTGTGCCTTAGGAAAAAAAAGGAACTCTCTACCCTTTAATTATAAAAAAAACACATCCAGTTTTTAACAACTTTCTTGTGCTCAGAGCCTTTTTATGCATAATACTGATTCCAAAATTTTTAGTTATTCTTTTTCTAACTCTCTCAAGTTTAATTCTTTTTAAAGCTTATCTGCTGTTCACAGGGAGCTCTGGTGGCCTAGTGGGAAGAAGCTGTGCTGCAACCCCAAAAGAACATTGTTCAAATCCTCCAGTTGCTCTGCAGGAGAAAGATGGGTGCTCTTCTCCCATGCGATTGAAAACCTGCTGGAGGGCAAGCTACGGGAGGGGGTGGGGGTTGGGAGGGTTCTGACTCAATGGTACACAACAATGAGAACATCTGTTGTTCACAAGTTGCTATGAGTCATAAATTACTTGATGGCACCTAACAACAACATCATCAAATTATGATAAAGAACAGGTGAGCTGGAGCAATAAGGTCACCTATAAAAACATAAACATGAAATGGTAAATAATTGTAGGACAAATAAAAACAAACACCAAAAGACATCTTAGTAATTATCACATTTTTCTCTCACTGGAAAAATTATGAATCGAAGTATATTAATAAGTCTCCCAGAAAAAAAAATAATAATCTATTACTGGAATAATAGATCTGAGTTGCTATTCATCATTCTTTTCTAACCTTTTCAATAGTTCTGAGCACCACATAAAGAATGTTTACTTTGACTGTTTTTAAAAAAATGAACATCACCAAAAAGCCTACATTGTCAAAACTTAAATTATTTCTGTAATAAATATTACATCTAAATAAAATTCCTTTTCAATTAAATTGCATAGTGTGTTATATGTTGTGCTACTAACCAAAAGACTAGCAGTTTGAATCTACCAGCAAGATTAGTGGAAGAAAAATAGGCAGTCTATACTCATAAAGATTTACAGCTTCAGAAATCCCATGAGGACCAGTCAGAATCTACAGTATCACATACGTGCACTGTTGTTATCAGCTGCTTTTAAAAGAGACTTCAGTGGCTTAATCAATAGGAACTTCAGAAGAGATAAGTCTATAGAACTTTCAATATTTTTACAGTTTTAGTAAGACAGCTAAAGATACTTTAAGGTCGCTTTATTATGTAGAAGGAAAATAATAGAGATTTCTTTTCAGAAGGTCAAATATTTTATCACACTTTTTCTAGGTAACGAGTTGATGAGTTTCAGAATCTACAAAAGAAAATGCTCGAGAAGTTAAGCATTTATTTCATCATAAAAGCACTTGTGGGCAAGAACAGAACAGAACCAGGCCAAAATCTCTCCCACTACTATCTGTCATATAAGTAAAATTATACTCAAGACCAAGCCGTACGTACTCAAGTAATCTGTATTCAACACAGTGGAACTATACTTCATATAGGGAATAGGTTCAAAGGGTAACCGATAAAAGGGAAATTCAAACATAATCAAAATCAAGAGAGGTACAGTTTTGTTTTATTAAACTTTGTTTTACTGTACTTCAGAGATATTGCAGGATCATTGTTTATTGCTGGGGGTTTGTTTTGGAGTTTTTTTGTTTTGCGGTTTTTGGTTTGTTTATTTGTTTTTTCACAAAATGAAAGTTTGAAGCAAATCTACATCAAGGGAGCCTATCAGTGCTATTCGTTCAATGGCACATTTGTACTCTAGGTCTCTCTCTCACATTTTGGTAATTTTTGTAATATTTTACATTTTTTTCATAATGTTAAACTCATAGTTGACCTTCCAGCAGGTTTTTCAAGGCTGCATATCATGTGGGAAGAGACTATCCATTTTTCTTCTTCAGAATCACTGGTAGAATCAAACTACCAAAGAGGTGCCACCTTCCAGAGCTCCTTTACCTGACGATAGAACAAGATAAATATAACTTTTACATATGCACAGAAAAACCAAAAGATGCGTGAGGTTCACTTTAGTGCAGCAGTCTGGAACTGAACCTACATTATCTCATAGTATGCTTGTATGTGTATGTGTGTGTACTTAAGGTGAAGCACAATAAATCAATAAAAAGATGGAAAGGGACAAATGTTAAAAAGGTTGACAGGAACACCTAAAAAAAGGTGATAACTAAACAAGGATCTGAAAGAATTGGGAAAAGGAAACATGATGATATATACAGGAAGATAACTCCAGGCAAAAAAACAAACAGAAATATCATTTAACCAAGAAGATGCTGAGTTCTGTCAAGGAGGATAGTATGGCTGCACTTGAGGGAGCAAGGATAAGAATGATAAGGAATGAAGTCGGGTGGCAATGTTGAAGAAGGGACTCATTTAAATATGGGTCATGGTAAGGGCATGGGCTCCTTCTCTAGACTGAGTTGGAAAGCTACTTTACGGTTCTGAATAAAGGAGTAAAACTTCTCCTTACAATTAAAAAGATCACTCTGGCTAGCTTCAAGATGAGAAGGTAAGCAAGGGGGATCAGTTAGGAACCTACTGCAATAATCTCAAGCAAAATGTAATGACCAAAAGTAGATGAAGTCTATGGGGGAGAGAATAGTCTAAAAGTATTATATTTTAGGGCATTATTTTTATCGTAGGAGTACGCAATGAGGGTTGCAGAGTGGATTATATTT
>NW_006399755.1:29269206-29295430 GCF_000299155.1 Elephantulus edwardii
AATCCCAAAATCTCTGTAGATGTTCATTGAAATGAAAAATAAACAACCTAAATTTAAAAAAACAAAACAAAACAAAACAAAAAACCAAACTATTAGATTTAAAGAACAGATGTATTCTAAAAGATGTGTAGACTGACAACAGTAACACCAGGTGCCTTCAAGTCAAGCAGGCCTCATAGCAACCCTAGGAACATGGACTGAAACACTGCCCTATCTTGTGCCATCCTCTCTCCATGTCTGCCATGCCCAAGCTCACAGTTACAATCACTGTGTCAATCCTCCTCCAAGACAGGCTTGTTAGTTTTTCTGGTAGTTGGTGATGCATTCAACTTGTTGCATTCAACTTGTAGTAATGAGAAAGTATCACATTCTAATTATACTATATGTTGAAGGAGAGATGACAGCTTTTCCTGGTGAAATGCATGTAGAGGTGTGAGATAGAACAGTCTATAATGACTCCAAAGTAGTAAGATAAAACACCCAGGAAAACAGAGATGCTATATATGTTGCTGCCACAAGGTTCCATGTAGCTGACTTTGACTCATAGTGACCTAACATTTATCAGATCTAAACCAAGCCCAATTTTGGGCCATCCTAACAATCTCCACTGTGTCAACTGTTTCAATATTAAAGACAGCATTTCCTCTTCCCTTCCCAAACAATTCCCTTTTAAATTCACCAGATGGGCTAGGCTATTAGACACACTTTCCAGGTCAAGAGACGGTGCAGTAGCATAGCAGGTGTGTTGAAGTTAGACAGGAACCTGACAGATACCACCTATATCAAGTGATCAAAGTTAGTATCAGTGAAGGCACGGTATACTGTGCCAGTATCTAGGATGCAACAAGTGAAGCACTACTTCTGTGACACACCTGACAAAGATGCAGAGCCAAAATAATCATAAGGAAGCAAGCGACAAACTCACACCAAGAGGCACATTCTAAAAAACCTTCACATAATCTTCAAAAATGTACCAAGTAATCATCAAAAGGTAACTTTTGAATGCATGGCATACATGAAATGATGAATGAGGAAAAGCAGCATAAAATGTCCAATTATATATGTAATTTGGAAAAGAAGTTTGGGCTAAAAATATACTAGTGGTTTTAGGTAAAGTACAAATACTATTTAAAGTTATACAACTTGATGAGATGACCAAGATAAAGAAGAGATAAGGACAAGGCCTGAGCCCTAGAGTACTCCATAGTTTAGGGGTTGTAGAAAAGAGCAATTAAGGGAGGCTTGAGAACGAACAAGTCAAGAATGAGGAAAAATCAAAAAGGTTTGATACTGTCAAAGTGAAATGAAAAAGGTCTATGAAAACACAGCGAGTCAATTGTTTCTTTTAAGATGAAGAAGATGGAGACTTGAGATTTGATCAATTAAAATAGAGGATTTAGTGATCCTGTAGAGTTCTAATGAGCTAGTAGAAGTGGAGGTCTGGTGGCCTAGTGGTAAGAATCTGCACTGCAAGCCCGAAGGCACATAGTTTGAATCCTCTAGTTGCTCTGTGGGAGAAAAATGGGCTATCTCCTCTCACATGATTACTGGCTCTGGAAACCTGCTGGAGGGTCAGCTATGGTTCAGCTCCAACTTAAAGATGCCCCAAACCAACAAATGAATAAATAAACAACCAACTAACTTTTCTTTCAGAAGGTCCTGTGGAGCTTCAGTTGTGTGGTCCATAGGAAGGAAGATACACTGCTAACTCAGAGGGAATGTCTTCTCTCCGGGGGTTCAAAACCACCCAGCAATCTCTTCCCAATGCAATTTACAGTCTCCGAAACCCACTGAAGGGTAAGCTATGAATCAGTTGACTCGATGGTAACGAGTGTGTGTGAGAATGAGCCACCTAGATACAAACAAGAGCTGTCTTGTGCTCTCTCCTTCTTTTGTCCCCAAACTCAAGCAGCTTCTTGGTCTTACTGATCCTTCAGAAACTCTCTCAAAATAGTTCCTACACCTCTAACTCCTAGTTCAGGTCTCTGAGAAAGTATTACAAATCCTGAGGTAAAAAATATTTCTCTTACAACATACACAAGATCTGAATGAAAAACACAGAAGCCTAAAACTTTTGGAATATAGAAAAATATAGTACTAAGTTATTAAAAATTGATTTTGATACAAAATTGAAAAATCATAAAGAAAAAATTCTTTAACTATTTTAAGATTAAAAATATATTCAGCAAGTGAAATTGTTGCCTAGGACAATTATATTTCCAAAAGCCAGAGGCAACAAAAAAGGTAGTATCCAGAATGACAAAGAATTCCTATTAAAAACAGATCTGTTAAAAAGAGAGGAAGGGAGAGAAAGAAAGAACAAGAAGTTCATAAAAAAGCAAACACGTAAGTAATAAATATCGGTAATATGCTAAAATTCACTGTTGTTGTTAGGTGCTATTGAGTCAAGTACAACTTATAGTGACCTCATCTGAACCCAGTCAGTCCAATCCTGCACCAGCCTCATCGTCTCTGACACACTTAAGCCCATTTATGCACTGTGTCAACCCATCTGGTTGATGGTCTTCCTCTCTTTTGCCATTCATCCACCTTCCCAAGCATGATGTACCTCACCAAGGAATAGCCTGTCCTAGCAACATGTCCAAGTATGTGAGACAAAGCTTCATTATCTTTGCCTCTAAGAAGTTCTGGCTACAGTTTCTCAAAGACATATCTGTTCTTTTGGCGATCAACAGTATATTGATATCACAGTTCAAACTCATCAATTCTTCTTCTATCAACCTTATTCATTGTCCAGCTCTCAGCAGCCCAGGAAGTGAATGAAAAGACCATGGCCTGAATCAGGTGTATGTTAGTCTTCCAACTCATACCACTGCTCCTCAATAATTTGGAGAGGTCTCTAATTGCAGACTTTCCTAATATAGTATGTCTCCTGATCTTCTGACTGCTGGTACCAAGTGTACTACTACTGATTGTGGATCTAAGTAAGATGAAGTCATTAATAGTTTCAATCTATTCTCCAACTGTCACGATGCTGTCTATCAGTCTAGTGGTGAGAATTTCTGTTTTCTTGATGTTGAGACATAATCAACTAAGGTAGTCATTATAGTCCACCAGTTGTTCTGCAGGAGAAAGACTGGAAATCTCCTTCCATGTGTTCAATAGCCTCCAAAAACCTGCTAGAGGGTCAGATGTGAGTTGGTTCAAACTCAACAGATAATAAACAATATCAACAAATATCTAAAATCTCTACTTAATGTTAAATGGGGGGAAATTACGGAGAAGAGAAAAGGGGAAATGAAAGAATATTTTTTTAAAAAAACCCAGATAATTATACAACTAACATGAAATTTCATATCATACAAAATGTATGGTTTATTGATAAAGTATGGATTGCTGTTATTAGCTGTTGTTGAGTTCGACCCCAACTCATAGTTACCCCTGTACCCTGACTGGACCACTGTGAAATTAGAGTAGAGTAACTTGGTCTTTTCAGAAGTAGACCAATCACTAGACTTATGTTGTAATTTATCTTAGTTCTTGAAGCTCTGCTGAAATCTCTTTAGCTTTATGCTCTGCTGGCTGTGCATGAAGTCCACTGACCAGGAACAGAACCAAGTCTGCAGATGAAAAATAAGACTACCATCCCAGCGCCACAACACATGCTATGACTTCCTTCACCAAACATGTGAATAGTAACCTCTGTATCTGTGGCTATGTTTTTTACCTGTGGTTTATTATCTTACAGGCTGTTTTGAATCCCTTGAGATATAAAAAAGGACCAGATTAATCAAGGAAGAAAACCAGCGAACAGTGATAGGGAAAGATAGATATGTCACATAATGATCAAGGAGGCAAGGGAAAAGGACTTTCTTTTATATCTGAGAGAGGAACAAAGTCTCTTCCAAGGGCTGACATCCTGTATTTGTACTTCTAGACTTCTGATAAACGGTGAGAAAATAAATTTTTGTTAAATCACCTCCTTGAGTAGTGTCACAGTCTATTCACAGGGAGCGCGCTGCCAACCCACAGGTGGTGTCTCTCGGGCGGTTAGCATCCAGCAGCAGCTTTTTAGTGAAAAGATGGGCAATCTTCTTCTATGCAACTTATAGCCTCTCAAAACTTGTTGGAAGGTTGGCTATGAGTCGATTCCAACTCAAGGCAAAGAATGAGTGAGTGACAGCATTAAGACCCTATGGAGTATGATATACCAATTCAAGATAGTGGTTACCATTGAGGTAAGAAAAGAAAATGAACTTGGAGAAGGTAAACACATTTAAAGTATGCATACAAATTCTTAAGGTCAACAGGTAGAACACAGGTATTTAATGCTCCCTATATTTCTGCACATGTGGAATTTACAAAATACAGGAAACATATCGTGAAGAACTTCTTCAGCCTGGAAGCTGTTTCTCTCAAAGCCGTTTCAGTGTTCTCTTCTAACTGCATTAATCATCAGTCCTTTACAGAAGTGCTTCCCGCATGTTGTGGCTGTTGGTAAGGGCTGTCCAAAGGCTCCAATTCACAGGGAAATACTGTCCAGTCACATGCCATCCACACAATCACTGCTGCATCTGAACAAATGTCTCAATCCATTTTGTTGAGCATCTTCCTTTTCCTCACTGACACTACGAGGCATGTGGTCCTTCTCCAAGCCCTTGCCCAAGCCCATCCTGCTAACATGCCCAAAGTATATGAGATGAAGTTTCAAATTCCTTGCTTCTAAAGAGCACGCTAACTGCACTTGATCCGTTTGTTCTTTTGGCAGCTCACAATCTATTCAGTATTCTTTGGAAATACAATTCAAAGGCATCGATTCGGCTCCCATTTTCCTTATTCAATGTCTAACTCGTTGTTGTTATGTACCACTGAATCTGAACTGACTCATAGGTGACCCTTATATGAGGCAAAGGGGTTTTTTGTGTGGGTTTTTTTTTGGGGGGGGGTTTAGGCAAAGGATTTTTAGAGGCAGGAAATCACCTATGAAATGGGAGTAAATGGGAGATAATTGCCCATCTTTCTGGGCTGCTAGATTCAAACTATGTACCTTTCGCTTGGCAACACAGCTCCTTCCCACTAAGCCACCAGAGCTCCCTACTGTCTAACATGCTTAAAAGAAAATTTAAAATGCCATAGCTTGGAGTAAGCACACCTTATTCTTTAAAGTGGCATCCTTGCTAGTTAACATTTTAAAGAGGTTCTTTGCAGTATACCTGTCCATTGCAAAATGTTGATTTTTTTTTTCACTGTTTCCATTGTGATTGACTGTGGATCCAAGTAAAAGGAAATCTTTGACAATTTTAACTTCAATCCCTTCATGTCTATCATGATGTTGTTTATTGGTTCAGTTGTGAGGACTTTGGTTTCCCAAACCTTAGCTATTTATAAACAACCTTCACTATTTCTATTACATTTGTTTGCTATGTGTTATAATTCATTAAGTTTTTACCATCATTTTTAGCTTAAGTCTTATACAAATCAATAAAAATTGGGAAGTAATATGTTTAATATGCCAGTGTATTTTTCTAATGTTGTAAGGAGGGACAGGTCCTTGGAGAGGGACATCATGCTTGGGAGGGTGGAGGGACAGCACAGGAGGGGAAGGCCCTCTATGAGGTGGATTGATTCAGTGACTGGGGTAATCGGGATGGGAGTGTCAGAGGCAGTGCGATTGGCACAGGACAGAGCAAGGTTTAGAACTGTTGTACATAGGGTCGCTATGAGTCGCAAATGACTCGATGGCACATAACAACAACAAATGTAAATACATAGTTAAGTATCATACTGTTTATCTTGTTAATACAAAAAGTAAATATCATACTGTCTTTTATCAATGATTCAATTGGGTGCAGAAGAGTTCCATGAGAAGTTGGTTAAAGATAGTGTCTCCTAGAATGCACCCTGGGGATTCTGATTCAGTCAGAATACAGGGACCTCGTCCTATAAACCCACTGTTGTCAAGTCAACTCTGACTCACAGTGACTCTAACAGGACAGTGCAGAATTGTCACATAATGTGGGAAGTCAAATTTCATACCATATGATAAATCATATGCTTAAACAGGAATTGAAGGAAATACAAAACATAAGCTGAAATTTCTTTTGTGACAGATCACAGGAAATGAGTTGCTTCCTGCAGATAAGAGGCAGCTAGGGTCCCCCTGCAGAGGGAGAGTCAATACATATGAACTACTTTCTTTCTGAACTAAGCATTAGGTTGACAATAGAGAAAACCCCGGCTTCATTTACAAGAGAATTCTCTTTATTACTTACTCCCCATGATTCTCAATAAATACACAGAGAGGTGTGGCTTGTGGCATTTCAGTCCTTGGAACAGCTGGCCCCCTGCTATTACGCACTCTGTTTACTTATACATTCTTGGTGTTTGGTCTCGTTATTAATTATTCATCTATTTTACCCTCGGTCTGCAACACCATGAGTTTTCCAAAGCTGTAGAAATTTACAGAAGCAGACTATCTCCCATGGAGTAGTTAGTGCATTAAATCTGTTGACCCTTCAGTCAGAAGCTCAGTGCTTAATCCACTGCGAGACTACAGCTTTTTGTCTTTTTTGTTGTTAATGTGTCAACTATGACTCATAATGACCCTATGAGCAACAGATCTGAGCCTTGCCCTATCCTGTGCCATCCTCACAATCTCAGATATGCTACAGAGCCCACTGACAGAGTCACTATGTCAATTCATCCTGTCGAAGGTCTTCCTCTCTTACTCTGGTTCTCCACCGTTGCAAGCGTGATGTATGTCTCCAGAGATTCACTCCTCCTGACACATGTCAAAAGTATGTGAGAAGAAGTTTCACCATTCTTGCCTCTAAAAAAACACCTTGGCAACACCTCCTCCCAGACAGACTTGGTTGTTCAGTTGGCAGTCCAAGGGTATTCAGTATTCTTCTCCAATGAGGCTACGAGTAGTCACACGGGGGAAAAAATCTTTTCCAAGTAAATCCTGGCTCACAGAACATCATACATGTTGGAGTAGAAATACATGTCACTCCATGTGATTTTCAGTGGCTGAGTTTTCTGAAGCAGATCTCAAGGCTTTACTTTGAGGTAATTGTGGATGGACTCAAACCTCAATTATTTCAGTCTCTATGCATCCTTGGTATCTATAAAATTAGACTATACCGTTCTCTAAGCTCTATACGTTCTTTCTCTTTTACCTTTGTTCTTGGAATTTCCTGTTTGAAGTACTCTTTTTTCATTCTTGCTAAACCAATGGAAATTAAACTTCTGTGTTAAGACTCATCTTAAATTTTACCATTATAATCAAGTACTTCAATATGGATGTGGTACCGCTCTCATTTCAATACTCTTATTTCCCTTACCAATGTATTTCTGTATGTGAATGGATGCATATCATATTCAATGCCACAGATGCCCATCTGTTTTTATTCTCTCTCCTTGTCTATAAAGGCTTAGGACATGAGCCCTCTCTATACTATACCAAGTAGAGATCCTCTTAAGTCATTTTATGCTTTGCATGTAATATTTATGCATATATTTGCTCAGCTAAACTTTACTAAATACTGAGTTAGTTTAATAATTTTTGTTAACATTCTTAAAGTCATACAGCATAAAGAGTACAAAAATCAGCTCAGAACACATAACAAATTAAACATGAGGTTCTAGGTTACTCAGCTTCATCTGCAAAATGAGAAAATTGGAACTATATCCTATATAAAAAACCAAATAACTTTAAGTTGTTTTAATTTTTAAACAGAGGTGGGGGGAATAGAAGTTTAAATGCCAAATTCTGTTTTTAAGAAGAAAAGGAAAACTGCTTAACTTAGAAACTTTCAGACAAAAGTAAATGATCAAGTTATTCAACAACAAAGTGGGTCTTTGATACTTGCACAAAAAGCTATTAACTTGAGAACAACACTCTTACTAAAGCAAAGTTAATTGATTCTGGCAAAATTCTCGCTACTTCTAAATGATAGTTCTATCCAGTTTCTCTTTGCCCTAATGTTGGATATTACATTGAAATTTCAAGAACAATAATTTCTAAGTATTCTCTCAGTATAAAAACCAAGTAACTATTTTTATTCACGTAATATCAACAAATAATATTTTTGAATCTTGGTTTTTGTAATAATGACTTGATTTATTTCTATTTCAGGAGCAACGTCTGCTTTATTGTTTTAGGCATACTTATTTTAACTTAGAGAATAAATTCACGAAAATCAGGAAGCAAGATTTTTAAATGAAACCAATTAGCAAAGTCAATGTATCATCTGAATTTGTATATTTTAGCACATATATAATGTTTCTATAAAGACAAAGAATTGACAAAATAAAATACACAAACTTACACACTAACTACAAGTGAAAGAAAAAGAAAAAATAGAGCCTATTTTTTGTTTTGCTCATTTGGTGTTCCAGGTTGAAAAGGGCAAAGGAGAAGATGACAAGTGTGAGAAATGAGGACTAAGCGAAGAGTCTCAAGTATCTCATTTTCTCCTTTCCTCCCTCATTTTTCTGTCATTCTCCTGTTAAGTTTCCTCTTTTACATAGCACATCAAGTAAACTAAACCAAGCATGTGTGAAACTTTGGATTAACTTTTAAATTATACTTTTAGATTGATAGGAAAAATAAAATTTCAGCTTATTATGTCCATTTTCCAGAATAAAATTAGTTGGAAGAAAAGCAGTAATAAGTGACTGTTATACCCGAGCTTGTTGGAAAGTCCTCAAAATGATCCTCATATAGGCTTTATTTGCTATAAAATAATAACCTATAACTATAGCTAACCATTAAAAAGCTTATCCAGTTATGCTTGCTTGTTTCACAAGCAATCTTTTCTAAGATACCAAGATAGACATTAAAGCTGTATAAATGTTTCAGTAGTACTCAAGAAATCAGAAAAATGCAGAAGTTTAAAGATAAAGAGAAGACGTTAAATAAATATATTTCAAAGACCCATTAAATAGATCAGAAAAGCTAACCAGAAAGTAACAACATTACTCACGTGATAAAACAATTCTGAACAATCCAAAAATACCAATTCTCTTTTAAAAAAAAAATCAAAGCAGCACTTGGACTAACAAGAAATAATGCACAATTTTGTTTGATCAAGTACTTCATTAATTTTTTTCTGCCCCTAAGGGATTGCCCTTTTAAAATCTTCAAATAGAATATAACCTAATTGCGCACACATGGTTATAGTTTGCCAAGGGATTTTTACTTCAACAGTGCCACCTAGTGGATCAATCCGTTTCTTTCACCTAGTTATTTGGGTGCCAGGGAGTTAAATCCTACTCCTAGCAATCTTCTCTGACAGGGTGGAATTACTTTATAGGGTTTCCCAGACTGTAATCTTTATGGAAAAGATTACCAGGTCTTCTCTCCCAAAGAGCAGTCAAATGGGTTCAAACTGCTGGCCTCTAATTAGCAGCTGACCACTTAACCACTGTGCCACCAGGTTTTCTTCAATTGGTTCTTAGCAGATTTCATTTGTTTCAAACTCTAGGATTCTCCCACAAGTATTCTTTCTTGGTTCACAATATTCCTAATAATATTCGTATTCAGGGTGCAACCATTATAAAGAACTATAATTTACAGATTGTATCTTCTGATAAGCTATTTACTTATTACAAAAAAATTGAGCCACTGTCCAAAGTTTAGCAGGGCAGCAAATAATAAACCATGGAGAGGATGTGGTGAGATAGGAACCCTTACACATTTTTGGTGGGTTTGTAAAATGGTACAACCACTCTGGAAGGCAGTTTGATGTCTTCTCAAAAAGCTGAACACAGAAATTCCATGAGAATCAGCTATTTCACTGCTTGGAATATCCCAGAGAAAATTAGGACTGAGGCACAGAGATTTGTACACCAATGTTCACAGCCATTGCAAGAACATGGAAACAGCCAAAATGTCCAACCATGATCAAACGGGATTGAAAAAGTATGGTACACTCACTCAATGGAATACTATGCAGCACACAGGAGCAATGGTATTGTAAACTATTACCTAACTTGGGAGGGACTGGAGCACATCATGCTAAGTGAACTCAGTCTCATAAAGACAAATACTGTACAGGCCCATTATTGTAGAGCATGCTCGAGGACCCAAAGCGGGGACGGAGAGCAGAGGGGTGAGTTAGGATGGGTGGGTGGGGCAAAGAAGAGGCTTAATCACAGTGTTGCACAATATGACCAGTGGAGGGAGGAGTAGATTAAGGAAAGGAGAAGGATCCGGTGTGAAAAATGTATACAAATTTTGTAAGTAAAACTGTATAAAATTATTTTTTTTAAAAAAGTTAATGGGAAAGATCTGGTGAGAACCTGAAAAGACAGGTTAATGATGGGCATAGTCTAATGGCGATTAATTTTCTAAAACATGATACATGGGAATGATTGTATTAAACACAATGTGAACAAAGAATTAGTGTGGGGATAAAAGATTAAGCCATTGTCAAATAATCTTAAAAAAAGTACCTTAGTGATTTCTTCAGAAGCTCGTTTGAAGTCTTGAACATTTCGACAGTAAAATCCAATTGTACAGCTAGGATCCATTTTTCGAAATGACATCTTTTTGGGAGAAGGGCAATGGAATGTCTGTAATGTTAAAAGTTTCTTGAAATTAATTTCTCTTCATTTGAAGGTCTTAAATACATACAAGTATGATTTCATTTAAAATATGCTATTTCCTCAAAACTCTAAAAGTTTTCATATGGTATTTTTGTCCAGCCTACACAGTTGGTCCCTTCCACTCTCCAAAGCTATATAGAAATTGGGAGCACCAGCATTTTGCATATTCAGTTCATCAAATGTACACATTATACTGCATTAAGGTCGTTCTAAAAAAAAGAAGTATGTCAAAAGTTATATGGAGCTGCAACACTTAAAAAGAGAAAGTTTAAAACACATTACTAAAAATGGCACACATACACTACACAAAGGAAACTCTGGTGACTTAGTAGTTAGGAATTACACTGACAGCCCACTGGCATGCAGTTTAAATCCATCAACAGCTCTGTTAAGAGAACAATGGGCAATCTTCTCTCCTGTAATTTACAGCCTCTGAAAACTTGTTGGAGAGTCAATTACAAATTGATTCCAACTCAACAGCACATAGTAACAGTGAGCTAATACAAAGTTTAGAATCAAATTCACTATCTCTACAAAAGCATCATTAAATCTGTCTTATTGGAGTTTGATGTTTAAAAACTTTTTCATATCAGTATCAAGACTTTTTAAACAAGTTGTTGTTGTTAAGTGTGGTCGAGTCGTAGGCAACTAATAGCGACCCTATGAATTAAAATCCTTGACACTTTGCATGAGTGACTTTCATTCTTTCTCCAGGTTCATAGGGTTTCTGGAGGCAAGCTATTTAATATATTTTAAACAAATACATTAAATTAAAATGTTCTATTTTAATATGAAGTCAAGAGTTTTAGTAATTTATCTAAGTAGCCTGATCCAGGCCAGTCTTTGCAATTAACTGCTATGCATCAGAAAGCTAGACAACAACTAGGGATGATAGAGGGTGAATTGGTGGCTTTGAGATGTAGTGCTGGAGAAGAGTATTGAATACACCATGGACTGCTAGGAAAACACACAGGTTCGTCCTAGAAGAGGGTGAGATGAGACTGTTCCTTGGAGGCTTAGGACGTGTTGCAAGGCAGGACCAGTGTTTGGAGAAGGATGTCATGCTTGGGAGGGTGGAGGGACAGTACAGGAGAGGAAGACCTTCGATGAGATGGATTGATTCAGTGACAGGGGTAATGGGGATAGGTGTATCAGAGACATTAAGATTTGCACAGGATAGAGCACGGTTTAGGGCTACTGTACACAGGGCTGCCATGAGTTGCAGGCGATCAACGGCACATAATAAGAAGTAAATAATTAGGGAGCTCTGGTTGCCTAATGGGTAAGGAGTTGCACTAACATTCAAACACATGGGTGGTTCAAATCTATCAGTTGCTCAACTAGAGAAAGATAGTCAGCCTCCTTTCCTGCAATTTACTACCTCTGAAAACCTGCTGGAGGGTCAGATATGAGTTACTTCTGACTCAGTACAATAAGTTTCAGACTTTTAAAAAAAGTGTATCATTTCATCTTTTCAAATGTGATCTTTTATTTTGTTCAATGTCAAGTTCTTGTTTATTCCTATATGTGGCACAGAATGGAACAGGTGAAAATTGTACCATCAGGGTCATTTTTCTCATCAATTCTCCAATCTCTTTCATATTTTATCTCTGGTGGGCACAATGGGCTTAGTAGGTTTCCCGAGACTATATGACTACCTCATAGTATTTGGCTAGTAGTAGTTGTAAGGACATCAAAAGTAGAAAAAGGTAAAAAATATAAAGCTTCTCATGCCGATTTTTGTGTGGTTTACCACCATGCTTTGGTACTGTTAAAAATTAAAGGCAAAGCAAAACAGACTGCTTAAATATAGATCATTTGTCCCTAAAAGTCATTGATGCCACCAAGTTTCTTTCTGTACATGTAAAGAAGTGTGTCTTTAAAAAGGAAGTAGGGGAATATAATAATAGATATTAATATTTTCTAATACATGCATAAATAAACTAAGAATTTTAAAAATTTAACATTAGGGGAGAGAATTATGAAAATGAGTGCTGCAAAAAAAATTTTGTGACATATTTTATATTTTTAATTAAACAAGCAGCTCAGTTATACAACAACCTAGAATGGATATGAACTTGTAACATTAAAATTTTGCTGCCTTCAATGCCTAAAACCAAAGAATTTTAACCTAAAACAGTGAAAATGTGGGGAAATAAAAGCCTTCACTTTAAAGTAAATCAATCAGAATTCATCTCTTTCCCGCCCCTCTACTGATCCACCTGTTATTGGACTCTGACGCAGTATGACCCATGTGCACAGAGTAATACTGCTCTATTGAGTTTTCAAGGCTGTGACCCTCCAGAAGATTGTCAGATTGCCTTTCTACATATCTCTGGGTCTGTTCAAACTGCTAAGCTTTCAGCTAATAGTAGATAGAGCACTCAGCTATTGCCCTACCCAAGGAACCCTTAGTTGAAAGAGTGGCTATTTATTTTACCTAAACAGACAAAAACTACTTTAATAAATGCTTTAAGATGTAGTTAGGCGCGCGCGCGCACGCACGTGTGTGTGTGTGTGTGTGTGTGTGTGTGTGTGTGTGTGTAGGGGGCGGGGAAGAGATAGGAGATAGCTGGGGCTTCACAAAAATAGACAATTTAAGAATGCCCTTAAATAGTACTCCTACCAAATACAGTTCTCTGGTATTACTCACAAAAGGGTACATCTTTCAAGGATTGCCTTACTTGTCTACCTATCCATATCACATATTTCAGTTTTAATGACACTATTCTTTATATGGGATCAAACTGGGAAGATTAGATAGGAACCTTAGAAGGCAGTGAAACTGTGTTAATAGGAGAGAGCAAATGCAAAAGAGAAAGGTGAAAATGGTTGTGCAATTTGAAGTATGTCATCAATGTCACTGAATTGTGCACAGAGAAACTGCTGAAATGGTCTGCTTCGCATGCTGCATTTTTTGTTGAATCACAACAACAAGAACTTTAAAAAAATACAGCATGTTAGTTTATGTATTTTGATTTGTCCTTGCACGAAATCAGTGCTCCACTTCTCAGTTGTCATCAGGAGTTGCCATGGCATAATCCCACTACTAGACTCAGAATCTAAATGTTACTTATCTTTACTTCAAGAAGCACTGGTGACATCATGCATTGTATGTTGGGCTACTAACTGAAAGGTCAGCAGTTCAAATTCACCAGCCCAGCAACTCATCTTGTCAGCTACCTAATGAAAGTCTGCTATGGGTCAGAACTAACTTGACAGTGGGTGGGTTTATTCACTCAGAATGTTAAAAACTCAGCAAAAATAGGTAAAGATGAAGATTTTCCCCAGAGTTTGGTGGGTAGAGGGAGTGAGTAAAGGAACTAAGAAAGACCCAGTGGGAACCTGAAAAGACAGGTTAATAATAGTGGGCATAGATCAATGGTGATTAATTTTCTAAAACACAATATATAGAAATGATTGTATGAAAACACAATGTAAATGAAGGATTGTGTGAAGCACAACGTATATGAATGAAACACAATGTATCTGATTTTTATGCAAATCAATGTAAAATAAAATTGAATTTTTTAAAAAGTTAGTATATAATAAACTTTATTTTAAAAGTCTCAGGAATTAAAAAGTAACTAATATACATATAATCAAAGAATTCTGAGCCACAAGGAAAGAGTTTTACATACATAGAAAGGTAAATATACAGCAAGAAGTAAAAGAAATAAGATCAAGTTGGTCTGATTTCACTTCAAATAAACAAAATTTAGGAAGGGTAACTCAAGAAGTACAGAAGTTTAAAATTCTATGAACAAAAACCAAAGATACAATGTTTAAATCTCCTCTCTAATCTCAAATATTCTTATGTCACAATACTTTCTTAAAATTTCACAATCTCATTGGAATTAGAGTACTCACTTAAAGAAACTGCTTTCTTAGCAATTATTTCTATGAAAGTGAATAATGGATCTAAGATTTCAACTTCTCTAGCTTTTACTCAAAGAGAAGTATTCATTAAAAAAACAAAAAACCTGCTTACAGAGAGTGAAGGAAATGGGAAAGATTTTGTGTGGAAAAACAATGTATTTGAAGGTTCCCATTCCAAAGAAGGGACCCAACAAAGTGTGGAAACTATAGGACAGTATCATTGATTTCACATGCAAGCAAGATTCTACTGAGGATTATCCGAAAACAACCGGAACAGCACATCAGCAGAGAACTGCCAGATGTCCAGGCTGGGTTTAGAAGGGATCATGGTACTAGGGATATTGTAGCTGATGTTAGATGGATCTTAGCTGAAAGCAGGGAATTCCAAAAGAATGGCTATCTGTGTTTCATTGATTATGCAAATGTGTTTGACTGTGTGGATCATAACAAACTGTGGCTGACTCTGAGAAGAACGGGAGTCCCAGAACACTTGATTGTTCTAATGTGAAACCTATACTTGGACCAAGAGGCTGTCGTCAGGACACAGCAGGGAAACACTGCACGGTTCAAAATTGGGAAAGGTGTACACCAGGGATGTGTCCTATCTCCATACCTTTTCAACCTGTATGCAGAACAGATTAACAGAGAGGCTGGGTTCTATGAGAAGTGTGGTGTCAGGATTGGTGGAAGATCACTGAACAATTTACATTATGCAGATGACACAACCCTGCTTGCTGAAACTGAGGAGTACCTTAAATGTTTGCTGCAGAGGGTCAAGGACTGTAGCCTTCACTATGGGTTGAGGCTCAAAGAAGACAAAGTTTCTCACCACTGGACCAATTGGCAGCATCAGGATGGATGGTGAAGAGACTGAGATTGTTAACTTTAGTCTGCTTGGCTCCATGATCAACACTCTTGGCACCAGTAGCCAGGAAATCAAAAAATGTATTGCGATTGGAAAGTCTGCTGTTAGGGACCTCTCTAAAGTACTGAAGACCAATGTTGTCACTCTGGAGACTAAGGTGCATCTGATACAGGCCATGGTCTTTGCCATCACTTGTCATGCATCAGAGAGTTGGACAATGACTAGGGAGGACAGAAGGAGAATTGATGCCTTTGAGCTGTGGTGCTGGAGAAGAGATTGAAGGTACCACGGACTGCCAAGAAAACAAACAGATTCATCTTGGAGAGGGTTAAACCAGGCTGCTCCTTGGAGGTCAGGATTCTGGGACTTCATCTGACATACTTTGGCATGTTGTAAGGAGGAACAGGTCCATGGAGAGGGACATCATGCTTGGGAGGGTGGAGGGGCACCGCAGGAGAGGAAGGCCCTCTATGAGGTGGATTGATTCAGTGACTGGGGTATAAGGGATGGGTGTGTCAGAGGCAGTGCAAACGGAACAGGATAGAGCAGGGTTTAGGGCTGCTGTACATAGGGTTCCTACAAGTCGCAAGCGACTCGACAACACATAACACCACCACAACAAAGAAATCAATAAAAAATAAAGATATTTAAAAAACCTTGCTTACAAAAATGCTTTGAACTGAGATTTGCAAGTGGTTTTAAAATGTGCACATTATTTACCACCTCAATAGAATGAAAAAATATCATAGCACATAAATGCACAACAAATATAACCCTAGGCAAGAAAGGTTAGTAATAAAAAGGAGTTAAAATATCTCCTCTTCCAACTCTTACAAACTTAAAATTTGATAAAAAATGGAGAGTGGAATTTTATTTCTGTACAAAGATGGAAATTTTGCTGTAATTATTTCATAAGAAAAATAAGTATGATGCTATTAATCTATATAAATAATCTAGATAAATCCCTATACTAGGAAAAAACCAAAATTTTAGTAGGAGTTATTCGGACAGGTTAAAATATTCTATTAGCATCTCAAAAAAGTAATGTACAAATCTAATTGTTTGGTGTTTCAAAGAATAAACTCTTCATGTATTTAATTTAAGAAGTTATCTCAGCTATTCAAAGTTCAAAGGGAGCTCTGATGGCCTAATGGCAAGATGCTATGCTGGAATCTTGAAGGCATGTGGTTAAAGGCCACCAGCTGCTCTGCAGAAGGATGGGCAATCTCTTTCTGTGCAATTAGCTGCCCCTGAAAATCCACCAGAGAGTCAGCTATGGGTCAATTCCAACTCGATGGGACATTAACAACAGCAACATACTGAACAATATCTCTTAAAATCAATTCTTTCTTCCCATTCTCACAATCTTACTTCAAGCTTAACATTCCTGGAGTGTTATAATTCTCCTAAGTATTGGCAACCTTTCTAATCTTGACTATGTAGACATAACCAAGACACTCTTTCCCTAGGCATCTTCCCAGAATCTATTAAAATATCAGAATAGAAGGAGTTCTGGTGGATTAATGGTAAGAAGCTGCACTGCAATCCTGAAGGTGCATGGCTCAAATCCACCAGATGCTCCATCTTCCTGTGCCAGTTGGATTTGACTCAACAGTACAAGAGAAAATAAAAATTAAAATAAAAAAAAAAAAACAACAAAAAACTAAAATCAGAATAGTAGTCCCTCTGTACTGGTAGAAACAATTAATGCTAGTAATTTCTTGTATGTCTTTTTTTCTAACAGACTCAAAAACAGCAACAATCTTAGGTATTATTCAAGACCAGACAAGGCTTCTTGTACATTCTTCTGTTGTACATTAGGTTACTATGAGTCAGAACTAACGTGACAGACCTGACAGCAACATTTGGAGAAATGATGAATAAATTAGTGCTGTTGTTGTTGTTAGGTTGCATGGAGTCAAGTACTATGCACAGCGACCATTTGAAAAAAGACCTGAACCCTATTATATCTTGTGCCATCCTCATCCTCTCTGACATACAAGAGCCCACTGTGGCAGTCACCACATCAATCCACCTGGTTGAGGGTCTTCCTCTCCTTCACTGACCCTCTACCCTTCCCAGCATCATGTCTTTCTCAAAGCAATAGTTCCTCCTAGCAACATGCCCAAAGCACGTAAGGTAAAGCCTCATCATTCTAGCCTCCAGTGAGCACTCTGGCTGCACCCTCTCCAAGACATATTTGTTCATTTGGCCATCCATGGTATGTTCAATGTTCTTCTTTAACACCACAACTCAAAGGCATCAATTCTTTTTCTGTCATCCTATTTACTGTCCAGGTCTCAGATGCATAGCAAGTAACTGGAAAGACCATGGCCTTAATCAGACACACCTAAATTCTCAAACAGACATCATTACTCCTTAATATCTACTCCAAATAAATCAGCCATGAAAAGCCCTAAAGAGCACAGCACATTTTTACTCTAATACAGATGGGCTTGTCATGAATTAGAACTGATTCCATGACAGGGGAGGTTGGGGCAAGCTATTATTAAAACAGTGTATAAAGCATATTTTCAACTTAAAGCTCTTGAGGATTGGGAATCCATGTTTGTTGCTGTTGTTGTTATGTGCCATCGAGTCGCCTGCGACTCATAGTGACCCTATGTACAACAGCCCTAAACTCCGCTCTGTCCTGTGCCAATCGCACTGTCTCTGACACTCCCATCCCAATTATCCCAGTAACTGAATCAATCCACCTCATAGAGGGCCTTCCTCTCCTGCGCTGTCCCTCCACCCTCCCAAGCATGATGTCCCTCACTAAGGACCGGTCTCTCCTCACAACATGTCCAAAGTATGTTAGACGGAGCCTCAGAATCCTTGCCTCCAAGGAGCCACCCGGTTTAACCCTTTCCAGGACAAATCTATTTGTTTTCCTAGCAGTCCATGGTATTCTCAATACTCTTCTCCAGCACCACATCTCAAAGGCATCAATTCTCGTTCTATCCTCCCTGGTCATTGTCCAACTCTCTGATGCATAACAAGTGATTGCAAAGACCATGGCCTGTATCAGATGCACCTTAGTCTCCAGAGAGACACCATTGCTCTTCAGTACTTTGGAGAGGTCCCTAACAGCAGACTTTCCCATGGCAATGGGCCTTTTAATTTCCTGGCTGCTGGTGCCAAGACTGTTGACTATGGAGCCAAGCAAACTAAAGCTGTGTACAATCTCAATCTCTTCACCATCCATCCTGATGCTGCCAATTGGTCCAGTGGTGAGAATCTTTGTCTTCATGACATTGAGGCTCAATCCATATTGGAGGCTGCAGTCCTTGACACTCTGCAGCAGGCGCTTCAGGTCCTCTTCAGTTTCAGCAAGCAGAGTTGTGTCATCCGCATAACGCAGATTGTTGACAAATCGTCCACCAATCTTGACCCCACATTTCTCCTCATAGAGCCCAGCCTCCCGGATAATCTGTTCTGCATATAGGTTGAAAAGGTATGGAGATAGGATGCATCCCTGGCGTATGCCCTTTCATGAAACAACATAAGAGCAAGAGCCTATGGTGATGAAAGAAGAAGTTCAGGCTGCTTTGAAGGAAATGGCAAAAAATAAGGTTCCAGGAACAGATAGTATACCAATTGACATATTTCCGTTAACAGAGTCTGCCATCGACGTGCTCACCAAGTTGTGCCAAGAAATCTGGAGAACAACCACTTGGCCTAACTGACTGGAAGAGATCGATATTTGTTCCTATCCCAAAGAAAGGTGACCCAACAGAATGTGGAAACTACAGAACAATCTCACTGATTTCACATGCAAGCAAGATTTTACTGAAGATTATCCAAAAACGACTGGAACAGCACATCAACAGAGAACTACCAGAAGTCCAGGCTGGGTTTAAAAGGGGTTGTGGTACTAGAGATATTGTAGCTGATGTTAGATGGATCTTGGCTGAAAGCAGGGAATACCGGAGGAATGTCTATCTGTGTTTCATTGACTATAGGAATCCATACGTGACTAAAATTTTCTAAATAAAACTACACTATCACCTATATAAAGGAAAAGAATAGGTCAAGAAACATTACTAAAAGAATTGTTCAAAACCCAACTGAGGGCTTAAAAAAATCCTTAAGTAGAAGCTAACATTAACTTACTGTACTTAAAGTAATTTAGCAAATAGTCTCCTTAAAGCACCTTGTCATTCTAACTCAATTTTAAAAAAAAAAAAAAAGTCTAACATTTTAAATTCTTCTGTTCCACTATCTATTCTATAAAATTACTTAGAGGCCTGATCATTTATTTTGGGGGCTAAAGTATCTAACAAGTTAGAGACAAAGATAAATGAAGTGTAAAATACATCATAAATTAAAATTCAGCAAGAAAGTGTTTAACCTTTGACCACTGTGCTGATTATGGTTTTATAAATCAGCAAAATATTGACCACTAACCAGTAATTGTAATATCATGACAGCATAACTACTAAGTGCATCTTGAGATAATTAGAGTTCATTTCATACAGTAAGAAAACAGTACTAGCTCTTTTTTCTATAGTACCTCAAGAGGGAAATCCTTTATGCTGACATCTACAAAAGATTGGCAGTAATGAGGATCCATGTAAATCAAACTGTCATCTACAAGGACAAAACAGAAGACAAGTAATTCAAAAAACACCTTATTATTACACTGCTTACAATCCAATTTCTATGTAGAACAGCTGAAAGAAAAAAAATCTGGGAGTAACAGCTTGCCAGACTGATATTCACTGACTGAAACATAGGTTTGCACAGGACAGATTAACTTTTGCATAATCAAATATGCTTGTATAAGCAGAATTTTTTATACAGTGATAAGACTGTCATTTAATTTTTGGGGATAAAATTACTTTCACAAACATACAATTATACTCTACAGTTTGCATATGAAAAATGTATTGCGTTACTTTATCCTGACAGGAAGAACATATTGCTTGTCATTTTATCATCAACTAGCACCACTACAACTGGTAAAAAAAGTAAATATGTAAATAGCAACTGCCACAATGTGACAGCAATGTCTTCTGAAGTTTAGTGAAACCAATAAATTATGCCTTGTTTATGCAATAACAGAAATTAAACATACATTTTACAGAATCTAATTATGTTTTGGACCAAATGACAAATGAGTGGCTATGCTAAGACTGATGAATATATAAGTTACTCAGTTTGCTCTGTTAATCATCCTATTTGCAGATTATCTCCTATTAACTTCCTGATTTTTTAAAGAAAACAATGAAGAAATATTTTGCCAAATCACTAACCTTGAAATCCAGCAAAGTAGTATGACTGCTTGGGTTTGCCACCGATAATACCCACACAATATTCAAGGCTTAGAATTCCCTGCCAAAAGAAATTCACTCAAATTTAGAAGTCAACAGACAAATGGTAATAATTCAAACCAACCAACTCACAACCAAAAAAACCCCTTACATTACCAATGTTAGTTATTTTCTAAATTTTTACCACCAGTTGCCATTTTTATTACATTTGCCCCATATTTTAAAATCCTTATCTACCATGTTGTCTTCCCACTTCTTTATCTTTGTATCACTCAAAATTGATAATCACTTAATATTCTGATTAGCAAGTAACTAAAATGGCAATGACAGTGCCAGATTCAGAAATAAGCAGTGTTACTGTATTGAACTAATGAAATGCCTGCCAAAAGCCAGACCACCACATTTTAGTTAGCTCATATAGTCCTTTTGTTATTAATAGGCTTTTGAAAATATCTAGAAATAAATCTTAGATCTTACTATTATTTTCGCTAAACCTTAAATCTTACTATCCCAAATTTTGGTGGTTTTTTTTCCCTAATCAGCTTGAGAAAATTTTCATCCCACTTCACTGGGAATAAATAAAAAAGAAATGAAAATTTTATTCAAGAATTATTATTTTTCACTAAAATCAAAATAATGATTTTTTGAAAGTATTTTACTAATCATAAAATATCAGCGAGAGCTCAGTAACTATTCTAAGCAGAATTCTATTTGAGGTGGGTCAAATAATTCTATCTTAAAAAAAAAAGCCAGTGGAGGAGATGTCCTCTTTCTCTTGAGAAGCAGCAGGTGAATACAAGCCACTGGCAATTCGAAGCCTTCGGGTCAGCAGCGTAATTCAGACTATAGCACCAGATTTCCCTCCATTTAAAAAATTATGATCATAACAGCAAAGAATTCCCAAAACCCTGCATAATATGCATTTATAAGACATTATACTAAGTGAAATAAAGTCAGAAAAGGACAAATACTGTATAAGACCGCTATTTCAAAAAGCTAAGGGAAAGTTTATGTGCAGCTAGAATCACTCTTGGATAATTACCAAGAATGAGAAGGGAGGAAATTGCAAGTCAAACTTAGTAAAGAGACAAAAGGCCGATACTAAGATGGGTGAAAGGAAAGGTCACATCCAGTAAGGGGATGCACAACATCACTAAAGGAGAAGACTCCAAGAGGTATAGGATTAGGATACCAGAACTACAGGCAGGAAATTGGGCAAGCACAAGGACACTGCAGTATTGAAATCAATGCTACTGAACAAAATGTGTGTATGAATGAGTGAATAAAAATATTTTCTTTGTAAACCTTCATTTAAATACCAACAAAAATATATAAAGAAAAAGCATGATCAGTCAGTCAATGCAGAAACAACCGCAGGGAGCTCTCTGGTAGTGGCATACACTCCCAGGAGATTCAATTAATGCATTCTCTAGGATTCTTACATTCATTTTAAAGCATATTACTTTAATGAAAGTGATAGCATAACCTCCAAAACAGTAAATAGTTGAGTTATCCTCTTAACTAAGAGAAGATATTACATCAAACAATAGTTAAGATGTCATTTCTTTAGGTAAGAGAAAATATAAACAATAATTAAGCTGCTTCTTTTAAATAAGAGAATACATTCTGATACCTAGTTTCAAAAACACAATTCAAACTCTTTATCACTGATTTGGAACTGTCTCATAGCTGACCCTCCAGCAGGTTTTCAGAACCTGTCAATAGCACAGAACATTACCCACCTATCTCCCTGACGCACCTGGTGGATTTCAACTGCTAGAAAGACACAGCCTGGCAGACTGAAAACTAAAAATAAAGAACTGTCTTTTTTCCTCAATTAATAAGCAAATCAGAGTTCTGTTTTTTTCTTTTTCTTAATTTTTATTTTGTTTGTAAATATCATACAGTCGTTACTACACACACGACCAACACAGAAATCAGTAAATGTTTCAATATTCCACAAAGCTCATCATTATTAAGACTTTGAGATATTTAAGATATTTTAAGATAATTAATCTTAATAATTAATTAAATTCTTAATATTCTCTATAGTCCATAAAATTAGTACAACTTTATATATAACAGCATCATACCACATATACTACTGTAATTTATTATCCCTCACTGTGTCATGAACATTTTTGCATATTAATATGGATCTATGTTAGGACACCTAATGGCTTTGAAAAATATTCTATTTTAGGAAAAGACCAAAATGTGCTGAATAAAGACTCCATTGCAAATTTTTTAATACAGAACGTCTCACAAATTTGCATGTCATCCTTGTAAAAGGGCCATGCTAATCTCAGTATCATTCCAATGTTTTTAGAATAAGTGCTGCTGAAGTGAGCACTCCATTGTAAACACTTAATTACCCTGTTTCCCAAAATGACTAACAACCCCTTGAACAACTAGGTATATTTTTCAAGCTTGCAAAAATATCAAGAAAAGTTTTAAAAAGGAAAGCTACAACTAAAAAGAAAAAGACCAGAATAAAACCAAAAAGGCACATTAGGCAAAATATTCAATCTAAAAAAAAACCAAAACAACTAAGATAAAGTAAAAAAAAAAAAACTCCACATACTTAATAGTAATTATTTAATATTAAAGATTCATGCTTTCTTCCTAAATACAAATCTTTATAACAAGAAAATACCTTCTTTTTAACCTGAGATAATCTGATCAACTGAAATTCCTCATTTATGACTTGGGGCCAATGAGAAATTAAAAGTTCTAAATGCCCCAAAACTGAGAGAAGAAGCGAGAGAGAATCAAGAGAGAAAAAGAGGGAGAACCGAGAGAGCTCTCCTTCATAAAGGTTCCAAATAGTGGAAGAAAAATTCTTGGTTTTGACATCTGTACTTCTTATACAACAAACTAGAGCAGATTTAGTAATAAACACTTAGAAGAAGATTAAAAACTGGAACATCATTACACATAGAAGCTGTAACTTCTTTGGTTAGCTTTAGAAACCCGAAACACTTTTTAATCTCTAAAAGAGTCTCAACAGTTATCTAGTGGTGAGAATTTATTGAACTGCATCCATGAAGCAATAAATAAAACTGAAGTAATCAGTCAAAAGAAAAGTCCTAATTTGTCCTGCTGAAGAAAAAGAACAAATTGGATTTTTCTCAATCAGTCTTTAAAATACAGAGATAAGTAAATAAAACTAAAGCACACACTAAATTTCTTTCTACTCACAGAATTGTGCCATTTCTAAAATAGTGTTGAACTGCTTTGATTAGCACATTTGAAGAAAAGAACTGAAAGATGAATTATAGAAATAATAATGTATCCTGGTTTGGTAAGCAAAAACCACAACTTCTTATAAAAAAATATTTTTTTTAAAAAAAGCACCCAAAGAAAAAAGATGATTCTTTTTCTTTTAGGTCTATCAGACACACTATTTTTTTAAGCATCTCTGTAAATATCTATTTATATGCTCTCCTTTTGGTTTTTAATCCGACCACCCATCCGGCCAAGCATAACAAATAACATATAACCTACTTCATTGTCCCATTTTAGTCATTTTAACAGTAATTGAAAAATTAAGATGTCTCAATGGCCACATCTCTGTATCACAGTCCTTGGAGAAGGACATCATGTTTGGAAGTTTAGAGGGTCAGTGCAGAAGAGGAAGAACCTGAGTGAGATGGATTGACACTGTGACTTTGAAATGGGGTCAAGTGTGTCAGAGAAGGCAGGGTTCACACCCACTGAACCTCAGGCCATGATGAATTGTGGTCAACTCAATAGCACATAACAACAACAGTCACAGTGTCTCATTTTAATGAGTTCCAGTGTAAATTAGTAGAAGTCCAGAGAAATATTTTAAAGTTCGTATTTTATGGAAAAATATGAAAAACAATGGACTAAGAAACAACCATTACTCTGCCACCAGCTTGCTATTTGAACCTGAACATGTTCCTTCTTTCTTTCTTCTGTTTCATTAAAAAAGCAATTCAGATCCTACCTATTTTAAGAATAAAATGAGGCACATTTATATCTAACATTTTATATAACTGCAAAAGTTTATTTATTAATTACTGTGTATTAGATGTTGACGATCATGTTAGCAGCTAACCACATAATATGTCTTACTATCGGTTCAGGCTGCAACAACTCAAGAGCATCATGCAGTCTTGTTATGGTGTTTAAAAAAAGACAGTACAGCACTGCCTTTGAGAGGATTCCAATCCACAGCAACATTCCACAGGGTTTCCTATGGAAACTGTACATTTAATGGGAACAGACTTTCTAGATTTCTCATTTGGGTTTCTCCATGAAGCAGCTGAACTGCCAACTTTTTAGTAAGTAGCCCAACAGGGAAACCACTAAAGACTATGAATTACCACCAAATATGAAAGGAATAAGTCAGATGAAACATGCAGTGAGGCCCATCGAGACCCAGGAATTGGAGTTTAGCTAACAGTACTATTTTCAATTCCATGGGATAAGAGATGGTGAGGATCTAGTTCAGATTTGCTTAGAACTTCCTAGAGACAATGTGCAAAAATTCTCAACAGGTTCTCTACATTGAGTGGTTCATATTTTCTCAAATTTGTTAAACAATACTCATTAGATAGAAACCAATACATCTTTTTTTTTATCAAGAGTATTTCTATGACTACAGCTATATTATGGCGGTCTAGGTAAGACAAAGCAAAACATTAAAACAAAATATGCAAAGAGCTGGAGTCAGAGAATAAAAAGAACTTACTCTACACTTCTCAAGTTGAAAAAATTGAAAATAAATTCAAGCCTTGAATTGTAACACTTAGAGATGATATAGGTAAAATCTTAAAGGATGCACAAAGTATCAAAAGAAGATGGAAGGAATACAGTCACTGTACCAAAAGGAATTCATGACACTGAAAAATTCAGGAAGTACCATATGAACAAAAACAAATGGTAAGAAAGGATGACATTCAAATGCACCTGAAAGCACTGGAAAAACATAAGGAACTGAATACTAATTGACATACTTCAATTAACAGATACAGCCCTGGGTGTGCTTACCACTCTATACCAGAAAATTTGGAGGGCAGCTTCCTGGCCAACTGAATCGGAAAGATCAATATTTGCTCCCAAAATAGTTGACCCAACTGAATGTGTAAATCATAAAATATCATGTTAGCAAAATATTACTGAAGATCATCCAAAAATGGCTAGAACAGTACACTGAAAGAAAGTTGTCAGAAGTTCAAGTGGGGTTTAGAAAAGGTCGTGGCACCAGAGATATCAATGTGAATGTCAAATGGATTCTGGCTGAAAGCAATGAATAGCAGAAGAATGCCTATTTGTGCTTTACTGACTATGCAAAGGAATCTGTTTGTGTGGATAATAACAAATGATGGCTAACACTGAGGAGAATAAGAATCTCAGAACACTTAATTGTGTTCATGCAAAATCTATACCTAGACCAGGAGACTGTAGTTTAAATGAACAAGGGAACACTACCTGGTTTAAAATTAAGAAAGGGATGTGTCAGGGTTGCTGTATCCTCTCTCCATATGTATTCAATCTGTATGCCAAGTAAATTATTTGAGAAGCTGAAGAAGAATGTGGCATCAAGTTTGGAGGAAGACTAATCAATAGCCTGCATTATGCATATGATACAACCTAGCTTACT
>NW_006399755.1:29295623-29324721 GCF_000299155.1 Elephantulus edwardii
GTTCACGGTCATGGACTTCTTCAAAATGCTGAAGAGTTTTTGGGTTTTTTCTTTATTATTATTATTAAATTTTATTAGTTTTAATGAACATTTACAGAGATTTTGGGTTTTCATTCATTCACTGTTGCACTGTTTTCTCCACCCTCCTCCCCAGTTTGTTCTTCTCCCCCCCCCATGTCTATTTTAATTGTCCAATTGACCTCAGTTTCAAGACGATGTGTCTGCTTCAGACCATGGTCCTCTCAATCACTTACATCTCAATCATCAGAGAGCTGGAAAATGAACAAGGATGACAGAAGAAGAATTGATGCCTTAGAGTTGTGGTACTACAGAAGAGTACTGGATATCCATACCATGGACTGCCAAAGAACAAATAACTATGTCTTGGAGAAGGTGAAGCCAGACTGTTCATGAGAGGAAAGGATACTTTGTTTCTCATACTGTGAATATGTAGCTCGGCAAGGCTATTCCTTGGAAAGGGACATCATGCTTGGAAAGGTGGAGGGTCAGCAAAGGAGATGAAGACCTCCAACAATGGACTGAAACAGTGACTACAGCAATGGACTCAAGTATATGATGAGAATGGCACAGGATAGAACAAGAGTACAAATGAGCTGTTCATAGGATCACTATGAGTAGTACTCGACTCAATAGCACCTAACAACAACAATGGGAAGAAACTGTGCTGCTATCCTAAAGCCATGTAATCAAATCCACCAGCTGCTCTGCAGGATAAGGATGGGCAACCTCCTCTCATGTGACTAACTGCCTCCAAAACCCTATTGGTCAGCTATGAGTTGGTTTTGGCTTGAGAGCACACACCAACAATACAGTTATACTATAATACTATGATTACTGGTAACAAATACACCTGCAAACATTTAATAATTAATAGGAGATGCCAGTATATAATCTACTAGTTATTGCAACTACTGCTCCAGATTTTTAGAATAAACTCAACATAGCCTGAGGATGCATGCTTTACTTATATGTACAGGGACCATGATGGCCAATCAATGCTTTGTTTATGGGACAAACTACTACTGAAACTATCAAAAACAGATGGTTACTGAACTATCAAAAGTAAATACACTTTTTTTTCAAGATTGTTATAATTCATAGTACTCAAAGAGGAATGTCATGTCCAATCCTAAAAAGAGACTGTTATGAAATGAGAAATCTCATTACAACTCTTTCAGTAGAACTATGGAAACTAGAAAATACAAACTACAAAACATTAATAAAATGCTAAACTTCAGTTTTTCAACAATAGCATGCAGTGTTTATTCCTCTTTTTTTAATTTATTCCTCTCTTATACAACTATCAACAGTTTCTTTTCGCCTCGACCATAGTCTAGTCATCACTTCTGTCCATATTATTATCACTCTATTATCTTACTAGAGAGCTCGGATGGCTTAGTGGGAAGGAGCTGCACTACCAATCCAAACGCACATGGTTTGGAGCCATTAGCTGCTCCACAAAAACAGACGGGTAATCTACTATGTGACTTACTGCCTCCGAAAACCTACTGGAGGGTAAGTTATTAGTCCATTCCAACTTAACAACACATAACCACCACAGCATCTTACTGGCAACATGGCCACATATGAAACAAGTTAAGAAAAGATACAAACCAACAGTAATAGAAAAGTAAGTTTGTTACAGTAATTATCTTGAGACAGTTTAATGTTAATTTTATGGATAAGCAAAGGAACAATACACTTTTTAAAGTCATAAATAAGGCTTATATAACTATAACTATAGTATAGACCATGAAAACCACATCTATGTCTCCTTGACTAGCTACAGAACTTTTCATTTTATCATAGAAACTGTGCTCTTCAATTATATCTGTAATGTTAAAATTTAAAGTCTCTAATGTCAGATTTTACAATCTACAAGTTAAGAACATCCCTATTCATTTAACAAAAAAAGAAGACTGTAAATTTTCTATTTTTTCATATTAGGTTCTCTTGCCCTTTAAAAATAAAAGAATCATCTCTTATTTCATACCTTTACAAACTCTAAGTAGTCAATATTGGTTCGTTCTCCACCAAGTCTAACAGGAACTAGAATAATAACAGCTTTGTCATCTGGATTCTGAGAGGACTTGGAAACACACTGTTTATCAATTACATCTGAGTTGTAAACTGAGAAAAACAGGAATATGTATTAAATTTCAGAAACATGAACTTCAGAAATTGCATCCCCTCTCTCCAATATTGTCACCCCTGCCCCCCAACATATACTGGCCCATTATCTGATCAATAACAGTTCTGCCCTCAAGTATACTCTAGTGGTAAACAGACAACACAGTAAGTAACTAAAATATAGAATGTGGCAGACAGAGAGAGAGGTACTTTAAAGAAAAAGAAAGATGGTGAGGAAAAACTGAGGACATAAGGCAATTTAAAATAAGCTGATCAGGAAAAGTTGGTGAGAAAATAATTAAAGAAAACAAGTAATGCTAGTGACTGAAGGAATACAATTTCACAAAGAAGGATCAGCAAGTAAAAGTTCCTTGAAACAGAAAGATAACTAGCATGTCTTAAGAACTCAAAAACTCAAAGTCATTGCCATCAAGTCAGAAAGGTCTCACAGCTGACCCTCCAGTAGGTTTTTGGAGGCTATAAACCACACAAAAAGAGATCTTTCTCCAGAGAATTTTTGAAGCGTAGTAATCATTTTTACCACCCTAGGGGCTCTTTTTAAGTATGCTAGGAGAATGGACTGAATTATGTTCCTCAAGACACGCTGGAATTCTACTTGGAAATGGAATTTTCTTTGTTATGTTAATGAGGTCATTATAAGTGTAGGGTGTGGATATATCTCATCACTTTTAAGATATGAAAAGAATCTATTAACACATAAGCAAGGAAGCTTTAATGATGTTACATGAAAGCAATGTCCTGATTTCAGATTTCTACATATCTGATAGAGCTGGACAATGAATAAGGATGACAGAAGAATTGATGCCTTTGAGTTGTGGTGTTAGAGAAGAGTACCGAATATCTATCCATCCCATGGACTGCCAAAAGAACGAGCAGACATGTCTTGAGAAAAGCACAACCAGAGTGCTCCTAAGAGGCAAGGATGATGAAGCGTCTTCTCTCATATTTTGGACATGTTGCTTGTTGTGGTTGTGTACCTTCAAGTTGGAACTGACCCACAACAGACCTTCCAGTGGGTTTACAGAGGCAGGCAGTAAATCACATGGGAGGAGACTACCCATCTTTCTCTCACGAAGCATCTGGTGGATACAGGAGAGGCTTTTCTTTGGAAAGCGATACCATGCTTGGGAAGGTGGAGGGTCAGCAAAAGAGAGGAAGACCCTCCATCAAGATGTACTGACCCAGTGACTGCAGCAATGGGTTCAAGTGTGCCAGAGATGATGAGGAAGGCACAAGATAAGACTGGGTTAAGGTCTATATGTCATAGAGTTGCTATGAATCATACTCAACAGCACCTAACAACAACAAGCTGTGAGAGGGAGCTCTAGGAGCTGATGATAATGAGATGCACTGCCAATGCAAAGGCACACAGTTCAAATCCACCAGCTTTTCCATAGGATAAAGATGGGCAAACGTCTTCGGTGCAATTTACTACCTCTGACAATCCGCCAAAGGGTGAGCTATGCGTCTGTTTCAACTCAACAGTAAATAACAACAAACTCTGAGACCGGAGCTCTAGTGATCGACTGGGTAAGAAGTTGTGCTACCAATCCAAAAGCAGATGGGCCAAATCCACCAGGTGCACCACGGGAGAAATATGGGCAATCTTCTCCCATGCCATTTACATACAGCCACTGAGAGTCAGTTATAAGAAGGCAATGAGTTTGAGGTTTTTGAAACTGTGAGAAAATAAATCTCTATTCTTTAAAACCACTTACTTGTGGAACTTCTGTTACAACAGCACTAAGAAACTAAGATAAAGGACATGAGGGAGGGGGGGAAGAATCATTTCAATTGTCTAGGGTCCTTCTCAAGACATCTAATATATTAAAGAGTATGATTTTGTCCAATTCTTCCCCAAAGGCTCATCATAGCAGTGATTCTCAAAGATAAGATTCTAACATCTTTCTCCAACTACTACTACCTTAACAATTTTGGTCTAAAGGAAAAAAGAAAACAAAAAACCCGGATAATTCAGTGTGAGGTGGCAAGTGTAACATTTAACAAGAGATATTTCCAAAATGCTACAGAGTACAGAGGAGAAATAAACCAATTCTGCGTGATGGGAGTTAGGAAACGTTTCACCAAAGGTCCAATCTTTAAGCCTGTTCTTGAAGAACAAATAAGCAGTAAAAAGAATAAAAGATATAGGGGGCATTTGAAGCTGAGGCAGTAATATGTGCAAAGGTACAGAAATAACACAATAACAGTACATTAAAGTAATATCATAAATGTTGATAGTATTTAAGTTTATTAGGCATGGAAGATGGTGTTTGGGGACGATGCTGCAACCGCAGATCAGGCCAAATTGTGCAAATATATGCTAAGATAACATGAGATTAGAGTTAATGAGCAGCTACAATTTTTCAATAAAGAAGGAACATGATCAGATTTCTGTGCATCAGATTGATCAGAAAGAGGAGAGGTATAGGCAGGGAAATCAAGTTAAAGTTCCACTGAGAGATAAGGATCTAAACAAGGAGAATGAAAAGCAGGTTTCATAAGCATCTTTAAAATAATTACTGAAAAGGTTTTTGATTGACAGGACCTACGTGAGAAAGGAATAAAGAATGAGAGAGATTTGTATCTCCCTTGTTTAGGCAGACAGAAGCTATTAATCAAGAGAAAACAGAGGGAAAATGAAGTAATTGTTAGTTGTTAAGTACCATTAAGTCAGCGCCAACTCACAGCAACCCTACAGACAGCAGCTTGGAACCTTGCCCTATTCTGCCTGATCATCACAACCTCCACCTTGCTCAACTCCACTGATGCAGTCATTGTATCAGTCTATTTTGTTGAGGGTCTTCCTCTTTCACTGACCCAACACCTTTTCCAGCATGATGTCCTTTTTCAAGGATTTGTGACTCCTGGCAACATGCCCAAAGTATGTGAGGAAAATGCTGCTAGGAGAAGCTATTCCTTGGAAGGGGATATCATGCTTGGAAAGATAGACGTATCAGGCTTGCAAAAGAGTGGAAGAGCCCCGACAAGAGGGATAGATAGAATAACTCCAGCAATGGGCTCACAAGTGTCAGAGAGGATGAAGTTGGCCAGGGTTCAGATCTGTTGTTTTCATAAGGTCGCTATGAGTCAAACTCAACTTGATGGTGCCTAAGTACAACCACCACCACCAAGAAAGAAAATACAAAATGAGAAATGAGGGGAACATTAGTGGAAAATAGAAACACTAGCAGAGGACGTGGGGGAATTACTGATGGAATACGGCTTCATCTTATTTCTAATCCCACAATAAAAATACATTAGTAATATAAACTCTCCTTGGTATAAATGGCAAAAATTTTAAAAACTACAAAAAAATTATTTACATTTTTATTATTTAAAACTTATTTCTATATTACTAACATTCAAATTATATTAAGGAACTCTGTGTTATGTGTTGTTCAATTAAGTAATAAAATGCAACAACTGAAATTAAGGCAGACTGACACCAATAAAAGCAGCACAGAAGGCATTCACAAATGCATTGAATAATTAATTATTTAAGCACATTCTTAGACTTCATTAGGATTCTTAACACAGCAAATTTAATTTTTCTAGTCTTCTACCTCAAAAATAAATATGGGACTTTTTTTTCTTTATTGCTACCATAATGGTTTCTTCATTTTCAGCCTTTCTTATAAAAGAAGTTAATCTTAACAAAAGGTAAATTAAAAGTCCATGTGATTTCCACACTACAAAAACCAGTTAATTATCAGAATCACCTCAGCATTTTTAAGGTACCCTTACATTAAAAAAAAAAAAGCACTAAGGAATATTTAACTTTTTCTAAAATATTAACATATTTTATACTATAAGTGATAACATTTCTGAAAAAAATACATTTAACAACATGAGGCAGTTTATTTTCTTAGCAAACTAAGGCCTCAATTACCCAACCAAGTTTCAAAATTACTACAACTATCGGCCATTAAACAGGAGACAAAATGTATCAAAATAAAGCAAAAAATCAAGGCAGTTGCCTGACAGACATTCAGAACATCAGATGATTTATTAAAGCACTAAAAACATACAGAACCCAAATATAAACCTGTTAAATTTTATCATCTATATCAGTAAAGCAATCATTGAAGATGTTGATATCTTCTGAGAGTTTTTTAATATCTAATAATTCATAATATGTCTTTAATAAACAAGTATTTTGAAAAGTAGGGTAGTATGCAAAAACACAGACAGCATAATGTCTATTTTGTAATCATTTACAGTGTAATTGGGAATATAAGCTCCAATAAAAGAGGCTAGAATTACGTACTTTCCTTACCTGTACAATCTTGAGCAACATAAATAGTTATACCTTGTAAATCAGGATGTCTTGCTTCTTCAACTGCTTTTCTAAGAAAATAAAAAATGTAGTATTTTTAAATCCTAAGTCTCAATTCCAGTTGTTATTGAAAGACTTACTATAAGGAGGTAAAAAGACATTTTTTCTCTGACTTTGCTACGTAAACTGTATCTGGTCTCCAAAAACTATCACTTGAATGCTATTGGAGATCAAGTCAAATTTTTCAAACTTGAAAATTTTTTTTTAAATTAATCAAAGAACTATAAAATTTAAGTTAAAAAAATAAGTAAGAAAATGTTGGGCATAAATCTGTGACAAAACAAAAAAAAAAGATTTCTCTCAACTGATTTACTTGGCTGTATTAAGTGTTTTTTAACCAATGATACTACAATAAACTTCAACATCGGCTTTATATTCACTTACATAACTGACTAGGAACAAATAACTATGTTTTGTCCTCTAGTACACCTCTTAAAGTTGTTTCATTTTCTTTTTACATCACTATAACTTTTATTTCTTCTTCAGAAAACTTCTATGACAAATTAATTTCCCAATGTCAAGTCTTCGAATTCTGTAAAATTGCAAGTTGAAAAATATTTCTAATTGATTCTAATGCTTAATGGTTCATACACTGTGATAAAAAAACACAGTAACAGTATCTGTAAAATGAAATTATAAAAATTGTTGTTTTTATATGCTGTCAATTACGATTCATGTTGTTGTTCTGTACCATAATCAGAAATGACCCATACATGACCCTCTGGCAGGTTTTCAGAGACAGTTTTTCACATGGGAGGAGACTGCCCATCCTTCTCCCGTGGAACAGCTAGTAGCATCAAACCACATGCTTTTGGGATCACCTCTTGTCATAAACAATAGCTCTGAATGCTGCCCTATCTTGAGCCAATCGAATTGTCTCTGACACACCGGTCCCCACTGCCAAAGTCATTGTCTCAAACCGTCTTATCTCTTGCACTGACCCTCCACCCTTCCAAGCATCATGTCCTTCTTGAAGGACTAGTCCACTCCTGACAAAATGCCCAAAGTATGTGAAATGGAACTTCACAATTCTTGCCTCCAAGGAGCAACCTGGTTTCAAACCTCTCCAGGACAGACCTGTTTGTTTTCCTGTAGTCCATGGTATGTTAAATATTCTTATCCAATACAACTCAAAGGTATACAGGTGTAATATTTCTGTTTACCCATATTTTTCTAGTTCTTTCACTTAACCTCTCTTATTATGCATATGTCTGTGTGCCAGCAAAGAACAAGGTTTAGCAAACTTTGACCCAAAAGTCCCTGCCCTGTTTCTTTATAGCTTACTGAGCTGCAATCTCAAAAGCACACAGCTGGGATCCACCAGCTGCTCCACAGCAGAAGGATGGGAAATCTCCTCCCATGAGATTTACTGCCCCTGAAAACCCACTGGAGGGTCATCTATAGGTCCATTCTGACTTGGTGGTACACAACATCATGCTAAGGACCATCTTTTTACAGTTTTAAAAAGGTTGTGAAAATAAAGAAGAATGTGGAAAAAAAACTTTCCAAGACCTACAATATTTACTAAAGTATTTACTATTGCTGTGCTGCAATTCCAAAGGTACATGGTTCAAATCCACCAGTTGCTCTGTGGAAGAAGGATGGCAGTCTCCTCCCATGGAATTTATTGCCTCTGAAAACCCACTGGAGGGTCAGCTATGGGATGGTTCTGACTCAACGGCACACAACAACAACAAATATTTTCCCCTTTACAAATAGTTTCTTATCCTTGGCATATATCATAGCCTAAAGGGTAGCAACTGTGTTTTATGAGTATGCTTTTATAAACTTTATACTAAGTTGGCCTTGTATTAATAAATAATTCAATAAGTAAAATTAGAACATAATTTTTAACTGTAAGCATTTTATCTGAAAAATATAAATGTTAATGTTAATATCAAAAAAATGCTTTCTAGTAACTTAAAATTTCTAAGTGCAATGAATTTACCATAACATGCTATATAATGTTAATAATTAAATTTGTGATAATTTTGGAATACAATATATAAGGCCATTTTAAAAACTTATGTAGTATCCAAGTAAATGGCTGAGGTACACTGAAATTTGACTTTTGAGTTTTTCTAGCCAACTGAATATCACAGACCTTTTATTTTTTACTATGACATAATCAGACTATTAATAGAGCCGTACATTTGCAATTCTCAAGAGTTTGATGTGAGAAAAGAAATGCTGAAAACATTAATTCTAGCTCTTGTTATTTCATTACACCATATTATAGCCCCCAGGTTATACTATTTTTAAAAGAAAAAAAGAAAACTCTATTATGAATGTTTAGAACATTTAAATAAGGTAATCTACTGAAAACCTACACTAAAAAGAGATCTTGGATATTTTTTCCACTAAGCAAGACAAACTGCTTGTCAACAGACAAATTAAATCTAAATGGAGTCACCACAAGTCAAGGCTTCCACTTCTTTATTATTTTTCCCTGTTAAAATATGGGACATTTTTTGGTAAGTGTTCTTATACAGATTTTAAAAGCTCAAATTACACACACACACACACACACACACACACACACATTGGAAAAACTATCTCTGAGACAGAAGACTCTGTCATAAAATAAAGAGAGCTTAAAATTTTACCTTAAAATGTGAGCAACTACAGCTGGTCCATACCAATCTCCAGCTTTTTTCCCCGACTTCTTTCCGTATTCTATTAGTTGATGTAAGCCAAAGAGGGCCAAGGGGGAATCACCAAACCAAGAGATGATTCTCCTATGATAAATTTCATTTCGCATTTCATGATCATCAGAATATCTCCCAACCGTTTTCTTCAAAGAAATTGATGGCGTTTTGAGTTCAGTTTCCCCTGACAGCGATGCTTCAAATGATGCAGTAAATTTTTTTACAGTGTGAGAAGTCCATGATTCAGAGTCTGAATTTTCAATGTTCAAAGCATCAGGCCAGGTCCAAGCTATGGTAGTTTCAAAGCAAGGTGTTCAGATCTTTTAAAGAGTTGGATTTTAACAATTCTACTAAAAATCAGCCTGTACCAATTCATTAAATACATATGGATTACCAAAATTATTTTAAAAAATCAGGAATAGGGATAATAGAAAGTAGATTAATGGTTGCCAATGAAGGGGTGAAGAAGTCTGGTAATAGTGTGGGTAAAGGCATTTTGGGGAAAGAGGAGTTAATATACTTCCATAAAGATTTACAGTCTTGAAAACCTTAAGGGCAGTTCTACTCTGTCCTACAGGGTTGCTCTGAGTGAGAATCAACTCTATGGCTATGGTCTGAGTTTTGGTTGTTATGTAGTTGTACAGGAGCCCTGGTAGCAGAGTGGTCAGGCACCTTGATGTTAACCAAGAGGTCAGTGGTTCAAATCCACCAGCAGCACTGTAGGAGACTGATCTATATGGAAGTTTACTTCTATAAAGCCCTAAAGAGAAATTGTATTCTCTCTTACAAGCTTAGTATATATTCAAATCAACCAGACAGCAGCTTGGTGTTTTATTGTGTTTTTTTTTTGTTTTAGGGGCTTTTTTGTGTTTTTTTTTTCCTTTATGGAGGCAGAAGATATTGAAAATCCTGGTAATGTGTCTGAGTTATTATTAGGGGTGTATAAAAATGTTCTAAAATGACACTATGGTCAAAATTGTAGAACTCTGCTAATATTCTAAAAAACAGTGAACAAATTTTAAACAAATTAATTTATGGTATATTCATTGTTTTTCAATAAAGCTCCTTTTAAAAAAAAGGTACCAGTAAAGAAAATACAATGTATTATTAACTCTTTTTCTGAGTAGTAATATCATTATTTTTTCTAAACTTTCTAAAATTTCCAAAAGGTATATATACTTCATATAATCAGAGAGAAAAATTATAAAAATTTACAATGAAAAAAATTGTGAAAAGGCACAAACAAGCAATTCTGAAAATTGTTATTTCTTTTCTGTGAGAATGCCAAGAAGGAATAATGACTTCTATATTCTATTGCCAGGGCTTCTTATCAGACAAGCACTCTCAACTACCCAAAGGTATAAAGAGCAGATCTATAAACATTCACAAGTTATTATAAAATAGATTCTCTTAGTATTTTCTATTGAAAAGTTTTACCATAAAAGCGTCAAAATTTCTTTTCAAAATATATTTTCATGTACTTTCAGAATAATTTAATGATTATTTATAGAGTAATAATAATTGTTTAGTAAAGGAGAAGTTAACAAACACATGAAAGGTCAAAGACTCTTAAAAATAAAATATAATCATTCTGTCATAGCTTTTAAAACAAGACAGCCCTCAAATAAACATATACTAACGTCATTACATTATATACAATTTAAACTTTGCAAAAGGAGCTGCAGATTCATAGGACTAAGAGAACTATGTACTCAGAAAAATATTCCAAACCTTGCCTATAACTACAGGCCAGGAAAAATACTCTTAAAAATATTTTTTGTCTTGCATTGTCCATAACATTCTTGAACAAAATTCTTTCTAAGTGACTTCATCAACAGTCTCTTAGAAAGGTTACCAAATGTTTGCCATTCATTGCTAGAAAATTGTCTAAACACTTTAAAAAAAAAATCCAAACTCTGGTAACATTTGGTATCAGATGATACCATAGCTTAAAATAGTAATTAAAATCCTCCTATAAAATATGCACATTCTAAAAAATAAACTAGAGAAATAGTAGTAAAAGTGATACTTCAGGAAATATATATAACCACTTATACTTTTTTAAAACAAAATATTATAAGAATAAAAATAATTTTAAAGTGTTATATATACATATAGGGAGAAAATGAACTTATTTTTCCACTACTGACTAAGGTAATTGGGATGAGTGTTACTGGAGACAGTGAGATTGGCACAGGACAGAGTAGAGTTTAGGGCTGTTGTACATAGGGTTGCTATGAGTCGCAAGCAACTCGACGGCACATAACAACAACAACTTATATCTAATAATCTATAATGCTATAAACTAAAAAGCACCATACACAACTTTTTTTATCAGATTTCAATAACGGAAAAATGTCAGTTCAAAGTCACTGCTGTTGACCTGACTGAGATTTGCTAATATCAAGATCTCCAGAAACTGAAATAAAAGGAAATAAAAACAACAATAACAACCCAAAGGCTACCAAAAATGGAACTTAAATTTATTAAGATAACCAAGAAAAATACTTATGTTTAATCTATATTTCTTTAAAAGCAAATCATGAATATTTTCCCATAGAGTTTTAGAAAATGTCAGGGAGTCAAAAAATTATCTCATAGAGTTTTCTGCAACTTGAAAGCTGAACTCTTAAGACAAAAACAAAAGAAGATTGATTTACCTCTACCGAGAAAGTGTAGTATGAGTCCTTGAGCCAACAGCATCTGGCCAGTTCTCAAGGTACATCCCCAACCACAGTCTGTAGTCAAAGTTGAGCCCTCTATTTGAGGAAATTCTTCCCTGTAGGTCAACCATATTCTAGAAATAAAATCTTTACGAAATTCTTCCACATTTCCTGAAATTAAACAGTCTTCTATTGCACAGCCCGATCTTGAAGGTAACATTTTATTTTCATCTGTAAAATAAAAATATAAACAACATTCTAAAATAACCAACACAAGAAATACCTGTGGTACTATTATGTCATAAGACATAAAATGTGTCACAATCTATCTAATCCTTTTATTCTGATTTTAAATGAAGATAATTATATTAAGTCTAATTAGATTACTATGAAAGTGAATGTTAAAATGGATTTTACACAAATAACTAATACACCATAAACTCAACTCCTGGTTGTGAATTTGGAACCAACTCATAGGTGACCCTCCAGTAGGTTTTTAAAGACTGTAAATTACACAAAATGATACTCTTTCTCTCACAGAGCAGCTGGTGGATCTGAATGCTTGTCTTCGGGTTAGCCGAACAAATCCATACTTTTCTGAGTTAGCAACACAACTCCTTACCCTAGACCACTAGTGCTCCCTAATGCCAAAGGAGATGCATGATAACAATTTGTTGGATATATGTTGTTTGTTGTTGTTAAGTGCTGTCTAATCGTGACTCAGAGTGACTCTATGAACAAAAGTCCTCCACACTTGTGTGACTTTCATCCTTTCTCCAGGTTCATAGGGTTTCTGGAAGTAAGCTATTACAGAAGTGGATGCCACTCCTGCTTCTAAGCTTGTTTTAATGGAGGAGCTCCACCCAACACTGTCCACCAAGGGTAACCATTAACCCATTTGACACATCAGTGTCACAGGGTTCAGCTTCACAGCAACCACAAGTTACCACTGTATGGCAAGTGGACACACCAGGGCTATACGACCAAGAGGAATGTTTGACCAAAAACAATGAAAAACAGGCCCAAGGGCCAATATATTGTTTAGGAGCACTAAATTGCAGCATATAGCTTCAATGATAATAAGTAAACAGAACAAATTCCAAGTCTTTATTGCCAATGAATTACTCTCAATATTATGCACAATGTAAATTTAATTGTAAAGAAAAGTATCTGGAAATTTATACAGCACAACATTGTGTTAAAATTAGCATTTTAGAGCTATTTAAATTTGTTTCAAGTCTGATAACAGTACATAAAATTCAAACCTCATTCTGTAATTTCCAAACATAAAGTTCCTAATCTGTTACCCTGGAAGAGTGAATAACCTCTTTATCTTTTTAAAATCATTTCTCCTCTTAATATTTACTCTAAATAGTGTTGGAAAACTGCTAGCATTTAATAACTTTGTTTTCTAATTGTTCTTTCACCATAATGTTTCTCCCTCTCTGTCATTTGACTCATTGGTTGGGTTGCATTTGTGACATTCTTAATTAACCATACTCATAATTTTTTTAAATCTATTATCTGTCCCCCTGTCAGATTATAAATGCTCTAGAGGAAGAGTATATTTATCTTCTACATTTTCATATCTCCAGTAGTGTTTAGTCACAACTTCTCATTGTCCTCAATTAGACCTGGCTCACAATAAACCCTCCATTAGGTTTCAGAGGCTATAAATCTCTCTAGAAAAGATTGCTTATCTCTCTCTGGTGGAGCTGCAGGTGTATTTAAACTGCCAAAGAGCTGTGGCCTAACAGTCAACAGCACAGCTCTTTAAGGACTATGCCACTAGAAAAAACAACTCAAACTCATTGCCATGTAGTTAGAACCAACAACTCAGATCTGACCCTAAGTTATCAAAGGCTGTAAATAAAAATGGAAGGAGGCTTTCCAACTTACTCCCTTGGAGAACTTTGTATGGATAACATCGAGAAGATTGGTGGCTCATACAAAGCCTATACTAGACCAAGAAGCTACTGTCCAAACAAAACAACAGAACACTGATTTTAAATGGTTTAAAATCAGGAAAGGTGTGCATCACAGCTAAATCCTTTCTTCATACCCATTCAAATTGTACGCCAAACAAATCATTTGAGAAACTGAACTATATGAAGAAAAATGGGGCATCAGGATTGAAAGGGTTTATTAAAAGCTGCAATTTGCTGACAACATACCTTGCTTGCTGAAGACTAAGAGGACCTGAGGCACTTGTTGCAGAAGATCAAAGACCACAGCCTTCAATATGGACTACATCTCAACATCAGTAAAAATCCTCACCATTCAACCAAAAGATTTTATCATGATAGTTGGAGAAAAGACAGTTGTCAATGATTGCACTTTACCTGGATCCATAATCAAGCAAAGATGACAGTTTAAAGAGTAAGGTGTGTCTGATTCAAGTCATGGTCTTTTCAATTACTTCCTATGCATCCGAAAGTTGAACAATGAATAAGGATGCTAGAAAAAGAATCTATGCCTTTGTGTTGTGCTACTGGAGAAAGTAGTAAATATCCCATGGAGTGTCAAAAGAACAAGGTCTGTCTTAGAGAAAGTGAATCAGGGCGCTCCACAGAGTTACAGATAGTGACACTTGCACTCATATACTAAATAAATGAAAAATGTTCCCTGTTCATGGTTAGGAAGACTCAATATAGTGAAAATGAAAAAGCTACCAAAAGCAATCTACATGTTTAATGCAATCCCAAAACAGACACTAAAAGTATTTTTCAAAGAGATAGAAAAGGCAATTGTTAAGTTTATTTGGAAAGAGTTTTTGAATAAACAAAGCACCTCTGAAAAACAAGAATGAAGTGGGAAGCATAGCACTCCCTGATCTCAAAACCTACTACACAGCTGTAATAACCAAAACACCATGACACCGGTACAATGAGACACATGGACTACTGGAACAGATTTGAGAATCTAGAAATTAAAGATCTATCTATGGACTGAAGCTCAATATCAAGAAGATAAAGATTCTCACCACCGGGTCCACTGGCAGCATCATGATAGATGGAGAAGAGACTGAGATAACAGCTTTAGCTTACTTGGTTCCACAATCAACAACTCTTGGTACCGGTTGTCAGGAAATCAAAACATGAATTAAATTGGGAAAGTTGGCTGTCAGGTATCTCTCCAGAGTACTAAAAAGCAACAATGTCAGTCTAGAGACTAAGGTGTGCCTGATCCAAACCATGGTCCTCAAAATGACTTTCAATGGATCAAAGAGCTGGATAATGACTAAGGATGACAGACGAAGAATCGGTTACCTTTGAGTTATGGTGCTAGAGAAGAGATCTGAACATACCATGGACTGCCAAGAGAATTAACAAGTCTGTACTGGAGAGGGTGAAACCAAGCTGCTCTTTGGAGGTAAGGATTTTGAAGCTCCGGCTCACATACTTTGGTATGTGGCCAGGAGGGACCAGTCCTTGGAGAAGGACATCATGCTTGGAAAGGTGGAGGTACAGCACAGGAGAGGAAGACCTGAAATGAGATGGACTGATACAGTAACTAGGGTACTGAGGATAGTTGTGTTAGAGACAGTGAGATTGGCTCAGGATAGGACAGTGTTCAGACTGTACATAGGGTTGCTAGGAGTTGCAAGCAGTTCGATGGCCCATAACAACATCTGTGGTAAACTGATAGTCAACAAGGAAACAAAACCTATCAAATGTGGAAATGACAACCTTTTCAACAAATAGTGCTGGCAAAATTGGACCACCAACTTCAGAAAGCTGAAGCAGGATCCACACCTCTCACCATACACAAAAATCAACTCAAGGTGGATCAGAGACCTAGGAGTAAAGCCCAAAACCATAAAAACCATGGGAGACAAAGTAGGGCCAAGCTAAAAGGCCTATCCCATAGTATAAACCTATTATTAAGATGATCATGAAATTCAGATGGAATTGATTCAAGATCATATCTTGGTTCTTGTGGACTTACTTCCATTTTCTTCAGCCTCAATTTGAACTTGCATATGAGCAACTGATGACCTGACCCACTGTCTGCTGCTGGCCTAGTTGTGACTATCCCTATTGAGCTTCTCCAACGATTTCTTCTACAAATGTAGTCAATCTGATTCCTATGCAGCCCATCAGATGAGATCAAAATGTAAAGCTGTCTTTTGTGTCTTTTAGAAAAGGTATTTGTAATTTAGAAATCATTGTAAATACAAAATTCAATCATTCTTTTCCAGCTTCATTTCTACCCACCAAGCCCATATTTTCCAACTATTGTTCCTTTTTCAATGTTTCCCACTTTTGCAGTCCAGTCACCAATTATCATTAATGCTTCCTGATTGCATGTCCTGTTAATTTCAGACTACAAAATTTGGTAAAAATTCTCAATTTCTTCCTCTTTGGCTCTAGATGTAGCAGTACGTATTTGAATAATAGTTGTGTTAAAAGGTCTTCTTTGTATGCATATGGATATTATCCTATCACTCACAACACCATATTTCAAGATAGAACTTGAAATTGACCTTTTGACTATGAATGCAACACCATTCTTTGTTTTTCATTCCCTGCATAATATACCATATGATTATCTGATTCAAAGTGGACAAAGCTGGTCCATCACATCTCATAAATGCCTAGTATGTTGGTATTCACGCATTCCATTTTTAACAATTTCCAGTTTTCCAACATTCAAGCTACATACACTCCATGTTCCAATTGTTAAACAATATTTGTTATAGATTTTCCTCATTTCAATGACTTCCAATCTGGGCTCTACCACTACACCACTATAACTATCCTCTTTGTTTACTGTTCACAGGGTTTTCAATGTGCTTTCATAGTGTTCAATGGCTAACAATAAGCAGAATGGGAAATCCAGAGCACTTGACTCTGCTCATGCTTAACCTGTACCTGGACCAGGAGATTGTTGGGCAAACAGAGCAGGGGAGCAATGCACAGTTTGGAACTGGAAAGAGAGTGCACCAGAGTTGTATTTATCTCTCCATACCCAATCAATCTGTATGCTGAGCAAATTATCTGAGAAGGTGGACTCTATAAGGAGGTGTGTGGTATCAGGATCGGAGGGAGACTCATAAATAACTTGCATTACATAGATGACACAACCTTACTTGCTGAAAGTGAGGAGGGTTTGAAGCACTTGTTGCAAAAGATCAAGGAATGCAGCCTTCAGTGTGGATTGCATCCCAACATCAAAAAAACAAAGATTCTTACCACTGGACTGATAGGCAGTGTCAAGATGGATGGAGAGGAGATTGAAACTGTCAGCAGCTTCATCTTGCTTGGATCCACAATTAACACCCTTGGTACCAGCAGTCAGAAAATAAGGAGGGGCACTGTACTGGGAAAATCTGCAGTTAAGGATGTTTCTAAATTATTGAGGAGTACTGATGTCAGTTTGAAGACTAAGATATGTCTGATTCTGGCCATAGTCTTTCCAATTACCAGCTATGCATTTGAGAACTGGAGAATGAATAAGGATGACAGAAAAAGAAATGACGTCTTTGAGCTGTGGTGTTGGAGAAGAGCACTGAACATGCCATGGACGGCCAAGAGAACGAAAAGATATGTCTTAAAGAGGGTGCAGCCGGCGTGCTGGTTGGAGGCAAGAATGATGAGGCTTTGCCTCACATATTTTGAACATGTTTCTAAGAGGTCTATTCCTTGGAAACGGACATGATGCTGTGAAGAGTCAGCAAAGGAGAGAAGATCCTCAACCAGGTGGATTGACAAGGTGGCTGCTGCAATGGACTCTTGTGAGTCAGGAAGTGTGAGGATGGCACAGGACAGGACTGGGTTCAGATCTTTTGTTCATAGGGTCATTTGAGTTGTGCTCAACTGGACAGCACCTAACAACAACTACAACATGGTGCAAAAAGGATGACAAATACAGCCAGAAATACACAACTAGGAGAAAAGAAAATTGATAAATGGGACCTTCTAAAGATTAAATCCTTGTGTTCATCAAAAACTTCTTCCAACAGGGTGTAAAGAAAACCTACTGACAAAGAAAAAACATTTGGCAATACCATCTCAGATAAGGTTTACAGAATACTACAGGGCCTTCACAAGAAAAAGACCAATAACCTAATCACAAATTGAACAAGAGACATGGAAAGACTTTACAGAGGAAGACATTCGGATGTCAAACACACACATGAAGAAATGCACATAATCACTGGCAATGATTGCAAATGAAAAGCACAATGAGATACCATCTTATCCCAGTAACAGTGGCAAACTTTAGCAGGCAGCAAGCAATACATGTTGATGAGGATGTGGAGAGATAGGAACTCTTATACACCGTTGGTGGGATTGTAAAATGGTACAATCACTATGGAAGACAGTTTGATGTTTTCTCAAAAAGCTGAACATAGAATTTCCATATAATTTAGCTATTTCAATAATAGGGATGTACCCTGAGAAGATTAGAACTGAGACACAAATGGAGATTTATACACCAATGTTCCTAGCAGCATTATTCACCATCAGAAGAACACAGAAACAGCCAAAGTGTCCAACTGCAACTGAATGGATTGAGAAATTGTGGTATATTCACATGATGGAATGCTATGCAACACTCAGGAGCAATAATTTCAAAAATTACTATATAACTTGAGAGGGACTGGAGAGCATTATGCTGAGTGAATTAACTCAGTTTTTTAAGGACAAATACTGCATGAGACCATTACTATAGAAATAGAAAGATAACTAGTAAAATATGTATGATGATGCAAGGTGGGAGGGCAGGATTAGCGGGGTGAGGATGGGCAGAGGAGAGGGTTGCACAATTTGATAAGTGCAGGGAGGGATGGGTAAAGGAAATGAGAGAGACCAATGGGGATCTGGGTGATAATTTTATAAAACATAATTAATTAGAATGATTGCATGGATCACAATGTGAATGAAGAACAGTGTGAAACACAATGTATACGAACTTTGTAAGTAAATCAACATAAAAATTTTAAAAAGAATACAAATGCACATCAACTGCCCCCCAAAAAATATACCATTATAGGTAACTAATAGTATAGGGACGGTGTTTTCTATACAGATATTCCTCATCATCCACCAAACCCAATAAAAAATCATGTCCTAAATATAAAAAGCAATCTCAACAATCAGTAAGAAAAAGACAAGAAATGGAGAAAAGAACAGCCATGTTATTAAAAAAAGGCATTTCCAAATGGCTAATATATACATACAAAAATGGGCTTAGTTTTGTTATTAGAGAAACGTGAATTAAAACATAAAAAGCAAAGGTGCCAAGAATTAGTGAGTTCATACTGGGATAGCTCTAAAGCACTTTGTATGGTTGTTTGGCAATATATATTAAAACTGAAAGTATGAATACTGTATGATCTAGCAATTACATTCTTAGGTTTACATACTGAACAGAACAAGTATCAATAAATTTTAAGAGCTTGAAGACATAAAAGCATTTTCTCTAATAAAAATTAAAAATCAGTAATAGAAAATTGCCTATAATATAATGTTGCTTAGTAGTACGCAGTGAATCCAGCAGGTGCTCTGAGGGACAAAAATGAACAATCTCCTACACTGCACCCACTGGAAAGTCATATATGAGTTGGTTCCAGTTTGATGGTACATAAAACATCTGGAAACTAAATGTTGTTATGTGCTATCAAGTTTACAACTTAGTGACCCTATGCACAACATATATGAATGCTGTCCTAACCTATACCATCCTCATTACCTCTGACACACTTAAGCCTATTCTTGCAGTCACGGTGTCAAGCCATCTCAGTGAGGGTCCTCTCTTTTTCTGCCTGTCCACCTTTCCTAGCATGGTAGCTGTTTCCAAGGAACAGCCTTTCCTAGAAACATGCCCAAACTATATAAGACAAAGCTTTACCATCTGCCTCCAGGGGACACATTAGCTACACTCTTTCAATTTTTTGTTCTTTTGGCAGCCCATGAGCTATTCAGTGCTCTCCCTACTATTACAATTCAAAGGCATTTCTTCTTATGTCATCTTTATTCATTGTCAAGCCATCAGATGTATAGCAAGTGATTGAAAAGACCACGGCCTAAATCAGGCACATCTTAGTCTTCAAATTGACATCATTACTCCTTGCTTTATAATTTGTCCCACTAAGATTAACAGCAGACTATAATCCCAAGTACTTAAGCCACTGTATAACTTCATCATTTATATTAGTAGCTTCATCTGTGGCTCATTTTCCCAGTTCTTCTAAGGCCTATGGGATGTGCTAGAAGGTTCTCTGGAGACTCACACTCATCAGAGGAATGACACATAATTGTAGGTATACAGGCTGAGGTTTTTTGTAGAAACCGGTGAGAAATTGGCCCCACTGGATGCAGCAGGATGCTTAAACATAGTCAATCTGTTGCTCCTTTTTGGTGTTTTCACATACCACCACCACCACCCCAAAGTGTGAAGAGGGCTCTCTTTATATTGATCCTCCAGTTGTTGCTGATTTGTGAGACCATACTAATTTGCAAGACCACGTGTTTGCCCTTAAGGCAGCTGGAGACCAGAGAAGGCCAATTGTAATGGCTAACAAAAACAAACTTTTAGGCTAACACCATATTCCTCAAAAATTTGGATTGGTCTCTTGCAGCCAACTTTTCCATTGCAAAAAGCTTCCTTATCTCCTGACAGTGGATTCAAGTAAGACTAAAACATTTAAAATGTTTGCTGCAGAAGACTGAAGATTACATCCTTCAATAGAGATTTTAACTCAACATCAAGAAAACAAATATTTTCCCACTGGACCAATAAGCAACATCAAGATTGATGGAGAAAAAATTGAAATTGTCAACAATCTCATTTTACTTGAAAAATAAATATACTTCTTAAACAAAACTCTTCAAATTTTTTCCTGTTTGTTGTTGTCATTTTTGTGTCATCGCCTGTGACACATAGTGACCCTATGTACATACATTAGCTCTGAAATCTGCCCTTTCCTGAGTCAATCTCATCATCTCCAACGATTCTAATCCCATTTCTCCAGTCACTGAATCAATCCAACTCATCCTGGGTCATCTTCTCCTGTACTGTCCCTCTACCCTTCCAAACACTGTCCTTCTCCAAGGACTGGTCCCTCCTGGCCACATTCCCAAATGGAGCCTAAAAATCCTTGGACCCAGGGAGCTGCCTGGTTTCACCCTCTCCAAAACAGACCTGTTTGTTCTCCTGGCAGTCCATGGTATGTTCAACACTCTTCTCCTGCACCACAACTCAAAGACATCTACTGTTCTTCCATTATCCTTAGTTACTACTATCCAGTTCTGAGTTGCACAGCATGTAATTGTGAAGACCATGACCTGGACCAGGCACACCTTAGTCTCTAGACTGCCATCGTTGCTTTTCAGTACTCTAGAAAGGCCTCTGACAGCAGATTTTCACAATGCAATTCATCTTTTGATTTCCTGACTGCTGGTGCCAAGAATGTGGATTGTATTTGTGCTTTACTCCCAGGTCTCTGATCCACCTTGAGTTGGTATTTGCGTATGGTGTGAGATGTGGATCCCATTTCAGCTTTCTGCAGGAAGTCCAAGTTTACCAGCATTATTTGTTGAAGAGGTTATAATTTCCCCATTGATAGCTTTTATTTCCTTGTTGAATTTCAGATGACCATAGATGGCTGAGTCTATTTCTGGGTTCTAAATTCTGCTCCATTGGTGTTTGTGCCTGTCATTGTACCAATACCATGCTGTTTTGGTTACTACTCCTGTGTAGTAGGTTTTGAGATCAGGAAGTGACCTCTAACCTCATTTTTGTTTCTAGAAGTGTTTTGCTTATTCTAGGTCTCTTGTCTCTCCAAATAAATTTAATAATTTCCCTTTTAATCTCCCTAAAAAATGAATTTGGTATCTGGATTGAGATTATATTGAACATGTAGATTGCTTTTGGTAGGATTGTCATTTTCACAGTACTTGAGTTTTCCAATCCATGAACAGGGGCACATCTTTCCATTTCTTTAGGTCTTTTATTGTATCTTGCAAAAATGCTTTGTAGTTTTCTTTGCATAGACCTTTTGTATGTCTAGTTAGGTTCACTCCCAAGTATCTCAATTTGTAGCTGGCTATTGTAAATGGTATTGTTTTCTTTATTTCCTTCTCTGAGTTCTTTTCAGGGCAGCAAGAAATAAATGTTGGAGAGAATGTGGTGGGAAAGGAACTCTTATGCATTGCTGGTGGGATTGTAAAATGGTACAACCATTCTGGAAGGCAGTTTGGTACTTCCCCAAAAAGCTGAACATAGAAATTCCATTATGACTCACCTATTCCACTACTTGGAATATACCCTGAGAAAATAAGAACTGAGGCACAAATGGAGATTTGTACACCAATGTTCATAGCAGCATTGTTCACCATTTCAAGAACATGGAAACAGCCCAAATGTCCAACCTCAAACCAATGGATTGAAAAAGTATGGTACATTCATACAATGGAATACTATGCAGCACGCAGGAGCAATGACTTTGTAAATTATTACCTAACTTGGAAGGGACTGGAGAGCATTATGCTGAGTGAACTAACTCAGTCCCACAGGGATAAATATTGTATAAAACCATTATTGTAGGGTAAGTACAAGGATCCAAGAGAGGTGAGGGAGGTTTGGAAACAGAGGGATGAGAATGTGCAGGGTGAAAGGGCAGATTAACCGTGGGGTTGTACCATTTGTTGGGTGGAGGGATGAGGGAAACTGAAAGAATCTGTTCTTGAAAACAATGTATTCTAATTTTGTAAATCAAAATCAAGGACAAAAAAAGAAGGAAAATGTGTGGATTATAGAACTACGCAAACTGAAGTTATCAATAATCTCAATCTCTTCTCCATCTACAATGAAGGTACTAAATGGCTCAGTGGTGACAAATTTTATTTTCTTGATGTTGAGCTTCAATTCATATTGAAAACTATAATCCTTGACCTTCTGAAGCAAACATCTCATGTCCTCTTCAGTTTCAAAGTTGTGTCATCTGCATTTTCATCAGCATCTCCAATCCTGATGCCACATTCCTCCTCATAATGTCGAGTCTCCTAATCTGTTCTACATATAATTGAAAAGGTTTGGATAAAGGATGTATCCCTGATGCACACATTTCCTGATCTTGAACTATCCAGTGTTTCCCTGCTATCCTCTGACTACAGCTTCCTGGTCCAAGTATAGGTCCTGTAGGTCTTTACATAAATGGCAAAACCCCACATTTTTAAAAGTTTCAAATCTTCTACTTTCTTTACAGATTCCGAGAAGAGTGGAGGAAGACTAGAGAAAAAGAACAGGGATTTACGGTATGATTTTTTTGATAACTTACCATAAAGGGAGCAAAGACAATTTGGGAACAGCCTAGTCTGACTGCTAATAACTTCACGAGAGGAAAGTGGCCTCAACAGCAGCACCACCACAGAAAACTAAACCTCATGAGGTCAAACATGTCCTCCTGGGAACCTGCACTCACTGACTGGGTCCAAAATCCACTGCAACGATCACACAGACTTCACTGAACCACACCCATGCTTATGAGTTTTATTAGGGATGATAGCATGCTCTTAATTAAGGTTAACAGCAAGATAAAATACTTCCATCCAGACAGCTGCTCAAATAACAGCAAATACAATCCCTATGTCCAGACAGCTTCTCAGTTAACAGCAAAATACAGTCCCTGGCACAGGAATTTCTGGTCCTAAAGACGTGTGCTGCACATTTTCTCCTCCCTGAAGATGAGACTCCTACTTTCTGCTACTGAATCTCAACGACTAGCAAATCCCCTTGTGGATAGACTATCTCACCCTATTTGCATGAGAAAAAGAAGGCTCCACAGCTGCTGACAATGTGTGCAGGGCAGAAGTGAGGCAGCTGGATTAGATTAAAGACAATGGTCTAGGAAAGACAAATTTTTGAGCAACAAGACCACTACACTGTATTTACTTTCATGTTCCACTCTTACCTCTTGTAAAAGATTCTTCAGCAAAACTCTACCACTGGGTGAGTTTCAGTTCAAAAAAACACATTTGTATTTCAAGTAAGGATCTTAGACTAGAATTGTGCCTTTATACTACCTTTTCTAACTGTTACTAAGGGTTTTTCCTTTTTTGCATTCTGTATCTGTCCCTGTAAGTTGCACTGGTAACTAAAAGACCTGGGGACTCTGGTGGGAAAAAGATGGACAGTTTCCTCTCTTTAATATATACAGTCTCAGAAACCTGATAAAGGGTTGCTATTAGTTAGAACTGAGTAGATGGCAGTGAGTTTGGGTTTGGGAGGCTATTTTTGTCCCTAAGCAAGAGTGATAGCATATATATGTTCCTCTTATAAAAATTAGGAAGGGGACAGGTTTACCTCTGTTCAATTTATAATCAATACTTTTTGGTCCATGAGCTAGAACTAGTATGTGGAAGATTCTTTTTGTTTCTTTTTTTAATGGCTTCTAGGCATGGTGTGGCTGGCTGTTGTTCACAACAGGGTGTGAGCTGACTGGATTTAGCCTTGTATTTAAAAAAGCTTTTGGCTGCCAGTCTGGGGCTATTTCCAGACTGGGAAGATGAGCGGAATGGCCAGATTCTGCTAAGGTGTTTTCTGGTTTGGGGTTGCTGATTGGATTTGGCCTCATATTTAAAAAGGCTCTTGGATCCCCGTGTGGAATGGCTGGATTCTGCTAAGCTGTGTTTTCTGGTTTGGTGGGGTTGAGACTGGGGTGTGGCTGGCTGTTGTTCACAATAGAGTGTGAACTGATTGGATCTGGCCTCATATTTAAAAAGGCTTCAGAGCCCACTGGCCTGAGGCCCTGAGCCTGCTTTTTGTGCATCTCCCGAATAAAACAGGAAGCAGGTGTGGCATCCACTTCCAAAAAAAGCTTGCCTCCAGAAACTCTATGAACTTAGAGAAAAGATGAAAGTTTTGAGTTCAAGACTTTTGTTCATAAGGTCACTATGGGCTGTCTATGACTCTACGGCATTTAACAACGAGGCCCATCAAGGCCTGAATCAATGAAGAGAAAATATGGAAGACTCCCAATCATATGTTGTTGTTGTTATGTGCCGTAGAGTCGTTTGTGACTCATAATGACCCTATGTACAACAGCCCTAAACCCTGCTCTATCCTGTGCCAATCGCACTGCCTCTGACACACCCATCCCGATTACCCCAGTCACTGAATCAATCCACCTCATAGAGGGTCTTCCCCTCCTGGGCTGTCCCTCTACTCTACCCAGCATGATGTCCCTCTCCAAAGACCTGTCTCTCCTTGCAACATGTCCAAAGTATGTCAGACGAAGCCCCAGAATCGTTGCCTCCAAGGAGCAGCCTGGTTTAACCCTCTCTAGGATGAATCTGTTTGTTTTCTTGGCAGCCCATGGTACATTCAATACTCTTCTCCAGCACCACAGCTCAAAGGCGTCAATTCTCCTTCTATCCCCCCTAGTCATTGTCCAGCTCTCTGATGCATAACAAGTGACTGCAAAGACCATGGCCTGTATCAGGCGCACCTTCGTCTCCAAAGAGACACACACTGTTGCTCTTGAATACTTTAGAGAGATCCCTAACAGCAGACTTTCCCATCGCAATACGTTTTTTGATTTCCTGGCTGCTGGTGCCAAGAGTGTTGACTGTGGAGCCGAGCAAACTGAAGCTGTGGACACAGAGGTACAAAATCTGCCAGAAGAGTAAGTTTATTAAACATTAAATAAAACCCTTAATTGCCTCTTTCACAGAGAGCTCAAATTTTTTTTAATTTTTTTTTTTTTTTTTTTTACTTTGATCAAGGTAAGAACTAACTGGGAAAATTATTCAACCTTATGCACTGTAAGCCTTACCATATAAATGAAGGCCAAGTTACAGAGACTGACAAAAGTCTCTACTAATACACTAAGATGGCCACAAACTCAACTCATAAACTCTATTAACAAAAATTATTTGTAAAAGTATTTCTCCTTTAAGGTATGACTTATTGTCACAATCTTGTTTATTTGAACAAATATTCCAACTTCTTCGCCTTTTACCTTTCCTGTGACTTCTCTAGTTTATATTTTAAGTTATTTACTACCATTCCATTATTCTCAAATTTTATGTTTTATTCTTTTCTCAATGCTTATTTTATATTTACTGTTGCTCCTCTTGCTTTCAAATTTATACTTGGCTTACATAAATTTATATACTTTTGAATGCAAGGAATTTCCTCCTCTGTTGATACCAAGATAATTTCTGGAAAGAAGTGAAAAGACACACTTGGGTCATAGTTAATTATAAAAATAAACCTATTAACTAGATAACAGAAAGGTGATATTCTTCTGTCAATTCTCCCTCATTCATTACTGCACAAGTTTTGAACAGCAAATATAATTTTTTAAAATTCCTTATATTAGAATTTAATTTCCACTGAGCTGTGGTGCTGCAGAAGAGTACTGAGGATACCATGGACTGCTAGGAAAACAAACAGATTCATCCTGGAAATGGTTAAACCATGCAGCTCCCTGGAGGCAAGGATTCTGAAACTCCATCTAACATACTTTGGACATGTTGTAAGGAGGGACCAGTCCTTGAAGAGGGACATCATGCTTGGTAGGGTGGAGGGACAGTGCAGGAGGGGAAGACCCTCTATGAGGTGGATTGATTCAGTGACTGGGGTAATCGGGATGGGTGGTCAGAGACTGTGCGATTGGCACAGGACAGAGCAGAGTTTAGGGCTATTGTACATAGGGTCGTTATGAGTCGCAAGCGACTCAACGGCACATAACAACAACAACATAGTCCAAGAATACAGAAGGAGCTCTGGTGGTCTAGTGGCAAGAAGCTGCACTGCAATCCTAAAGGTACACAGTTCAAATCCACCAGATGCTCCGCTGGAGAAGGAGGGGAAACTTCCTTCTATGCTAGTTAGATCCAAGTCGACAGCACACAAGAAGATAATAAAATCTTTTTAAAAAGTTAAAAAAAAGAATGCACAATATATATTATTTAATTTTTGTATACAATAATAATGACAAAAAAACTAAACAAAACCAAAAGCAAAAATAAGAAGTAATCAAAGTATCTATCAATATTAGTAAAAACAAAAAACACTGCTGTTGAGTGAATCCAATTCATACTAATCTTTCATCAAGCTTTCATTGGCTATCACTTTTACCAAAGAAGATTGTCCAACTTCCTCCCCAAAAGCAGCTGACGCATTCAAGGGTTCAAACTGCTGACTTTTGGGTTACAGTGCAAGACTTAATGTATTATGCCATCCTAACTCTTCCTATTAATGTTGTTGTTGTTGTTATGCACATCAAGTCAGATTCAATTCGGGCTTTCAGAGGCAGTAAACACACGAAAGCAGATCATCCATCCATCTCTCTCCTACCGAGCAACTGGTGGATTAGAAAAGTATGATTTTGTGTTGACAGCACAACTCCTTATCACTAAGCCAGCAGAATGTCCTTTTCTATTAATAGTTGTTACTGTTGTTGTTAGGTGCCATCAAGTTGCACATGTCTCACAGCAACCCCCTAGGAACAACAGATCTGAACCCTCTTCTATCCTTTGTCATCTTCCAAATCTCTGACACACACACAAGCCCACTGCTGCAGTAACTGCGTCAATCCATCTTGTTGAGGGTCTTCCTCTCCTCAGCCATCATGTCTCTCTCCAAGGAAAAGCTTCTCTAAGCAATATGCTCAAAGTATGTGAGACAAATTTTATCGTGTTTATCTCCCAGGAGCATTCTGGCTGCACCCTCTTCAAGATATATCTGTTTGTTCTTTGGCAATCCATGGAATTCAGTACTCTTCTACAACACCACAGATTAAAGATATCAATTCTTCTTCTGTCATCCTTAATAATTGTTCAGCTTTCAGACGCATAGCAAGTGATCAGAAAGACCACAGCATGAATCAGACATATCTTAGTCCTCAAATTGACATCATTGTTCCTCAATAATTTGGAGAGGTCCTTGACTGCTGATTTTACCAGTGCGATGCATCTCCTTATTTTCTGACTGGTAGAGAGCTCTAGCGGATTAGTGGCAAGAAGCTGCACTACAATCCTGAAGGCACCAGTTTGAGGCCACCACCTGCTCTGCAGAAGAATGAGCAATCTCTTCCCAGTGATTAACCGCCTCTGAAAACCTGCTGGAGGGTTAGCTATGGGTTGGTTCTGCCTCAACGGTACACAACAGTACCAAGTATACGGACTATGGAGCCAAGCAAGATGAAGTCATTGACAGTTTCAATCTTTTCTCCATCTATCATGATGTTGCCTTTCTGTGCAGTGATGAAATTTGGTTTTGCTTTCTTGACACTAAGATGCAATCTACATTGAAGGCTGAAGTGTTTAACCTTCAGTAGCCATTTTTTCAGGTCCTCCTCACTTTCAGCAAGCAAGGCTGTATCATCTGCTTAACAAAGGTTATTAATGAGTCTTCTTATTCTGGTGACACATTTTTCTTTATAATAAATTATGCCAATTCATAAAATTAGATATTATACATTTGTATGTAAAACATACATATAACAACATGGATAAATAACATTCTCATTTACCAAATGAAAACCAGGAAATGCTAAACAATTAGGGACAACTCAGAGTAAGTTCTTTGTTTTGGATGGGGCTTATATGCATAGGAGAGAGATACAAATAAGCAGAAGCACACAAACATTAAAAGAAAATTAATTTACTTATGTTCACACAAGGTTTTATTTTCTCTATGTATAAATAATTACTAGTAGTTCATTGTTTCAAAACTTTTCAAAAACTAAAAAAAAAAAAATGCCAAGAAGAAAATGTCATTCTTCCACTGGGATCTGTTTTATCACCTTGCTTAGTGCTTGCAGCAGATACTTGTTTCTGAGTATCTGAGACCTGGATGGCAAAGCTGACAACCTGAAATTAGCAAAGTGGGAACATATATAGAATGTGGATCTTTAATGATGCCAATGAATCAACCATCCTATAATTCCTCTGACCTCAAGACTTTCACCTGTTATCATCTCACCCCAGTCAGCAGAACAGCAAACAACAAATGCTGTTGAGGTTGTGGAGAAACTGGAACCCTTATTCAATGAGGGTGGAAGTGTAATATGGTGCAACTACTTTGGAAGGCTTTATGGCGCTTTCTCAAAAGGTTGCTAATAGAAACACCATTTGAACCAGCAATTCCACTTCTGGAAATTTACCCTAAAGAAACCATAACCACCACTCAAGCAGATATATGCACACCCATGTTTATTGCAGCTTTGTTCACAATAGCAAAGAGCTGGAAACAAACCAAGTGCCCATCAACAAATGAATGGATAGAGAAGCTCTGGTATAATTCACACAACAGAATAC
>NW_006399755.1:29334211-29335240 GCF_000299155.1 Elephantulus edwardii
GGACATCATGCTTGGGAGGGTGGAGGGACAGGAGGGGAAGACCCTCTAAGAGGTGGACTGATTCAGTGACTGGGATAATCAGGATGGGTGTGTCGGAGACAGTGCTATTGGCACAGGACAGCAGAATTTAGGGCTGTTGTACATAGAGTCGCTATGAATCGCAAGCAACTTGACAGCACATAACAACAACAACAACAACAACATGGATAACATCAAGAAGAATGAGAATCCCAGAATACTTAATTATGCTCACACAAAACCTATACCTAGACCAAGAAGTGATTACCTAAACAAAGCAAGGGAGAACTGAACGATTTAAACTGTCATATTATATGTGCTGTATTTTATTTTTTTGTATAAAATACAGGTAGTTAAAGGAAATATACCAAAAATTAATAACCTAAAGATTAGGAAATTACATAATAAAAGCTCACAAAGAATTTTCAATGGTTCACAAAATTAGCACTTACCTTCATATTTAAAATGGTAACATTTTCCAAGCAGTAATACAGGAGAATTTCTACTAAAATAAGTCTTTGTCTTCAACACCCAACCTAAAAGAAAAATATATGTGTAAGATTTTTACTACGAAAATATTTAAGCCTAAAATTCCAGTATTCTCTTTTAGTTTTGTTCCATCACTTATGAATTATGGATTTTTTTTTATTTTTTTTTTTTAGGAAGCAGCAGTTAAGAAATCAAAACACGTACTGCAATAGGAAAATCTGCTGCTAAAGACCCTTTAAAGTGCTAAAGAGCAAGGATGTCACTTTGAGAACTAAAGTACAACTGACCAAAGACCTGGTATTTTCAATTGCCTCATATCCATATGAAAGTTGGATAATGAGTGAAGAAGACTGAAGAACAATTAATGCCTTTGAATTGTGATAATAGGAGAAAAAATATTAATTATATGAGAATTTCCAGAACAACCAGTGTGTCTTGGGAGAAGTACAGCAAGGACACTCTTAAAAGCAAGGATGACCGGCGCTGGCTGAATATCGCCTGTGACTTCATCCATAGCCACTG
>NW_006399755.1:29336645-29342113 GCF_000299155.1 Elephantulus edwardii
AAAAAAAAGCAAGGATGGTGAGCCGCCTTCTGATACTCTGGGCAAGCGACCAGGGGGGAGCAGGCCTTGAAGACAGACATCCTGCCTAGTAAAGCAGAAGGTCAGAGAAAGAGAACTGAAGTTAGGAGTCAGCAGATTTGGGTCAAGCCCTAAGGAGATTATCTGCCATTTTATTTATTATAAAACACAAATAGAATTATTTTTATTAAATCATTCCTTTAAAAATATACGACTAAATACAGATATGTGTTCCTAGTATCTGAATTTGGCGGTGAAAGAGAAAAAAATAAACGTAAAATACACTAATCAGGCCCTCATCAACTTTCACCCAAAGTGCTGCCATATTCTCTGCCATCAGTCTTATCTTATCCTTGCATATGTCACATTGTGGTCAAGTCTTGAAGTCTACTCCAGGTCTGGCAACCTTGCATTGAGTAGATCTGCCCCCACAGGGTTTCTAAGGCCATCATTTTTACAGGAGCCAATTGCTAAGACTTACCTCTCACAGAGACGCCAGTAGAGTCAAGCTACAAACCCTTTGGGTAGCAGTTTAGTGCGTAACCATTGTACTACCAGTATATATATTACTGCCAAATAAATCTCCTATGGCTCAGCTTTGATCAGGGAACTCTTTGTCCCAAAATAGCTTCAATTATATCTAAGATTCCCACATTATGATACAAATTACTTTTATGTCGATTACTTCTTAACAACTCTTCACCTGGAGACTCTGCTACTTAGTGCATGCTATCCTGACTGAAGGGAGCTCCAGCAAGTTGCACTGCTAACCCACAGGCACATTATTAACAACTGAAAACCACCAGTGACTTCTCAGAAGAAAGATGAGTAGAAACTAATCAAAGGCATAAGCAATCCTGACTAAACCATTCCTCCTAAACCTACTTAAGTAATCTGACCTGTTTTTCATGCTCAATGTGTTCTTTCATGCTGTTTTCCCTTCTCCTACTTGAAAAGGGAAATTTCTAAAACTTATGTATTTAAACTATGAAATTTTAAAAAAATGTTAATATTGTACCAGAAACTAAAACATAAGCTTTACATAAATTACATCTCAGAGACTCTTTCAGCCACACTGGGATGATTCTAATTCCTAAAACAGCAACAGCCACTTCTCCCAGAAGCAGTATTACCAAAGACAATCTAAAGAACTCAAGAAAGACAAATACAAATAAAAAGAGACCGATTTCATGAGAACGTCTCCTTTTCTCTCTAGGCTTTACTCTCTTTGTCTTCCTACCAGCTCTTTCTCTAGAAATGGAATGAATATGACTGATCAGAGCCTAATATCTATGGGAGTCCACATTTTACAAAATCAAAGATATGTAAGTTCTGAAGTTTAAGTAATATTCTTATGGTGCATGTAATTGCACTTTAGTGAGTTATTTGATGGGGTTCTTCTAGACTACTGTCTTTGTCAATCACATGGCTAATTTTTTTTTTCATTTTCTACTAGTTTATTTACAAAATTCAAATACATTTTTTTCAAGAACAAATCCTTTCAATTTTCCTCACCCCGAACCCATCAAATTGTATAACCCCATGATCCATCCCCGCCCCCCTCCCCTGCACATCCTCATCCCTCTGCTTCCAACTTCTCCCACCCCTCTTGGATCCTTATACTTATTCTACAATAATGGTTTTATATAATATTTATCCTTGTGTTAGTCCAAGGTATAAAGAGACTTCCAAATACAACCAGAAGTACACAATCTGAAGAGGGTAAAACTGATGCATGGGACTTTCTAAAGATTAAATCCATGTGTGAGTCAAAAACTTTTCCCAAAAGGGTGAAAAGAAAACCTACATACTGGGAACAAACATTTAGTAATACCATCTAAGACAAGAGTCTTATAACAAAGTTTACAGAATACTCCTGGGCCTCCACAAGAAAAAGGCAGATAACCCAATTACAAAATTGGCAAAAGACATGGAAAATATTTTCACAGAGGAAGATATTAGAATGGCAGACAGACACATGAAGAAATTCTCCAAATCACTGGCAATGAGATGCAAATCAAAATCACAATGAGGTACCATCTCACTCCAGTAACAGTGGCAAAGTTTAACAGAACAGCAAGTAATAAATGTTGGAGAGGATGTGGTAGGAAAGGAACTCTTATACATTGTTGGTGGGATTGTAAAATGGTACAACCATTCTGGAAAGTTTGATGCTTCCTCAAAAAGCTGAACATAGAAATTCCATATGACTCAGCTATTCCACTACTTGGAATATACCCTGAGAAAATAAGAACTGAGGCACAAATGGAGCATCATTCACCATCGCAAGAACATGGAAACAGCTCAGATATCCAACCACAAATTAATGGTTTGAGAAATTATGGTACATTCACACAATGGAATACTATGCAGGACGAAGGAACAATGATTTTGTAAATTATTATCTAACTTGGAAGGTACTGGAGAGCATTATGATGAGTGAACTAACTCAGTCCCATAAGGACTAGGGTAAATTCTTATTTGCTGTTACTAGGTGCTGTCAACCTGATGACCTGATGGATGTGAACTTTACCTATCTTGTGCCATTCTCATGATCTCTGTTGTTAACATGCTGTGAGTCGACTGCAACTCATAGTGATCCTATGCACAATAGCTCTGAACCATGCTCTATCCAGAGCCAATCACACTGTTTCCAACACACGTACCCCCATTACCCCAGCTATTGTGTCAATCCAGCTCGTCCTGGGTCTCCCTTTTCTGCGCCATCCCTCTACCCTTCTGAGCATGGTGTCCTTCTGCAGGGCCTGGTCCCTCTGGCAACATACCTAAAGTATGTGAGACAAGAGCTTCAGAATCCTTGCCTCCAAGGAGAAATTTTGTTTAACTCTCACCAGGACAGACAAGTTTGTTCTCTTGGCAGTCCATGGTACGTTCAATGCTCTTCCCCACAACCCCAACTCAAAGGTATCAATTATTCTTCTGTCTTCTGTCACTCTTAGTCACTATCCAGCTCTTTGATGAATTAACAATCAACTGTGAAGACCAGGTTCTGGATCAGGTGCACCTTAGTCTGTAGAGTAACATCATTGCTTTTTAGCCCTTTAGAGAGGTCCCTGACAGCAGATTTTCTCAATGCAATTAGTCTTTTCATTTCCTGCCTGCCTGGTGCAGAGCGTGCTGATTGTAAAAATATGTAAATGTGAGGTATTTATGGTTCACCAAAGAGATTTCACAAAGTTAATCATGTAAATAATGAATAATACAAATGTCTCTTTAGGTGGAACCACACCAATAACATGTGTAAAATGCAAATATAGGGACTGGTAAGTTTTGCAATCCAGCTGTTCTTAAATTGAGCTGGTCTAGACCAGGAAACAGTCCTCAGAACAGTGCAGGGAAACACTGCATGGTTCAAAATCAGGAAAGGAGTGTGTCAGGGATGCATCCTGTCTCCATACCTTTTCAATCTGTATGCAGAACAGATCATTTCGGAAGCAGGGCTTTATGAGGAAGAATATGGCATCAGGATTGGAGGAAGACCCATCAACAACCTACGTTATGCAGCTAACACAACCTTGCTTGCTGAAACTGAAGAGGACCTGAAGCACTTGCTGCAGAAGGTAGTCTTCAATATGGAATGAAGCTCAACATCAAGAAGACAAAGATTCTCACCACTGGGCCCATGTTAGATGGAGAAGAGATTGATGCCGTTAACAATTACAGCTTGTTCAGCTCCACAATCAATACTCTTAGCACCAACAGTCAGGAAATTAAAAGACAATTGCATTGAGAAAATCTGCTGTCAGGGACCTCTCCAGAGTACTAATAAGCACTGATGTTAGTCTAGAGAGTAAGGTGCACCTAATCCAGTCCATAGTCTTTGCAATTACTTACTATGCATTAGAGAGCTGAACAATGACTAAGGATGACTGAAGAAGAACTGATGCCTTCAAATTGTGGTGCTGGAGAAGAGTTTTGAATAAACCATGGACTGCCAATAAAACAAGTCTGTCTTAGAGAGGGTGAAACCAAATTTCTCCTTAGAAGCTAGGACTCTGAACCTCTGTTTCACATACTCTGGGCACATGGCCAGGAGAGACCAGTCCTTGGAGAAGGACATCATGCTCAGAAGAGTGAAGGGACAGCACAAGAGAGGAAGACCTGGATGAGATGGATTGATACAGTGACTGGAGCAATGGGAGTTGGTGTGTTGGAATTAGTTAAACTGGCTCAGGACAGAGCAGGGTTCAGGGCTGCTGCACACAGATCGCTATGGATCACAAATGACTTGATGGAACATAACAACAGAGGCAAATGGAGATCTCACTACAATTAAGAAAGGAAGAACAAGATAGAGTCCCGCATTATCCTTTGTACCTGAGATCTCTGTGTAAACCAGAGAAAGAGGTCTGTGGCACCAGAAAGACGAAATGGGGCCAAGAGGTGGCAACAGAGGTAGAAGCAATAGCTATGGTGGCAGGAATGGCAGAGGCAGCAAAAGTGGCAGAAAAGGGGAAAAAAGATAGATGCAAGACATAACTGTAGGCTTGCAAGAATGTGGAGTGCTGGTAGCAGAGTGAACGTCTTACAGCACTTAGTCAACTGACTCACTGAGCTATAGTCAACTACCATGCCTAAGGTTACTAAGAATGACAGACAGTTGGCAGAGCTAAACACTTTATAATACTTGCCCAAGTGGGCAGAGGCCAAGACCAATACACTGCAGGTCAGAGCATGTGCCGCTCGTAAGCATACCTAAGAAGAGGCTATCCTAACCGAAGAGTTATAACCTGGGTGTTTCCAATCTGAATTGCTTCCCTAATAAGCCTCATAATTGTCAGTACTGTCTTTGAGTTCTGTGTGGCCAATGCAATGACTTATTAAACCCAGCAGAGAATTAGTGAGTACTTTGGGAGAAATGGTGGTGTTAGAATTTTATGAAAAAGGTGTGGCATGGAATGGACATGACTGACCTCATAAAATCTCTGTACAGTTCATGGGGATTCTTACGTCTTGTAAAGTTAGCAAAAGTCAGATACTGCCTCTCCCATATCCCCAGATAGTCTGTAATAGTCATTTTCTGCAGAACCTAGATGAGCCTAATCCCTTATAATAGTCTCATTTCCTTAATACTCTGTGAAGCTAACTATATAAGACAAGTCTGGAAATTTCATAAGGTCTACTCATTCACGGATCTGAGTCAGGGGACAGTACAGTACAAAGAGAGAAGTAAAAACGGTCCTAAGAATCACCAAGTCATGAAGTAAAACAGAGATGGAGTAGCAGAAAGGGCCATAAATAAAAATTCTCACAAATATGTCCCTCCTATATACTGAGAAAAATATATTCATAAGACTATGTCAGATTCAAGAGTGTCTTCATTCTTTTCACCGAAGATGACATTCAGATGGCTAACAAACACATGAAGAAATGCTCAAAATCCCTAGCCCTAAGAGAGATGCAAATTAAAACAACTATGAGATATCATT